>NW_022195072.1:0-392427 GCF_008641045.1 Pistacia vera | reverse complement strand
CCGTTTATGCCATTTAACCTTATCAATCAACTTTATAACCATTCTACCCTCATTTCTCTTCAATGACATCATCCTTTACACTTTATAATGGCCACATCTTGAAATACATGTAAATTGACCATTTTACCCTTCCATTCAAAAAAAGAAAATTACTTGAAAAGTAAATTTCATACCTTAAGGCATTGGAATAATAACGCGGGGTTTACACTGTTTCTGACCATATCCACAACAATCTGGCTGTTTTCAGCCTTTGGTCTTGCCGAAAATAGCCAAATTAGCATGGATCTGCCTAGAAACAACAAGATCGCCGTGGATTTGGCCGTTTTCGGCCAAATCCACATTGATCTAGCTGTTTTCGACTTTCGATTTGGCCGAAAATAGCCAAAACGGCGCACGACCAGTCTAATCTCGTCAGTCATGCATCGTTTTGGTGATTGACGCCGTTGGCTGGCGGTGGTCTTGGATGGCTGGGGGTATTTTGTTAAAATTTAAACTTTGTTGTTGATGGTGTTCTAGCTAAATTCTCAAATATAGGGGGATAAAATAATTTATTTAAATAATAATAATAATAATAATAATAATAATATTATTATTATTATTATTATTATGATATTAAAAAGGAAGGGCAATTCAGTAAAAGTCTATGTCGATAATATTTTATTCTTTCTAACCAAACATCTTAATTATTTATACCTACTAATCTAACGAAACATATTGATATAACATTCCCCCATAATCTTTAAGGTAATCTATCTTGGTGGTAATCCTACTTTTTCAACAATAAAACGTTCTCCGAACCGAACGCACCCTAAATGTTATATTAATAGAAAGTTAGATTACCTTGAAAATTACTAGGAATTTTTATAGAAATGTGTTTGGTTGGTTGGAATAAATTGGTGAATATATTATATTAATATGTTTGGTTGGGAGGAATAAATTAGTAGGTATGTTATATAATATTATTTTTATTATTATTATTCGAATAATTTCTTTTAACCTCTTACATTTCAGATTTAGCTAAAACACCCTAGCAACAAAACAAGTTTAAAACTTAACAAAAACACCCACACCCAACCCAAGCCACTGTCGGCGACTTGCCACCACCGCGGCGGCTGTGACAATGGAGATTTGGCCGTGAAAGGGTAGATATTTGGCTGTGAAACGACGGCCGTTTCACAGCCAAATATATGGTCTTTTACTGCCAGATCTGTGGTCGTTTCACGACCAAATATATGACTATGAAAGGCCAAATCTGGCTATTTTCGGTTAGCCTTGAGCAATTCTGTCGCCGCCAGTGGTGGTTGCCGGTGGCTGACGGTGGTGGCCAGATCCAACCACCACCCTTTGGTAATTTTTTAAAATTTTAGGGGTATTTATGTCCTAAAAACTTTGTATATAAGGATAAAATAGTCAACTAGTATTTTTGTAAATTGTCTTTAAAACAAGGGCATTATTGTCCTAAAATTTTATTAATAAGGAGTAAATTTGTAACAAAAATAAGATTATTAAGTAATCTTAAAATACCTAAGAAAATGGAGGTAATCAGATTACCTCTTATATTACCAACAGTAACTACTATTGGTATTAGAAGATTACCCGAATCTTATATTACTTGACAACCAAACGTGGTAATCAAGTAAAATAAGATGACATTACCTTAGTAATGTTCTATTACCCCTAACCAAACACACCCTAAGGGTGAGAATCCGGAATAAATGCAACTAGGGATACCAATTTAGGATTTTGCCGAACCTCATGTGGGAATATGTTGTTTACTCTTTGTAAAACACAAAACCAATTACAACATAAGTTCTCCTTTATTACTGAAGCTGCAAAAGATTAAATTTACACAAAGGGTGTGTTTGGATCGAGGACATATAAGATAACAGGGGTAATCTTCGTTTATTTTGCAAGATTCCGGTATTTGGTTTGCAAGTAATAAATTATTACAAGTATCTTTATTGCAAATAGTGTTTACTGTTGGTAATGTAGGGAGTAATCCAATACCCTCCCCCACCCCTAGGATTAAAACATTACTGGGTAATATGATTTTTATACCTATTTTACCCTTAATTAAATACCATTTCAAACACAGTTGCCCTCAAATGTCTACCAAATAACAATTACCCAGCCTTCCTACATTTGAGAAACTAGCTAAAACACCCCAGCCACAAAAAAGTTTAAAAGTCAACAAAATACCCCCAGCCACCCAAGACCACTACCAACCGTCTGTGTCAGTCGCCGTAATGGTGCACGACCAGCGAAATCTGGCCGGTCGTGCATTGAAAACGGCCAGATCTAGTCGTTTCTATGGCCATTTCACGATCAAAGATCTAGCCTTTTCACGGCCACATCTTTAGCCATGAAACGACCATCGATTTGTGATCTATGACCGGAAATAGCTTTGCCGGTGCACGGCTGACCATATACAGCTAGTCTCTATCTTATCTAGTAGCCTAGCCTTTTCTGATCTCATTCCCAATCCAAGCTCTAACTTTACGTGATGACTTTGTGTGTGGACCAATGGCAGAGCACTTGTGGCGTTAACCAGTATCGATCTCAGACTCAGAGCACTTTGTTCACCCCCAAGAAGTTAGCCCAGGCATTAGTTGCTGAAGCTTGGACGGACTCCCTGAGTGACTCATCCTTGTTTCAAAACCACCACTCTGTTGACTGCCGGCGACAGCCAACAGTGGTGGCTGGTTGTTAGTAGTGGCTTGGGATGGATGGGGGTGATTTTGTTATAAATTAAAGTTTTATGTGCTGAGGTGTTTTAGCAAAATATCAAATGTAAGGGGTTAAAAGAAATTATTCAAAAAATAATATCATATTAATATTTAAAAAGGAGGGCAATTTAATAATATATATAACATACACACCAATTTATCATTTCAACCAAACATATTATTTACTAATTTATTCCAACCAATCGAATATATTTTTTAAACATTCTTAATAATCTTCAAAATGATATATCTTTATGTTAATATAACATCCCTTATAACAAATATTATATGATCCAAATACTCCCAAAAAAACCAATATCCCAATGACACATTAGTTGGCACCACAAACAATCCAGAGGGCTTTTTGGGGAGGTCGAGAATCTTCCATTCTCTTTATCTCTTCAGTGAAATATAATAAGGTGCGTTTGGTTCAATATTTCTACCCATATTCCCAATCCTATTCCCCAAATATTGTTTGACACATTATTTGAGAAATATTAGTATATTTTTTAATTACTTTTAGACCCCTTAAGTTTATTAATTTCATTAAATACCCCCAGAAAAAAAGGTTTAAAAATTAGTAAAAACACCCCCACCCAGCCATACTTCCCAGATTCTGGCAACTACCGTCGATGGTAGCCGGAATCTGTCACAACGGCTTACACCATGACCGAAAATGGCCAGTTATTCACCGATCTGACCGTCCTTGACGGTCAACGATGGCCAAATCTTGGCCATCGTTGACCGACAACAACGGTCATATCTTTAGCCATCGCTGACAGCCAAAGATGGACCTTTACGGTAGTTGACAACCACATCTGGTCGAAAAAAGCCATATCGACGCGTTACGACATAGATCTGACTGGTCTGTGTCGTAACGCAATTTTTCGGCTACATTCCAACGGTGGTGCTCGGAATCTGGCACTACAGGTGATAGGGGTATTTTTGTTATTTTACATAATTTTTATATAATGGGGTGTTTAATAAATTAGCAAACCTAGGGGCTTTTCTAGAAATTTTTAAATTTTACCTCGTAATACTCCTTATTCAACTACCCAATGTTATTCCCAAAATTCAATCCAAAATAATAAACCATAGGCACCCATAAATATCTGAAATTTTTTATTTATTAAAAAAGTGCAGTTGTTTTAGATTCTTAGCCCAACAACAAACACCGACTTACTTTCCCTGAAAAGATAAAAATAAATCATCCTTTCAAATCAACTCGTTCAATTTTCGTGGCAGTTAGGGTTTCTCCATCTTGTTCCTTTACAGGTGCTCTCTCGACCTATTTCTTTCTTTCTTTAACGCTTGTGTATGTCTGCCTTCTTTTATTTTTTATTTTTATGTTATGTGCTTAATTCGGCAAGTTAATATAATTCTAAGCGATTTTGTCTTTGATGGTTTGAGAATTTTTTTTTTTTTTTTATAAGAAAATCATATATATTTTAAGCTTGAATAAAATTGTTTCTCGCCAATTTAATGTTCTTTAATTGTGTCCTTTTTTCTTCCTTTTCCTTTGATAATGTTTGGTGTTCCTTTATATTTGTTATCGTCCGTTTTCATGGTGAGAAAAAAAAAAAAAAAGTTAGAAGGTGGGGTTCTGGGATAGTTTGATTGGAGTATTTCCGTTGATTCTTTGGATTGTAGGACTTGGGACAAAACCTCCTGTAAGAGAATATATGATAGTGTGTTCTTTGGTTGCACTAGGGTTTCTGTTGATGGCTCTCTTGTGATGAATTCGATTTGGTGTTGCTCGCTGATCTCTATTCCTTGTTAAGTATCAGGAATTGTTGGGTCATAATCTAGTTATGATTATATCGCTCTGCTACCTAGAATGCATGAAGGGTTTTTAGCCCTTTTAGTTATTTTACTTTTTGCGGTGCTCATTTCTAATTGTTGTCGAAACAGCTAAGGCTGTTGAACACCTTGTTGATGTGCTAAACATTGTTTTGTGGTTGCATTTGCTAGTTTTGAAAGCTTATAGCTGAGGGAAGATGCAAAGAGGGAGAGGAGGCAGGGATCCTTTCTTTGATTTTGGTGATCCCTTTGCCAATTTTGGAGGTTTTGATAGCTTTGGGGGTCCCAGGAGTTTAATCTCTAGTTTCTTTGGCGGAAGGGACCCATTTGATGACCCCTTCTTCACAAGACCTTTTGGTGGTATGCTTGAGTCGAACTTCTTTGGCCCTACCGGAAGTCCTTTGACAAATATGCAACCATCTGCCTTTATTGAGCATCAAGCTCCAGAGCCCAAAAGGTCAAGGGGGCCAGTTATAGAAGAACTTAACTCTGATGAAGAAGAAGCAGCAGTTAAAGAGAACAAAGAAAATCCTAGGAAGCATGGAAGGTCTAGTAAAGAGCCTTTTGTTGAGGATCCAGATGATGTAGTTGAAGGTATAGCATTTGTGTTATTTCAATCGCTTTTAGTGTCGTTTTTGCTCATTATTACTGAAGTCTGAGGGAAAAAACTGCCGTTTCCTCTATACTCCAGGAAGAAAGAACAAGCATTTGCAATACAGCAATGATTATAGTCTATGTAACGGTGCTCAGCTGCCGCCCCAAGCTCATAGCTTCACCTTTTCAAGTTCTAATGTAACTTACGGTGGTGCCAATGGAGCTTACTATACTTCCTCTAAGACAAGGAGGACGGGAAGTGATGGTGTGAGTAATTATAATGATGACAAAGTTGGTTTATTTTTGGTTAGTTGTTTTCTATTTTTCCCTAACATTTGTCAATGATATGGTACAGGTAACATTTGAAGAAAGCAAAGAAGCTGATACCGCTACCAGGCAAGCAACTCACAAGATTTCAAGGGGACTTAACAAGAAGGTATCGGTTGGATTTTTTTTATTTATCTTTTTTTGTTGGTCTTGTTCTTGGTTTCTTGCTAGAGTATATATTAAATCTAAGCTATACTCAGTTCAATTTGCATGTGACTTTAAAAATTTAATGTTGGGAATTTTTGTTGTAGGGTCATTCTGTTGCAAGAAAGCTTAATTCTGATGGTAAGGTGGATACACTCCAGGCTTTGCACAACCTGAATGAAGGTATGTAGTGATCTTATGTATGGTTTATGTTTTGCTGTGTTCCATTTTGTCAATATGTTTGGGTATTGGCAAGTGTATACCAGTAAAATTTTGTGTTTGATATGCTATGTATGATCTATATTTTGTTGTTGCATTTTGTCAATACGTTTGGATATTTGCCAGTGTATACTGGTAAGATTTTGTGTTTTATATGCTTAATTATACTCTACTTGGGGCTTACACCTTTGCTAAAGCTTTTGGGATTATTGGTTTTCAAAAGATCAATGAACTTGATTTAAGGGTTGAATGTGTGGATTTTTTAGATGAACTTGCTGATTTCGAGGAAGCCTGGGATGGAAATGCAAGAAAATACTTACCTGGATGGACCGGTAGTTTCAGTGGTCATAATAAAATGGGTAAGATTGTTTTCATGGCTTGGAATGTAATATATTTTTTTTTTTTTTGTCTGCTAATGTTGGCCATACTTTACATTGTTTGTGTTCTTGTGGAATTGAGTGTCATTTTCTGTATCAAATGTGCAAATCTCTTACCTGATTGTCATTAGCAAAGTTGACTTGCTTATTTAGACTTGTTTATGTTGTTGATTTATAAAAGTTCCAAAGCTCAAATCTCTTTGGGCAACTTACATGGGGGGCTGAAGTAAAAGAAGAGCATTTTTCTGTGTTTCAGAAAGATCAAAGAAAAGTAGACCTGTTAATAACTTAAGATTATGATTGCTGTTATTTATTTCATTTGTCAAACAGATCACTAATTGATGTAAATGTAGCTTTTCCACTGTGTATTATGTGGTTAACAGTATTAAAATGGAAATTTGATTGAGACATGTTGTATAAAGATTTTATTATGAGATTAATAACTATGGCTGGTGAGGAGGCTGGAGTAGGTTGAAACTGCTTAAACAACACTTTGATGTTATTTGAGGTTAGAAACATATTACTTGTGCTTTATGTGTGTATTTTAAGAATATAATATTGAATGGACTTAAGTGAGGGTATTATAATATTTGATACAATATTTTATTTCAGTGTACTGTGATAGTCTTTTGGCAATTTCTAGACATGTCTGTCGTGAAATATGCTTGTCAAATGACCCTTTTGCGTTGCAGGAGGAAGTAGCAGCGGACAGAATGAGCAGGCAAGTCGGGGAGGTTGGTCACTTCCTTCTACGGAGCAATCACAGAACTTAGGGAGAGTGGTAGCCGACAGATCTGGATCACCACGCACACAGCATTTGATGATGAAAAATTCATCAGATGTCAGAGAAAGGATGGGATTTCCACGAGGAAGATCGAGGAACTAAGCTGGGAAGCAAGAAAGGATGTGTTGGATAGGCTGGATCTCGCTTTTTTACTTCTGTGCTCTTAAGTAGTAGCCTTTTCATTAGTTGCATGTCACTTAAATCAGTTGATACTGAAAATTGATGCAGCAAGTTGTTTTTTCTACGTATGACGTATATCGTACATCAGCAGTCGGAATTTTTAGTACTCTATGCCCAATGTTATGCAAATATATTGACATTATGATATTTTCACCTGAATATTATATTTATATTAATGTTGTGTTTGATTTAGGGAATGTTGTTTAATTAGAAATGTTATTTTAATTGAAAGATAGATTATTTTGAAGATTAATAGAAATATTTAAGAAAATGTATTTGGTTAGGTTTGAATAAATTGATGAATATGTTATATTGATATGTTTGGTTAAGAGGAATAAATTAGTGGGTATATTATATAAATAAATGTTTTAATAACTAATTTGGGTTGAATCATGGCCAAGTTGCTAGGTGTCAGGTTAATTAGCTTAATCGGTTGGTCAAACTAGGTGTGAAAAAAGTTTCAAATTTAATAAATACACTCTTGAAAATTATAATCAACTGCATATAAGTTGAAATTTAGCAAAAACAACTTAAATACAAATCAGCGGTCGATTGGTTGGTAGTGATGACACATCAAATGCAATTTCAATTATTCCTTGAGCTCATATCCAAGAAAATCTATCTAAGATCTAGTTGATCGATTGATTTTGGCTAGATCTCGCCAACATCGACGTTTATTGATTTTGGCTATCTTACTGTCGTCAGCATTGATAACCCTCCCCCATCACCACAAAAATACTCCCTTCAGGCTCTTAACTAAAACTCATCTCACCCCACCCTTGTTCACCTCGCCAATCGCTGACAAAAGCTAGCTATTGTTGTCGCTAGTGTTTTTTCGATTTTCGATCGATTAACTCATCGGAAATCAATTATGTCATTACCATTGCACTCATAGACACTTCCTCTTCAAAAGCTCCAACATATCAACCTTCAATTGTTCGTCGATCCCAAATTCTACGGTTTTGAGTGAATAGAAAAATTGTTAACCCACCCTGGTGAAGGTCTCGGGTCTCAGTTGAACTGGGGCTGGGTTTTAAAACACATAGATTATTAAATTATCCTGTTTTTTTTTTAATATTAATATAATATTATTTTCATTATTATTTTTTGAATCATTTATTTCAATCCTCCACATTTGAGATTTTGCTAAAACACCTGAGTCACATAAAAGTTTAATTTCTAACAAAATCCTCCCCACCCACCCTAAGCCACTACCGGATGTTGGCCACCACCACCTATCGGCATCATTAGTTGCCAAAACGGTGCACAATTGATCAGGTCTGGTCGGCTATGCGTAATCTGGCCGTTTCCGGTCAGATCAATGGCAAAAAACTACTAGATGGCCATGGATCTGGCAAAAAATGGTCATATCTATTCTGTCAGTTTTCAACCAGATCAATGGCTGTTAACGGCCAGATCTGTGGTCGTTAAAACCATGGATCTGGCTGTTAACGACCATAGACCTAGCTGTTTTTTACTAGATCTACTGCCGTTTAACTATTTGCAACCATCGATTTGGCCGAAATTGGCTAGATCGACGCACGATCAGCTAGATACAGTCGATCATGCGCCGTTCCGGTGACATCAGTCGATGGTGGGTGTCGGTGGAAAAGTTGTGGTGGTTGGTAGGTGGCGGTGGTCCTAACCAATTTGTATAAATATAAAGGCATTTATGTCCAAAAACTTAATTAATTAGGGTAAAATTGTAATGACAGTTTCATGTGAATTAATTTCAAAATAAGAGCATTATTGTCCAAAAAATTTATTAGTTAAAGGAAAAATTGTAACAAAATTAAGATCACTAAATAATCTTAAAATACCTAAAAAAAGAGAGGTATTTAGATTACCACATATATAATCAATAATAGTTACGGTTGGTTTTAAAATATTACCAAAATCTTATATTATTTCTTATATTCCTTGACAATCAAATGTAATGATATAAGTAATATAAAATAATATTACTTCAGTAATGGGAGATAACCTCCAGCCAAACGCCTCTTAAGAATAGTATGTTATACTACCAAGTTTGGGATTTGTGCTACACTCTAGACAAGATTGATTGTTTAGAATTGGATTGTAGCGGAATTGATAGAAGTAAATTGGATTAAATTTAGTAATAGATTATTTGTAAATTTATTATTTAAAATAAATATAAAACTGTTTATGAATTAAATTATTTAAATATATAAAAAAAGTTTAAAAGCGATTAATAATAAAGTCTTTCAGACAGAATTTCAAAAAATATTTTTTTTAAGATCCAACAATTGGTTAGACTCTGGTGATTTTGGTGGTCGTTGCTGGCGGTGGGCTTGTCTACAGACTCTACACTGTCATGCATACAAGCAACGGCCACCAAGACGCAATCAGCGACGGGCATCAAAAATCTTTGAGACGGCATTAGTGGGTTGGGTTTGCTTTATTTATTGAGTTCAAGTTTTGTTTTGCATACGTGTTTAATTTGATCTGGAATCCTTCATCTTCGGAACATGGAACTCAGCTTGATTTAATTAGATATTTAATATATTTATATATTTGAATTATAGACCTTGTTATGACATATTTAATTCAAATATTTTTGTATTTGAATTATGGATCTTGTTACGAGATATTAATTCATATTATCTTGGATTTTAAATAAATTTATTTGAATTAGATATTTTCTTGGACGAATTTGTCTTTAATTAAAATAGAAGAAGAATTTTTTTTTTTTCGTATCTAAGGGGAAAAATGATTCTAAGTCTCCAATATAAATATATCTTATTGGGGCCATTTGGATTGACGGTATATAAAATAACGGGGGTAATCTTTGTTTATTTTACAAGATTTCGATGTTTGGTTTGTAAGTAATAAAATATTACAGTAATCTTTTATCATGATAATCTGATTTTTTTAACCATTTTGTCCTTTATTAAAAACCATTTTGAACACAATTGTCCTCAAATGTCTGCCAAATAACAATTATCCAACCCCCCTACATTTGAGTAATTAAGTTAAAACCCCTAAGCCATAAAAAAGTTTAAAAATTAACAAAATACCTTCAGCCACCCAAGACCTCCATCGATCATGACTCACCATCACCGGCCGCTAGTGCCAGTCGATGTAATGGTGCATGACCAGTGAGATCTGGCCGGTTGTGCACTAAAAAGGCATTTTTCGGCCACTGAAAACGGCCAGATCTGGCGTTTCTATGACTGTTTCACGACCAAAGATGTGGTCGTGAAACAACCACAGATCTGGTCGTGAAACAGCCACAGATCTAGTTGTGAAAAGGCTAGATCTTTGATCATGAAATGGCACGACCACATCTTTGGCTGTGAAATGGCCATAGATCTGGTTGTTTTCCGGCCATGGATTTGTGATCCATGGTCATTTTCGGCTTTGTCGGCGCACGTCCGGCCATATACGACTAGTTGTGTGCCATTCTGTCGACTGTCGGCGGCGGCTAGCAGTGACTTGGGGTGGGTGTGGGTGATTTTTGTACAAATTAAAGTTTTATATGACTGTGATGTTTTAACAAAATTTCAAATGTAAGGGATTAAAATAAATAATTCAAAAAATAATAATAAAAATACTATTATATTAATATTAAAAAGGAGGATAATTTAATAATCTATATAACATAACCACCTATTTATCCTCCCAACCAAACATATTATGCACCAATTTATTTGATCAATCAAACACATTTTCTAAACAATTCTAATAATCTTCAAAGTAATCTTTCTTTTTGTTAATATAATATTTCCCTATAATAAAATATTATATGATCCAAACGCCCTCATTAAGATATATTTGAGTGACTAAAAGACTCAATAGAGTTTTTTTATTCTAGGAATTCTTCGTGAGAAAATAAGAAGGCCGGTCTTATAAAACCATCAAACCATCCAAAGTGTGCCGACACACAAATAATTGGTTTTTAAAGGATTGAGGATAGCAAAGAAGACCGATTGGTTGAAGCTTCTTTTGGCGTGGTTTTAAGGCTTCTCTAGGCGTGATCTTGAAGCTTCTCTAGGCATGATTCAATCTGAAAGAGGTAATTGGTTAAGCTAAATTTATTGTTTCTAGCATCATGAGTTTGGATTCTATTNCTCATGGACATTAATTAAGCTTGAAGTTGGTAAAAATAAAACAAATCTAATTAGAACAAGACAAAACGGGAGATCTTTTTGCGCACATGCTTAGTGTTAGTAGTTAGTAGCCCCATCAGAGTCATCATATGACCAAATAAATGGTGATGTAGGCAAAGACACCGATGCCTCTGTATTCCAGAAAACTGAAAAAGCAGTGTTTTTATGATTTGATTACAGGTAGTAAATTTGCAGGCGGAGTTAGCTTACACTCAGGCCCGACTTTCAATATTGCAGCGAGTTCCAATTCCTTCGCCAACTCAACCTCAAACAACATCTTCAACAAGTCTTAATTCATCCTCATCCACGGACTTGATGTCTACTTATAATATATCCATGCTTTTTGATCCTCTACAGCCGCAACAATCATTCACAGATTTTACTACTTCTTGTAATTCATTGGATCAAGAGCTGGACGATGGGGAACTCCAAGCTTTAGCTCGGGAATTTATCGCTAAGTATTTACCAGGTGTAAGATTCCGGTCTTCAACTTCTGATTAGAAGTTTTCACTTTGTTAACTAAACCAAATTACATTATGTTGTATGTTTTCTTGGCTATTAACCCAATCAATGTTACTTTTATCCAGTTTATATGTCATTTCAATTACACCAATGCTGCAAATGTTAAAACCAATTAGGGCCTCAAGTCCTCTACTTAAAATCCAGTACTTATTCTTTTAGGTCTGTAGTCTGTACAAGTTTCTGGTCACGAAATCCAATCCTGCAATCCATTTAGGCTTTGTTACATTGGCACTGTCAAAATATCCACATATTAAATGTGCGGGTAATAGCGTCTATAACTTAGGTTCTGTTTGGTTTGTTATTTTATATAGGATTTTAGAAATAATATTGGATAGTTGAATAGGGTAATTATTACGAGGTAAAATTTAAAATTTAACAAAAAAACCTTATGAGTTTGCTAATTTAACTAAACACCTTAATATATAAAAATTTTGTAAAATAACAAAAACACTTCCACCCACCTACAGTGCCAAATTTCGGCCATCACCGTCAGAATCTGATGTTACGACGCAGACCATTCGGATCTGGTCGGACGTGCGTCGATCTAGCCGTCAATGACCGCAAAAGGCCAAATCCACTGTGGATCTGGTCGAAAAAGGCCAGATTGATGAATTACCGACTAGTTCTAGTCGTTTGTAGGCTGTTGTGAGTTGTGACAGATTCCGACTACCATCGACAGTGGTTGCCGGAATTTGGCAACTATGGGTGGATGGGGGTGTTTTTGTTAATTTTTAAGCTTTTTTTCTAGGTATTTAATTAAATTAATAAACTTAAAGGGTCTAAAATAATTAAAAAAATATAATAGTATTTCCTAAATAATTAAACAAATAGTTATTTTGTGAATAAGATTAGAAGTAGGATAGTGAGCAGCTATAGCTTCATTGTTCATCTTCCCCTCGCTACCGGATGGGTGAACTCTACCCGCCTATGCTGGATGGGATTGGATGAAATCAACGAATTCCCCTTGCCTCCTGGATCCACAGGGCGAGTGGAAGACATTGAGAAGGGATGTGAAGCCCTTGCAGTTGAGGTTTGAAACTTGGTTGTGCTCCTCCCATTGACAGATTCCTGGAAAAAAAGAACGCCTTGAGGTTTTGAATGAGGGGCCTTGGAACGGATCCACATCGTATTCATAACGAAACGGACCGATTTTTCAATCAAAGCTCTGCTACCGTCAGACTTTGGATTCAAGTTCATTGAATTCTAACCATGAAAAAGATGATGCCTGGTCTAACCTTGTACAAGATAAATGTTATTGTTCATAGAGCAACATCATTGATCTTCAAAACGCTTGATCAGACCTATCGAGAACCAGTATGGTAACATCTTTTCCTAATCACAGTTACACTCTACGTGCTAATTTCAATAACATCACCCTCTTTAGATTATTCAAATCGTTTAATAGCTTAAGTGGAACCAAGTCACTTGCAGTTGAAGTCAATGGCTAGCGGAAGTTTCCGTTTCTTCATTTATTACAAGGAAAATGACAAGAAATTGTTTATAACTTTAGGTGAATCTGTGACAAGATGCTTTTCATGGGGCTTCCAGCATCGCTTCAGCCTTTCTTGGGCTTTTTGTCAGTATTTACAGAAAAGACAAAACGGTCTAAGAAATGAAGCACCAAAAGGAGTGAAGTAAATTTACGATTCTTTTGTCAACTGAAGTCTGAAAGCAGACTGCCTACCTAAGGCAGATAAGAACAAACTTGCAACCCAATAAACTAGAAGATGGTCGACAGCAAATCCTACCACCAAACTTGAATTTGATGCTAAATAGCCATGTCAATACCGGAATAGTTTATTCTCGATTGTCCTGGCAATGGTTAATTAAATGGTGACAACCATAACCATGTATTCATAATTACCAAAATTTCCCATTCTTCTAGATCAAACCCATGCCTGTACTTATGAACAATAGTTGATAACTAAAAACTACAAGTTTTTTAAGAACTTTTGACTAGCGGGTTAGTCATTACAGGTCGTAAAAGAATGCTTACTGAATTGAGTGAATCAAAAATCTTTTGANTAAAAACGATCTTTCTTCTTCTCTTATGAAATTGATAGTTTGTGAGAGGAATGCAATAACTCGACTGTAAGGTCCACCAGGTCCGTAGGAGAGTCAGTCTTTCTCTAAGCAAGCTGTTTTCTGGCCTATACGGAAAGAGTTTTCAAGGAGGAACCCAGCTTATCCCCTCTCAGCGGAGAAGGAGGAACCCAGCTTCTCTTCTCTCAGAGGAGGAACCCCTTTCCTTCCGTCAGTCTCCAATTTTCGTTAGTTCTCTCTCTCTCTTAACAGAGCGGAATTCTCCCAGTTTCCATCTTTCCTTTTAGAGTTTACCACTTGCCCTGACGGGGGCTACCGCTTTCGTTCAGTTTTCTCTCTACCTTTTCTTATTTTGACTTCATTTTCAAATCTTTTATGCTCGGCCATACCAACATGGGAAAGACCTAGCCTTCCCTCCCTTTGAAGTGCATTTATCAGATCAGCTCCCAGAGTAACTAGAAAGAGGGTGAAAGGCCCAACTTCTTCATTCATGGCCTTTTTTGTTTCTTTGATTGATCTCCCTTTCGTATTCATTCGACCTGAGGCGTTCCTCTCAGTCATACAAAAAAGAAAGGTTATTTCATGCAATGCATAACGGGTGGGCCTCCTATGGATTCCTCTAACTCAATGAATGAAGGGAGGAGTATGAGGAAGGCCGGCTTTCTAGATGAAAATGAAAACAAAAAGGAAAAGGGTCAAACCATATCTTACTTAATAATCTGACTGAATGACGAAGAGCTCTTTATGTGGTCTCACTTTACCACCATCTGAAATGCGCGAAACTTCGATTGGTGGAAGCCAGTCCATGAAGATTCTCCCTTTTCCTACGTGCACTTCCCCTCTTTTGGTAAGCATCCAGTATCTCAGCAAATGAACATTTCTCTAAGCTTATCCTGTAGCTTATACGTCGTTTGAAAGCTGCTTCAAGGATCCAACGAATAGCTAAGGTTTGTTGACGATCCCTGGCTACAATCCCAGGGACATCATAAATAGTACCCGCTACTCCTACTTTTGCTACTTCGCATATGGGCTTTATATTCTCTACGGCGTCAACCATAAGTTTGATTACATCGCGTTCAGTTCGAGCTGGGCGATGAAAAGTTTGATAAACAATAGCACGAACTCTCGTTCTTTTACCTTCTTTCATGCGAAAATTGACCAACTTCTTGATCAATAGTTTTTGCTCACCATCCAAGCCCCCCATATAGCTGAAAATTTCCGAGCAATTGGAAGCCGCTTTCGATGACGAGGCCGATAAATTTATATTACGCAATCGTTACTGTCCATCTTTATCAGCCAACTCCCCAGTTTCCATCTTTCCTTTTAGAGTTTACCACTCTTCATAGCTTCTTGAACTTTCTTTAGGGTCTTGCTCCCTGAGTTCCAGAGTCTACACTCTCGCGTCATATGGCTCCGCCCCGGAATCATGCTTACGCCCTCTCCTTTTAGAAATACTCTCGTTCCTCTCTAGACAAGTGCTCGAGTAAGAAATACCTCTCCTTTTCAGTCGAGTTGCTAAAGCACCTGGGATGAGCGTCCTCTGATCTAAATACGAGCTCCTGTTTGTTTTCTGGCAATGAGCTAGCTTAACCCTGATTGCTTAAGGCTTAATACAGTCATGTTGGATCTCCTATTCGTACTGCTACCAGGAAGAGAAAGACTGATTGCGACAGCTCAACCGGATGAGACATCTCTTATTTATATTTACAGAACTGTGCCAACGTGTGCCTACATTGTTAGTCTATTTGATTTACCAGTTCCGGGAAGAGATATTTATTGAATAGAAAGAATGAAACCAGTACTAGCTTATCGCCAACCGTGCTTCCTACCAACTCCGCCAACCCCAGATGGGGATATTGATTTAGCCGCACCTGAACCCGAAACTGCTGCCTCTACTCCGCCTACTTCTTGTGCCGACTTCGCCAGCCTCGCGGGTACCGATTTCCTCCAGCTTCGTGCGCCGGGCCTGTACCCCCCTGTCTACTCCTCTTTCCCAGATTTCCCATACTGTTTTATTAGCCGGCCTGTATACCAACAAGAGCAACAGCTTTTATTCAAAGAGCCACATGTACCGCGTGCGCCGCAAGAGCCCCAACAGCAGATTTGTGATTTATTTCAAATGTTATTAATCTTGATATTTGATGTGCTTCCGCGATTTCGTGGAGGAGGCTTGTCTCCGATACGAAAACATGTTCACCCGTCTGTGCCAGGGATGCATCCCCCTTTTCTTCATTTTCGAGCCCAATCAATCGACCTATTTAATGCCGGGTTGGGTGGTTCGCCATAATCGGATGGCGAAGAAAGAATAAAAAAATCCCTCAGAAGCAAGGAGGCAGGCTGGTTCTCCCCTTTCAAATGCCAGGGGAAGCCCTCCCGGAGTAACCTTAACTTTAGTGGACCAGCAAATGTTGAGTCAGTAGGAGAAGCAGCAGCACCCGTAGGAGGCTTCTTACTAGACTATGAGGAATTCTCTGCCCAGCCGGGGAATAATCTATTGGAGACGTGGTCCACTACTCCATCCGGTTAGTACGAACATGCATAAACGAAAGACGGACGGCTGACAGAAAGAGAAGAGAGAACCAGGAACGGAGAGGAGCGAGGGGGGGAAACATCGACTTACATGAGGAAGTGAGGGGAGGAAGAGATAGCATTCGCAGACCAAAGCAAAGCCTGCAGGGGATTCTTCATAGCATAGCAAGAAGGAAGGGCGTGCTTAATAGATAAGGACTAGTAGAGGCAGTAGAGGTTACAATGTAGGTGCTTCACCATGAGACAATGAAGATTGTATGCTTTCCTTTTCACTCTTAAATGAAAGCTAAACTAAACCGATTCAAATCTCTTTTCCATTCAGAAAGAGAAAGAGGACTCTCATACAATACGCATTGGCCTTTTTTGATCTATCCTATGTGTCATTTGTGAAAGAATTTGATTTCCTTTGTAGTTCACTAAGAGGGAGTTCACATCAGTACTTCGCAGGAAGGGTAAAAAACCCTCTTTTAGCCCTTTAAATAGGGCGGCTACACTAGCTTTGAAAGAACCGACTTTTACCTTGAAAGCCACTAGAGCTTCTTCCCCGTGCATGCATGGTAACNTTAATTGATTATAACATTACATTATTGTTAAATAACTACTTAAATAATTATAAGTATTTATAACATTACATTATAGTATGATCACTTAATTATTTATAACATTATATTATAATTTTGAATTGTAATGAATAATTGTTTGTGTTTTGGTTTTGATTGACAAATTTTATGTGAATTGTGATGAATTGATTGAATTCAAGTGTTGCCTAGAGATTAAAGGTTATGAGTTATTGGACACAAATAAATGAATAATCAAAATTTGTTAGAGGTGTATTTGTAAACTTTTAAAGTATTTTTGTCATTTTTTGAACTAATATGGGGTAATTGATTTTTTACAGGATACTCGAGAAAGGAACCGGAACCTGCATTTTAGGTTCCGGTTCCTTGAATTAAAGAACCTGCACTGTGCGGTTCCAGTTCCGGTCACCCCGAAAAATGCAAGATACCCGAAACCGCTCACCCTTAGTACCAAGGTGATTGCGTACATTGACTATTTTGCATTGAATTACCTTCTAGAAAAGAAGGATTCCAAGCCATGGTTGTTGTGATGGGTGTTGCTTTTAAAAGAGTTTGACTTGAAAATCCGAGACAAGATGGGAACCGAAAATCAAGTGACAAACCACCTATCTAGACTTGAGTCTAACGAAGAACATCAAAAGGAGAATCAGTCAATAAATGAATATTTCCTAAACGAGCAATTGTTTCCACTCAAGAAGGTCTGTAGTTTGCCGATATTGCTAACTACATAGCAAATAAAGTTTTGCCTTTCCAAATGACATATCAAAAACGCAAGAATTCTTTTCTAACTTGAAGTGTTATTTTTGGGAGGACTCATTCTTGTATAAGCATTGTGCTGATCAAATAATAAAAAGATGTGTGTTAAAAGAAGAGATGAAGAACATTTTTTGTCATTGTCACTCCTTAGAAGTGGGCAACCATTTCGGTGCAACAAAGACAGCCGCCAAACTGCTACAATCAGGATTTTTCTGGCCCACTCTCTTTAAAGATGCTTTTAAATATGTGATCCTAAGTCGGTAGTAATCTTCTTTCGCATTCAATCAAACCAATTTTTCCAAAGAGGATGATGTAAAACCAATCTTATTGGTCGTTTGCTTTTAAGAAAAGGATCAAAACCACTGAAAGTTGAAGCCCTTAAAGCCAGTTTGCAGACTTTGTGGCAACCAACAGTGGCGTGGCAACTTGTTCCTTTGGCTAAGTTTTGAGGAATGTCAAAGGGTTGGCAATATATCAAAGAGAAATGATATGCCTTTACAAAATATTTTAGAAGTATAATTATTTGATGCGTGGGGCATAGATTTTATAGGACTTTTTTTTTCAGTGGTTGTAGATTATGTCTCTAAATGGGTGGAAGTTATAGTGTTACCTACCAATGATGCACGAGTAGTAGTCAAGTTTGTGAAGAAGAATGTTTTTACAAGATTTGACACATCGAGAGTGATTATAAGTGATAGAGACTCCCACTTTTGCAACCGCCAATTCGAGACATTGCTAGACAAATATAAAGTTATGCATCGCATCACTATCCCATCGCATTCGCAAACAAGTGACCAAGTGGAGGTGTCCAATCGAGAGTTGAAGTGTATTTTGGAGAAAATTGTGAGTTCTTCTCAGAAAAATTGGTTAAGTAAGCTTGATGACGCTCTGTGGGCATATAGAACGACATTCAAACCACCAATAAGAATGTCACACTATAGGATGGTTTATGAGAAAGCATGTCACCTTCCAGTTGTGCTAGAACATCATTCATATTGGGCAATGAAGTTTTTGAATTTTGATCTACAAGCTACGGGAGCAAAGAGGTTGTTGCAACTCAATGAGATGGAAGAATTCCACAATAACGCATATGAGAGTGCTTGGATTTATAAAGACAAAATCAAACAATGGTATTATAAGCACATCGTGGGAAGAGAATTTAGAGTGGGTGAAAAAGTCTTGTTGTTTAACTCTAGAATAAGACTTTTCTTGGGAAAATTGTGTTCAAGGTAGTCTGGGCCAATGTTCTGAAAATCGGATCGGACTATGACCCGTTCAAGGGTCTGGTTTCCTGTTTGATCGGTTGGATCGGTCGGTTGGACCGTATTCTATAAAATTTTTTTAGTCCCTGAAGGTTTGAAATTCATCAAAAACACCCTTATTAATACTCTCTTAAGTTTTGAAATCTGTCCAAAACACCACTATTGCACGAAGAGACTGGTGATGGTGGCGACAACGACGATCGACGGCCAATCGAGGTTTGGAATCATGGGGCTTTTGATGTACAGGTACCGACGAATCTGATGGTGGTGCTAGGGAGTTCCATCGGCGCCGTAACTCATCGGAATCAACAAAAGAAATCCGACGGTCGCTTAAACTTTAGGTGGACGGCGAGTGACGAAGGTTGGACGACGACAACTGAAAATGGCTGGGTTTTGTCGTGGAGATGCCATCCCATCTAATGGTCGTGTTGTCGCCCTCGAACGACGCCAGAATCCGACGAGATTTAGCTGCGATTGGACCGCGATTCGACACTATTTCGACAGTCCAACCGTGGTCCAATCTGGTTTAAATCAAAATAACAGTTTTTTATATATACCAGACCGGATTTGCCGTCGCTTGCCGGTCGAACTAGTCCGACCAGACGGTCCGGTCCGATTTTCAAAACATTGGTCTAGACTATTTATAGTATGTTGAGTGTTTTCACATAAGGTTGTTCAAAACAGGTTAATCGAACCAGTTAACCGATTTTGTAAACCGAACCGATTTTTTGGTTCAAGAATTTTCCTAAACCGAAACTAAATCGATTAAGAGGAAAACCGATTAGTAAAAACTAGTTAACCGGTTTTGAACAGGTTTTAATTTATATTTTATATTTTATATAATTTTTAATTTAATATTTTTATAATAAACCAGATTTTTATTTTTTTTATTTTAATTTTATATTTTTATAATTAACCGGTTTCGGTTAACTAGTTTCCATATTCTCATAAACCGGTTCTCATATTCATATAAACCGGTAACCAAACCGGAAAGTTTGTTTTTATATTTCTTTGAACCGAAACCGAACCGATTTTTCGGATAACCGAAAAATCCGTTCGATTACCAGTTCAATTACTGGTTCGGTTCAGTTTCTACATTTTTTTGAACACCCCTATTTCCACATAGGCAATATAAGTTCACCATTTGGAAAAGGAACATTCAAGGTGAATGGACAAAGATTGAAACCCTATATAGAGAATGAAATTGAAGATGAAAGCTTTCGGTCTTCCTCAACAATCTAAATTGAAGTCATAGAAGAGTCGAGCTTACAATGTTAACCAAGTGTTTTTTGGGAGGCAACCCAAGCTTTTTAATTTGTTATTGAGTATTTTTCTTGTTTAACAAAAGTGTGAGTTTGTTTTATTGAGCAGGTTTTATTTTTTAGGTATTAGTGAATTTTGTATTTCTATTGCGGCAAGATAAATCTTCTACCACGGCAGGGTGATCTCGGGTGAAAAGAGAATCCTCCAACTTTTATATCTGCCGTGGCTAGAAGAAAGTGCCGCTATGGCATAACCCTCTTGGGTTTCACAAGCAAATTGTAAAATTTGTATCATGTTGCAGCANCTTCAGAACGAGGTTTTTCCAATAGATTTACAGTCTTATTCTCTTTCAGCACTTCCTTTCTCTATCTCTCCGGAACACAAGTAGTAAGCCGTGATCCCAATAGCTGCACGTCCTTCCCCAGCGCGAGAATCTTAATTTTTATTTAAAGCAAAAGTCGTATCATACTTAGTCCCGAAGAACATCCCTCTCCCATTGTGCCAAGAAGCTCTGATCTTGGGTATAGGAGGTCCTCGAGGTCAAAATGGTAATTTCGTGCACCTGACGCACATTGATCATTCTATTTTTGCCCTTGTCTTAACATCAAAAAATGGAAGAAAAGAAGGAAAGATCAGTCCATCTTGCGCGAGAACCTCCGCTTGTGCTAAGATTTTAATAAAAATCATTTAAAGCGCGCATCTTAAGACTATACTCAAAGAAGGGGGTGGAGAACAGGAAAAAAGGTACCATTCTAAGGGCCAAGTTTCTAGGTCATAGAGGTTGATACATTTTGGCTTTCGCTAGGCAAACCAGTTGTGGAATAAACGACAGCAGCGAGTCTGGTAGTGTTCCAGGGAGCCCGGTTCTATTTGGAGGAAGATATCCACTAATAGGCATTAATCTTTGTGTATAGTTCGTTCCTGTCGCTACTTATTGAAGACGCTTCAATGGGATAGGAAGTTGTTGCGTTAGGTCCAATTAGGATAGTTACAAAGAGAGCTATAGAGTTATTAGGGGGTTAAGATTCTAAGACAACAAGCAACCGATGGGTGAAATGGACAAGGAAAGGACAAAGAGCTATTTAATAAAGAATAAGGAAGCTTCCCGTGCTCATTTCAAAGCTTTGCTCGTCCCCCTTTCGTAAGGGAAATAGAATAGGGATCAACTATCGGATCAAAGTCAGCACTAAACCTAACTTTCATTCATTTCTGTAGAGTCTGGGCTTAGAATAGAGGCTTATGCCGCGCAATCAAATCTTAGTCTTTTTGCCCATCAAAGAACCTCGAGATGCTAATCCACGAAAAAGAGCTCACCCTTTTTCTATTGGTTTGGTGGTTGCTACCAAGACGATGTCTTAGTCTTGCCGGACCTGTTGGTATTGCGGGAGACCCGGGAATAGGGAGAAGGCCGAGAAAGAAAATCAAAAACTTGATCCATCCTTTTTCAAGGTGTATTTCGCTCTAGTACAAGACATTTTGAAGTGGAAAGTTGGCGAATGAGAAAGGTCGACTGAAGAGAACGATCGGTCTAGACGAACCGAAGGAGGAGAGAAATCCACTTTCAGATTATACTGGGAAAGACGAAGAGCGAAAGGCTTTCTTCGTATTGAAGATTTTTGCCCATCCCTTTTCAAATGGGAAGCGGCATGTTTAGACTTGACTTGAGGAGCTACCAACTCCAATTCGCCCGGACACAAGCAAGGTCAATGTCAATTTAGGCTCAAGCAAGAGCTCCTACTCGATATATCTTATCTTATAGAAAGAGAAAAGCACATGAAGGTACGGCGGACAGGCTAACCAACCAGAGTGACTTACAAATCAAGGAAAAACGAGCTAAAGCCAAGATTACGACTACAAAGCACAGTCAGCGGTTCAGGTTGGCGAGAGCAATCAATCGAAGACAAGTTCTAAGGCCAGTTCAAGTTCATCAACAAAAAGCTCGGCTTGGGAGCTCGGGTTAGGGACGGTTTCGGGTGCTTATGAAGTTGCTTATACAGTTGCTTATGAGGGTCCTGATCGTTACCCAGACCCACCATTCTATCCACCACCATCACTAAGAGCAGAGGTCAAGGTAGCACCCCTAGCAGCTTCACAGGTTTCATCTCNCCCTTAAACCCAAACGCCTCCTTTTCTCTCAAGTCTTTCAACTCCCTCAAATTTTCACCAAATTCGTCAATCAAACTTCATCTTTTCACTTATCTACCAGTAATAAATATTTCCAAAGTCTTTTTACACATGATTAAGCAAGGAAATCAAAGATTCTTCACCACTTTGCAAAATTAGGGTTTCGAATTGGAGGTTTTGCAAATTTAGTAAAATTTCACTCATTCAACGAAATTTTAACTTAGAATTAACACAAGTGTGTGCTCCCTTCTTGATGCTTTTTGTGATTGGTTGTTGATATTTGAGTGAATTGGTTGATTTTGGAGTTCATTCGAATTGTTGTGAATAAGAGAGAACTTTTGGTGGTAGAATTTGATTGTTGATGAGACATTATAGTTGTGGATCACTTGTGATTTATAATATTGTTGTGAGATTTGTTATGGCTGAATTGAAAATTGTGGAAGTATGGCTACTAAAAGGAAGGAAAGAGGAGATGGGAGTATGAACAAAAGGAAGGGAAAACAATCTAATGATCCTAGGTTCAGAAGTGTAACTACTAAGAAACGTTTTCAAGAAGCGGTTAAAAGAAAAAGAGGATTTATAGAGGAGACAGAGATTAATTTCGAAGACATCAATGTTTATGGGATATTGGACAATATTGAGGACACTTTATAAAGAGCCTAAGGTGGCTGTGGCTAATGTGGTAATGGAGTTTTATGCTAATGTTCTAGAGAGCATAAATGGAAAAACAAATGTTTGAGGGGTGAATGTTGTGCTTGATGCGGCGACTGTCATGCATATTATGAGTTGCTGAATGTGAAGGAGGATGAGTACGAAGCTTATTTGCAAAATGTGGACTATCATGATGTGATTAAGGCATTGGCTAGTAATGAAGCACAATGGGAAATTTCTGGTGGTAAACATAAAACATTTGACGTTAAGTATTTATATAGTTTCACTTGGATTTGGCAACATTTTGTATGTTCTAGATTGATGCCGACCAAGCATTATAGCATTATAAATAGAGCAAGTGCCACTTTGCAATATGCCATTCAAAAAAGGATGAGGATGAATGCATGAAGCATTATCTTTTATCAAATTCAATATGCTGCAAAGCATAGGCATACTAGTTATTATTTCCCTCAACTTATCACTGCATTGTGTGCTTGAGCTGGGGTGAAATTTGCTTCTGACGAAGTGTTGATACAATCGGGGTTGTGTTTGACTATACAGTACATGAATAATCTCAGAAGTTGAGCAAAGGCTGTAGGGTCTAGTAAGAAAACCTATTTTTCTTCAAAGGGATCGAAGAAAGATCAATCGATCAAGCTAAGTGAAGAGGTGTAGCAATTGAGAGAATATCAAAATCAACAAGAAGAATGGATGAGTGAACAAATGAGGATCCTTTGTGAGATGCAACGATTGCAACTCTAACATGCCTGAATTGAAGCTTCTAAATATACATGGTGTGAGTTGGTTTTTCAACCCTCTACGGAAGGAGATGATGCTCCAGACGAAGACATAGATGATCGCATGAAGGATTGGAGGATTATTTTAAATTTCACTATTTTTTTATGTTTCTTTGTTATTCGAAGTTATCATTGTGTTTTTTGTTTAGTTCATGCACTTGGCTGTTAGTTTGATTTTATTGATGTTTTCTTTGTTTTGTCAAGAACATTGCTTTCGTGATTCTTACTTTTTAGTTAACTTTTATGTATGTTTGTTTCTGTAATCCATAAATTCCATGAGTGATGTGTGTGGCTGATGTGGTGCACCATAAGTTTCTTTGTTTTGATAGAACTTAAATGGCACGAAACATATGGTGATCGATTTGGCAATAAGTTTTGCACTTCCTCATTGCAAAAGTAGGTAAAATTTTCTTTCTCTTCTTGTCCTTTTATTTACATCAAGGACAATGTTGATTTTAGGTTGGGGGATAAGGGAATATCTTTTGATAATTTTGAGTTTATGGATTGAGGAGAAAATTTTTTTGAGGAGAAAATTTTTTTGAGGAGAATTTGTATGGCAATGATATTAACATGATTTTAATAACATGCAACTCTTGGAAGACATTAAATTTTGCCTCGGCTTAAGGATGATAGTAAGCGTTAATTGCATCCACTTTGAGACTCTAGTGATATGGGCTCTGAGAGTTGGTTAGTCTAAATGCTTAAAGAAGTTTTATGTGTGAATTTTTCATAGACATTCTTTGCGATCTTAACAAACTCTAAAACTCATTTCATGATTACTTGAGGTGAAATCCTAAAATTCACATTAATTATAAAATGATGTAGGCTATCTTTGGATTGATTGAGCCTTTCAAGCCCACCCAATATTATATGATCACTAGTCAACCCTTTGAGCATTACGAAACACATTGTTAGCCTTATTTTTCTTCCATTAAACTCATAATAATCCACCTTGATTATGAGCCTAAAACACATTCCTACCCGTTTTATTTTTAAGAGACTTAGTCCATAGACTGCAGTTTGCAAAATTGCATACAACTATAGTGAAGAGTGCTCTATCCTTGTTCAGACCAACAGTAAGGGACTCAATATTATATCCCCTCCTCGCAAAGACTCCAGCAATACGATTTATCATTCCACTTTTATCCCCTACAAACACAAAAATCGTGTGCCGTCTCACCGTGCATTCATAACAGAAGCAGTACAAAATCAAGGAAACCATATAAATATAGGTGCATAATTTCTTAAAAAGAGAAATTCATAAATCAAGCCAGAACATACTACAATAACCATCTTTAAAGAGAATCAAAATTCAACAAGAATAATTTGACCGAGAGCAAGACTTAAGCATGTAAGCAAATACACAGCAATGACACAAACTTTATACACTAAAAGAGTTACTTGCACACTCCAATTCAAACACATTTGTTATGTACACTACAAGAACCCACAAATCAACAATTTTTTTTTTTTTTTCCAAGAATCACACATAATCACATGCATGTAGCCGGCAGATACTTACACAAAACTAAATTGACTTGTCAACCATGCAATCATAAACACATCAATCCAATATGAAATCTCTAAACATAAGTCTTGCCCGTTTCAACAATCACATAAAAACTCATCTTTAATCAATCACAAAAAAAGTATCATTAAGTCAAAATTAGCTAGAAACCTTGAGCCACTTAAAAAACAAGAAAGTTTCTCATAAAAATCTAACAAAGTTTTCTTTTTTTTTTTTTTTTCCATCAAACACATATAATACAATTACACAAAATTAAACTGACCCAGTTGAACAATCACACAAAGTTATCACTAACTTCTCATAGAAGAACCTATAAATGCAACATTTAAACACAAAATTCACCCCAACCTAGTTGAAAAAATCCCACAAAAACACATCTTTCAATACAAACACACACCAAGACACAATTTTTTTTTACACAAAACTAAATAAAGGGTCAAAGAGTGTACTTATCAGTGATCTTATTATCAACACTTGTAGCAGAGACCACCAAACTCTTGGACTTGTGTGAGCTCTTGTAGATTTGGAGATTGAACATGAAAGTGGAGGCGAAAAAGCTAAAGACTTTGAGATGGAAAAAGGGAGATTGGAGTTTGAAGAAGTTTTCAGGAATTGGTTTGGTAAGTGTAAAGTGGAAATGGCCACCATGAAACCCATGTTTTATTTCATCAAAAAGAACTGAAAAGTACTCAAATGACCACCAAGAACACCTAAAATATCCAAAATGAAAAAAATTAAAACCAATTGGCTTCCATCCAAACCAATTCAATTCAACTAAATTATAATCAAGAAACTAGGTTTTCTTTTCTTTTTTCCCTTCTTTTGCTAAGTAACGGCAGAGTTAAATCATGAAGAGAACACAGATAACATATAGAGTCAAAGGCAAACTAAAAGCACACGATTTTAATCCAAAACCACAAATTAAAATGAAGAAAACGCAAAATCAAGACGCGAATTTGTCTTAATATGTAGATGATCTTCAGGAACACTGATTTTTCCAAGAAAACCTTTTTCTAGGGAAACAAACAAGGGTTAAGAAAAGAAAAGGCAAACTCTGGAACTCAAACTAAAGAATTGAAATGGTTACCTAGTCGGAGATTCGACACAAAAAACGTTGTCGTCGTTGATACCAGTTGGTCGCTCACCTACGTAGAGAAGGTTTTTGCCTCCGATGTCAATGACGGTATTAGCTAGGAAATTTTGGGTAGGCGGTATTAGATGTCATTTTCCTTGTTAATATTTGGGTATATGTAAACATTTGGTCCTTATATGAATGAAAAATAACAAAGTAAACCCCAAATAACACAGTTTGACCCCTAAACAATAAAAATGAGACAAAATCAACCTCATTTCATGTTGGCGGGAATAATATTTTGTTTCCTGGTAAATAATTGGGTTTATAGTAACATTATTAAAATGTTATTGTATTTTGATAATATGGTAATATTATAAAAAAAAAAAACTACTATATTATGAAGTATATTGTAACACTTTAAAAATGTTACTGTAGATATATATTAATAACATTTAAAAAAAAAAAAAAAAAAGAGTTACCATTGATATAAAATGTGTTATAAAAAGTTAAAGTGTTACATATAAAAATTGTTATCATAACATTATGATATCAAGTGTTACCATAGATAGTCTACAGTAACACTTAAGGAAAAATGCTACAGTCCAGTGTTGCCGTTGGCCATTTTTGTTGTAGTGCCAAGTACAATCTTGGGGAGATCACGTAGACAAGTGAGGGTGGAAAGTTGTAAAAAAAAAAAAAAAAGTTGTACAACGTTCTGAATTGATTTAAAGAAATAAGTTGGGAGTGGTGGAGTGTTTGTAATATCAAGGCGGAGTATGAGTTTCTTTCATCCTTACAAGTTCTTTTACAATTTATGAAAAAACAATATGAAGAAAGAAAAAGGAAGAAAAGAAAAAAGTGATAATTGGGCAAACATTGCAAAGGTGTGATATTGTAAAGAAAAGGGTTTGTGTTAGTGTGGAAAGGAAAAGCTCGATGAAGTTTGAGAAAATGTTGGGTGAAAAAAAGGAAGTATTTGTGTTTGTATGATTGTGATAAGAAGGTATTACGATTAAGTCTTTTGATTTTTCGCTTCCGTTGTTTCATAACATTATACTTTAGCCTAACGTTACAACCTATATAAAGACCTATTGATCGGAGGTAGTGTGGTAATTCTACATTAGTGGAAAGCAGTTTGAAAAGTGAGCCCATGGAGTTTGATTCTATGATTTCCATGTGAGTCGTATTCTAAATATTTGAGATCAATTCGATGTTTATGAATGTTGTGCATAAAATCATCAAGGTCTTTAGATTAATGGTTTATGGTCGGATGGATGTTTAAGGTCAATAACGAAAATGAGATTGATGTTTGCATTTCTTTGGGTTTGGGTGATTTTTAATTATTATATATGGTATGTGTTGTGTGCAATTTTTGAGACAAATATATGATTTGATCCATGAATTACTGCTTTTGTTTATTTTTATTTTTGAACTCTAGGTTAGGTTTACATGTGGATGTTTGTGGGTATCGTCACTAGAAACCCTCACAAGACTATAACTCATCCAACTAGGGCACCTAGGGGTTTAAAGGCTTGTTGCATATGCTAGATGCAATTATGTCAATCTACGGAAGTGATTTAGGTTAGTTTAGATGAAGGATATGTTTTGTTTCAAAAACTAGAAGACATATTTGGATCGTTTAGCTTGCTAGGGACTAGTAAGAAACTGGTTGGGGGTTGTGATAAGTGCTTGAAAATGTATTTATAGTTAGTGGTTTATTAGGATTATTTGTGGAAAATTGGGTTTAATTTGTGTGATTTAACTTAATTATTTCATATATGTCTTTTATGGAATCACGAGTATGTTTTGAGTGTTTTCAGGTCATAAATGCTTAAAAATTATATTCGGATAAAGAGTGATGTTGGCAAAGGAGTTCAGAATGATTGGGAACAAACGGTTTGGGAATCAGTGCTGAATTGAGGAAGGTATAGTGTGACGATTATGAGTGGCAAATGGGCTTGGAACATGCTTCAATATTTTGATGATAACTTTAGCTGTAGACTTTGGACTTGAATGATTCTTGAAACATTGTGAAACTGACTCAAGGCGCTACAATTAATATGTTTTATGACTTTGCTAGATTCAAAAGCTGCCATGCTACGTTTTGAACATCTTTGCTCACCGCAGCATTTAAATTCTTCTGCCGCGGTAAGAGAGTCTCAAGTCAGGATGGAACTTTGGATTTCGCCACAGTAGGATACGTTCTCCACCATGACATGACAATTAGAGTCTTAATTCTAGGCAACTTGTATTAAGCTTTTATTAGAATTTTCTTATTCTAGTTTGAATAGGATTATTCTAATCACACTCCTAAAACCATAGTATTATAAATAGAGGCTACTTTTTAAAGGAGAGGAAAAATAGAGGGAAGACTAGCCACTATTTGGAGATCAAAGCAACTATTCTTAACATCTATTTTGGAACCTATGTTTGTTATTTTTACAATGGTTGTTTCTTTCATGACAATTACGAACTATATATTATTTTCTAGGGCTAAGATGTAGCCCAATTTATAAATATGATTTAATAGATTATTGTTAATGTTTTATAAGCATTGTTTTTCTAGGTTGTGCATAATGCCTTCAATTCTTTTGGATTCGAAGTTGAATGATTTAATGGACTAGGTTGAGATCGAGAAAAAAATCTAATTAGTCTAACTAATAAAACCATAGATTGAGCGAAAGCTAAAGATAGGTAAACGCGATTTGTGGGACTATTGTAAATTCCATAAAGCTTAATAATCCCTTAAGACATAAAATCATTTTAGGGATATCTTGGCGGGTTCGTGTAGATGCAAAAAATCTACCGTCATGAAAATAGGGTGTGATCCCGTGAGGTTGAGGTCACTGACAATCCGTTAGACCTGCACACATGAAAGGGCAAGCGTGAAGCTTCCGGAAAACACCAAGGTGGTGTTTGCCGTAGGCACTCCGACGCTCAAGTCAGCAAGGCTGAAAGAGGCTTAATAAGAATTAAGGAGAAGAACAATTACCAGGAGTCTTGTCAGAGGCTAGGACTACGGCGGAGGCGTCGGGTTCTTGGGAGCAAGAACTTAGGAACAAATAGATAGTTTTGAGTGGTGTAGATTGACTGTGAGAGATTGCATCCTTAATGAGAGGGCAAGCCTCTGTTTTTATAGTGAACCTAAGGGGTTGGAATCCTAGTAGGACATTGAGTCCTCTTTTGGGAGATAATCCCTATCATAAAAGAGATATGATTTCTTAACCTTATCAGATTAAGTTTAATAGTTTAAATAAGAGTTGGAATCTTAGTAGGATACTAAGTCCTATTTTGGGAGATAATCCCTATCATGAAAGAGATATGATTTCTTGACTTTATCAGATCAAGTTTAATAGTTTGAGTAAGATTTGAAATCTTAGTGGAAGAGGAAATAGAATGAGATTCTGATTTCCTATTTATACTCTGTTGCAGGCTAATGGGCTGAAACCCAGTTTAGCTTAACTTATAGGATAGCCCAACTCATAGAGTGGGTAGGTCGCAAAGTGATTTTAAGCGTGGGCCCAATCGGGATTGGGTTGAGGCCTTGGGCCGTGACATTTTTATTTCGTTATTGGGCCCCGTCAAGCCTAAGACGATTTTTGGCCCTAACAGTTCGTAATAAAGGGTTAATTCGATAATTGTTGTTATTGGAATTTTACGGAATTTGGTATTTAAAAAAAGCTAAATTAATGTTAGCATTAATTATCAATACATATAAGTAAATTGGTGTGAAATTTGTACCCTGGGGTTAGTCATGTTGCCTTACAACCAGCATGTTATTTGAAATCTACTTTCTTTTAGTTTTTAGTTTGTTTTAAATTGTTAGTTTTAGTTAATTCATTCTTTGAAGTTTTGATTGGTCAAATAGTAATAGGATAGTTTATTTTGTTATTTGGTAACTAGTGATTCTCTAGGGTTCAACATCCATTTACTCAAACTATATTGCTTGCCCGATTTCGTAAGCTTGCGAAAGTCTTGTCATTCTTTCAAAAAATAAAATAAATAAAGAAACATGTTGTAGACGGTAAAACCTATTGCCGATTCGGAGAATCCTATAAGAATAGAGCTAATGACAAACTGATGGACTTGCACAGAGAAGAAAAGAGAACGTGAAGACTAGAAAAACATCGGTGTGGTGTTTGTCGTAGACACTTCGACACTCAAATCAGTGAGGCTGAGGGTATTTAGTGAAGGCTAAGGATAGGAAAAATTACCAGAATAGTACGGTGGTTCTTGGGAACAAGAACTTTGAGAGTTAGGTGCTACGGGTTATTTTTGAATGAATATTGAGAGAGTTTGCCCTTGTTTTTATAGTGAACCCAAGGGGTTGGAATCCTAGTAGGACTCTTAGTCATACTTAGTAGATGAGTCCCAATTAGGAAGAAACTCTTATTTCTTGCTTTTATCAGTTCAAGAGTATTAATTTATGTAAGATACTAGATCTTGAACGAATTAGGAAGGTGATAAGATTCTTGTTCCTATTTATAGACTGTTGTAAGCTAATAGGTTAAAGCCCGATTTAACTTAACTTGTAAGATAGCCCAACTTATAGAGTGGGCAGTTTACAAAGTTGATTTAAGCGTAGGTCCAATCGGAGTTGGACTAAGGCATTGGGTCATAAAGTGTTTGTTTCATTATTGAGTCTCGTCAAGTCCAATACCAATACGATTTTGGCTCATACACATGTGCAAGCCAATAGCTTTTAGCTTTAGATGGTATACACCCATCAAAAGAGATGGTACCTTTTTCTATCGCTCATAATTTGGACTCCCTTTCTTTTCAAAGAAACTCTTGAAAGCTGCAGAATCAACTAAAATGAATTCAAAATTAACCACCAGTACCAAATGATGATTTAACATTCCACTATGTGACTATTAATTTCTGTCCTTTTCCTTTGGGGCCACCATGTACAAACCGAAATTTATGTGGATTTAGAATCTTATTTGTAGGGTCTGCCTTGTTTTTATCATTTTGGTCACTTATCACTTCTTTCTTTGCCTTCACATTCATTCTAAGCTAGGGACCATTTCCAGCTCCTTTCCCTTGCTTTGGATACTTTTCGTGTAATTTGCGTAGATTACTATGCCTTAGTCTTCAACACAGGAAACTGCAATGCCGTTAGTTATTAATCAAACCACCTTATTAATTGTGTGATAGAGAAACAAAAATCACAGTAGCATATTTTATTACCTTATAATAATAATATATCGAAGTTAATGAAAATTGTATTCAGTTTATCTGCCTCCATAAGTAATCTTATTTGTGAATATCAGATTTGACTTGTCTTTTAAGAAATTCATATTGACCCAAGACCACATATCATGATCGTAATAACCGGATAATAATTAATATTTTGTAAATCACTCGTCGGGATGATATAATTTTATTTGTGTAATAATGATATTCAATATTTATTTCAGGTTCAAATTTATTCAAGTTAAAAAAACATATAATTCAAATCATCTCTTTATTTTCAGCCTCTAAACCTTGATAACTACATCTGTTCAAGTTAATTTCTCTAATCAAAATTAAGTCAGAATCTGGTCTAACTTCTTTAATGAACACATCAACTGCTTCTACATTAAGCTTATCTTGACAAATAATTAGTACTGTTTTCAGCCTTAATGTTTGAGATAATTAGGATTAAATTAGTATGTTCTCACATTCTAGATTAATTATATTTTAAGGTATATTATCTGCATTATCTATTGTAATTTTGTATTCATTGTTGAAGTGTCAACTAATTAATTGGTCTACCCTAGTACTTATATGAAGAAGTGAGGTTTGCTTTGTGATGAAATTGGATTTCCACATATATCATATAATATTTATTACTGTATAATAGTTTTATCTATTCGAATATTTCATATTAAAAGAATTACATAAAAAAATGGTAAAAATACACAGAAGATGAGGCAACCCTCAATCCAGTTTCAACACTTTAGTTAGGCCATAAATTCCATTAAGAAATGGACCTATGGTGATATCAGTTATGTAGTAGTAATCGAATTGAATAATGGTGCTTTTAGAATCTTATGATTGGCAGCACTAAGAACTACAGTTAATGGCCAAATATATCACTAATATCGGGTTGAGATAGAGGTAGCATGATTAATTAGGGTTTGCTTAAAATGCAAATAAATTAGTGCGGACAGTCTGCTGAAATGCAATTTTTTTCCGAATGATTACAATTGGCAAGTTCTTGAAAAGGAACAATAATGAAGAGTGTGATTACCCGAACTAAAATAAAAATAACTTCTTTATTATTTGGAATATAAATAGAATATGTACAAATGGTTTGATGCATGTTTGCAAAACCCACTACACACATTGATAATATTGTCCAATGTATCTCTTTTTTATACAGAAAATTACAACACATGTAAGGCACCAAGATATAATATAAAATTGTAGGGATATGCAAGGTTGGTATCATTTGATTCGGTTGGTGAGAAAGTACCTCTTAAAATAAAATCAACACTGAGAACCCAAAAAATGAACTAGACATGGTACTTCGTAACATGTGCATTAACTTTTCAAGCTTAATCTTTTCCTTAATGCTACTGCTAATGTTTACTTTCTCCCATCTCCAACGTGGTGAGTGTGTTAAATTCAATGTCACTGAAACAATCGATTCCAAAATCATGAATTCCAAAATCCTGACAATCCAATAACCACGAACAGTTATCCTCCCAAGATGGCAAGCTCATGTTACTGATATTTTGAGGAGGAGGTTGATTATTCCAGGATGTGCCATCAACAAAGGGAGGTTCATCCATCCACAAGCTGTTTAATAACGAATCATCGTTGCAAATACTTTCAAGCAAACGCGGATCATCACTTGAAGAATTTTCAGTTTGTGAGCTTGAGTTATCTTCCATGTTGTTGGCACCATCAGTTTCAAGCATTAACTGATGATTTCCAGGTTGTGGCAAATTATCATCAGCATGAGAGGAAATTTGTTCAGCCTTAGATTCTTTGTGGAAGGGCTCATGAGTGACTGGATCAATTCCCATTTTAAGGAGCTTTTTCTTGATATGGGTGTTCCAATGATTCTTAATCTCATTATCAGTTCTTCCTGGCAACCTAGCTGCAATCTTGGACCACCTGTTGAGAAAATAAAGAAAGTCATAAGAATGTTACCAAACCCTTTATTTAAAAGGTAAAACCCATTACAAGAAGAAAAGTTATATTATTGAAAAATTTGAGAGGAGTACCTACTTTCTGTTTGCTTGTAACAAAAAGAGAAAGCTCTTTAATATAAAAATTCTATGTATGGGGCTAATCAACAAAGAAGATAATGCATGAAACCTTTTATTCATGACTATGAGGACCCCTTACAGCATGCGCGAGCTACCTTTACATTTCCTTGCAAGTAAGGAAATGAGTAAATTAAAGAAAGAGCTAAAATATAATGGAAAAAATAAGCCAAAAGTATAATAAGCATTAATTGCAATTAATATATAATATTATATATATAATACTAATATATATATATAATATAATATATATATATTTGAGAAGTAATTAGGTGCAAATTTACAAAGGCTTTGATTATTCTTTTAATTCAAAATGCATTATTTTCTCAGCATTAATGATGATAGCTGACAATGAATAAGAATAATAGAAACTACTAGCAATAAGATTTATATTAAAATACTTTATCGTGTTATAGTAGAAAAAATTACCATGCGCATGGATGTACCGAACGCCATTAATATATAAAACATGATCAATATATAAAATTCTTGGACAACACGTAATTTATCGGATGATGATCGAGTTAAGAACAACGTACGTACATGAAAATAGTGTATTACCTATTGCCAAGACGAGCATGAAGATCAATAACTATTGTTCTTCAGCCTCAGTGAGAAGACCTCTCTTCAAGTCTGGCCGAAGATAATTAGTCCAACGAAGCCGGCAACTTTTGCCGCAGCGACGGAGGCCAGCAAGTTTAGGGACGGCTCGCCAACAGCACTGACCATTGGTGAGAATAAAGTTGATGAGTTTCTTGTCCTCCTCAGCTGTCCATGGCCCTTTTTCACTCCAAGTTTGTCGCAGCAAGGTTGTCTTCCCATCACTAATGCAACTAATTAGTCTCACCACTACTATTGTAAAGACTCAAAAGCCCCACACCACACCACCTTTATATAAAGTCCTCACCTTTCCACACTTATTATTATAATATATATACAAATATAAATAGGCACAACATGTATATTTGCAGAGAGAGATAGCTAGATGATTCCAGGTCCCACCACGGTTTGTGAAAGTGACTTGGGAACTAAATGGCTGTTCTGGTGTATGTAAATACACAAAATAAGTGTAAGGAAATGATGGGTGGCCCAAAGACATGCCTACAGTTAAGCATCTAAATTTTTTTTTCCCAGTTTCCTACACAACCCCACCTCTTTGCACTCTTACTCAACATTCCACACCCATTTCGTCATCACCACGTTTACGTGTCGTTATTGAAGTAGAAATAATAAGGTGTTGATGCTCATAGCTAGAGTCTTTAGTTTGCATCAATCAGATTTATTATTTTAAATTATTTGGAGAAAACTAGATCTTATCAGGGTTTGATTCATTGTTACAAAACAATATAATGTAGATGACCACCTAATGTTACCATCATTTTGTTTGCAGAAATTAAGTGATTCATTAAGAAAATTTTAACCGACTTCCAATGCAGTTGTGAATTTATTTGAGTGCTTATAAAATTTGTAATCACTTATCTACAGCTGAGAAATTCTTTACAGGCAAGACGTTTGATTGAATGAAAAAAATTGATTTTCTCTGCCGTGATTAGAAAGCCACATATATTTATGAAGAGAGACTTGTAAATGAGAAGCTGTTCATCCGAATGCAAAATGTGGAAATATATAATCAGAAATTCACAATCATTAATGCAGACTTCTGAAATCAATTACCATGAATCAATTGTATATCAAGTACTTGCGGTAAAAGGTCTGACATAGCTATTAAACTCGGCAAAAAAAATTATATACATAGTTATTAAATCTTTCTCAAAATTCCTATTAATTAATTAGCTTGATGTGTGGAGGTGAATCCTTTCGTGTATCACAATAATACCAGGTTACACTTGAGAAGAAACTATGACATTCTTAACTTGACAGAGATCTACTTACCTTCTAAGTTTATAATCATTAACAAATAACATAAGTTATCAATAAGTACATTTTACATTACAAAAATATTTTTTTAAAGTATTCTTGAGGAAACCACACTATATGCTCCCGCATTTTCCATCTCAAAATTAAACTTACGAAAGAAAAAAAATTCACCTAAATATTAAGAAAATACATATTAAAGCTTGTATATCTCTTATTATATGGTGAAAATTCTGACGATATATTTATATAAGTCAGTTTTTTTAATAAAATCATGGTTTTAACAATTTTATCAAGTAACTGGGCTGTACCCTTGCCCAATTGTACTTATGCGTGTGGATCTGCAAGAAACATACCAAAAGTATATTACTACGCACACTAACACATTTCTGCCACGTATAATGGTTCTAGATATTTCCATTCGCGGATCCCATACTAGGTTATCGGTTGGTCAAATAACTTAAGTTTTGACCGTTGATTGTGCTTTTGCCACCTTCATCCAACGGATCATAGTTTTCCCAATATTTAGTAGTACAAGTTTTATTTCAAACCGTTGTTAGTTTGTTTTAGGATAACACTGAACGTGGTGAAGTAACAACTGTCCTGCCTAGGAGATCTCCACGTCAAAGTTCATTCAAAACCACGACCTTATGATGCCTGACTTCCTTCAAAATCATCATTCCATAGATAATTTATAGCATCACATTAGTTATCATAATATAAATAACAAATAGGTTGAAGGGAGTAGTTAATAATTAATTTGTTGGTCTTTGACTAGTATCTCTTGGATTAGGTGTGTGTAGATGAAGGGGGGTCCTTTTCTTTCAAGAGCTTATGTTTAGATTTCATGATCAGTGTTTTTTTTTTTTTTTTTTTAATTTCGTGGTTGTAAACTTTTCACCCTCCTAAAAGCTTCTAATACACAATCTTTAAATCATCAAATAATTGCTACTGAAATCTTGTTACTGTACGTATTAATCAGCTGCATGAATGCAAGGTGTCAAAGATGAAGTGGTGAACATTATATAACTTGCTGGAGGCACTAAAACTGGTAATTTTTTTATGTTTAGTTTATTTTTGCAGTGTTGCATATAATAATGTAAAAAAGTTATACAAATATACTTTCCCCATAAGGAAGGTAATTGATGAGAAACAAAACTAGCTAATGAGGATACGTGTATGAAATAAACGTGTAGCTCACCATTGTACCAACACGCTGCCTGCTTATGATCTCCCAACAATCGAATTAATGTAGAACCAACCACGTAGAAGTTTTGGTATTTAAGAGTGCACTTGGATTATATGCTAAGACGACAGTTTGCACGCCATCAACACTGAGAAATTTTATAGGTTTAAAACAGGTGGAGTATGGATTTTGTTCGGTTTGGGTTCGGCCACGAGAGTAGTAGTTGTGAACTCATGATCACGTCACCGACCATAGAGAAGATTTTCACATTTCAGTCCTTCCATATTGATAATATTCTTTTGTGCTACTTATTTATTCTCTGCACAATGTTGTAGGTTTTTCCTTTCTTAAAAGGATTTTCTGTTCACAGTGTCTACCATATATATAAAAATATATATATAATGAGAACGTCTTGAAAGTTTTAAGATATGGATTATGGATTAAAGGTATATATTTTATCGTTAATTTTACAAATCCAATAATCAAAAGTCAGCGATCTCGATACTTATTTTATATCCACGCATTAAAAAATTTTAGATGCGTATTAACTACACTGTTTTGTGTATAATATATGCATTGGAACTGACTTGAAGCTAAAATAATCTGATAATAAATAATTGGAGATTAATTTGATAGATTTACTTCGACTCTCTCTTATGGATTATTTCCAAAAGTTTCAAAAATGTACATCTCACTGCGTGACTTTATAGATTTATTAAGAACTAAAACTTTGCTTAAATTTTTTTTTCTTTTAATATTAACCGACACCAAATAATATATTGCTTTAATCATCTTAATTAATTATACCATAAACCCTATATTTATGTCGCATCAAAACATCCCACTAGGATTAACGATGAGCATCCAAACAGTAAACTGAATAATTATGGCTTAAAAACCATTAAGTACACATTAAAGTGACATGCGAACTACCATTAATATTTGAATTGATTCTAGTTGCGGTAACTATTTTCCACAATTTTTGGTTCTTGGATTATTGCGCCTGTTGAATAGAATATAAAATTTATTTAGTATTTAATTACGTAGTTTGTGAGTAAGGCAGTCGTCATTAAAGAGAAAAGCAAATTAGACATAACTTTCCAAGCTATAATTAACTATAATCCTATGGTAGAGGTTTAAACCTAAACCTATATCAGAACACATATGAGAAAGTCTAGGGTTAGCCTATTGAAGTTTTAAGCATTCTACCAGAGTGGTCATTATCTTCTGAAACTGAGAAAAGACAGCATAATCAACTAAGTAATAAGTGGTCGAACGACGAGAACTTTAAATATAGAATATCTGAGCTCTGAGGTGATTAGATATATCATATTTATATATTTACTTTTTCATTTCAAGTCATATTAAAGTCTAGTAAATGTCTAATAAAGATAATGGTTGGTAAGGAAAATCATAAGTCAGGGGAAATGTACCTGTTAAATGTGAGAGTTTCGGTAGAACCCGATCGGTTAGGACTTTGAAAATATCAGTGACTAATTTTTGATCTTTTGCTTAATTTTTCTACCTTGATATTTAAACTTTTTTATATCTAAAGCTCACGGTTCTAGGTGATTAGGCTACTAAAGCTCAGCCATGGCAAGATGCTGGTTCATCTAATCAAAATTAAGGATGGATAAGTTAGCTAGTTAGCTCACCTCTGAAGTCTAATTGGCCAAAGATCTACAAGGAAACAATTATTACCTCTCATTGACCATTTCTTTTATACGCAAAGATGTTATGTAATTGGTGGGTGACTGATAATGGGTGGGGAGTCATTATCTTGTGTGACCAACCAGTGAAAGTATTTCAACATACAATAATACAAGTCAAATAAAATTACAGGATTTTGAGTCAAGACCTGACTTAACCAGTTTGGCATAGTTGGGTGGGTGGTCATTTTTTTAATTAAAAAAAGAGTAGAAGACTCTTGAGACATCACTTTAGCTTGTTTTTCAACATGCATCTGCAGGTTGGCGACTGAATTTGAGGCTTCGTTTGGTGGTACGGAATGGTACACCTCTGTGATTTCGGTTTGTTTAAAGCAAACAAAATTTGACACTCTTTAAAGGAAGCCTATTTTGGGAGTGCGAATATGTTTCTTCGACTGCAAAGAAAGTCTATTTAAGAAGACGGAAAGCGCCGATTGTTTGTCTGGAAATGTCTTTGTATGTTATTCCTTACTTTCATATTTATGGAGGTGTAAAGGTAGAGCTAGAAATCATACGAGGAGACTTATATATCAAAATTTAAATTAATTTAAAATTTTTATATTCATTATTCTATTCTTTTTTAACACGTCACTTTATATGCATATATTTTTGTAAGAGGTCGTTATAATTGTAGTAGTTCTTTTTCACAAAATAATATTAAAACTTAATATTTATCAATAATAATTTTACTCAATATAATTACAAACCTTTTAATATGCTTTTTATATTCTAAATCATTAGAATAGGTTTCCTAAAGCCAATCACATATTATAAATTGACTCAATGTATCATGTTATTTCATTAATAAAAGACAATTTTATTATATCATGTAACTCGTTCTTATAATATATGTATGTAGAACTATGATGAGTGTATCGAGTATTATAAATCTCAAATGTAAAAACATTATGAATACAAATACTGATCATTCTAGAATTGTTTGCAACCTCATTATTATTTTGACCAAGGACAAAAATAAAACGGTAAAGTTATCATAACGTTAAACGACATTGCCAAAAGGTAGTGGCAGGTCTCACATATCAAAGTTGTTTGGTGACAATTTGGTGTGACGCAAGGATGCTTGTTGTTTGCAAGTTTACTAGAATGGCTTATAGAGGATTTCATATAGATGTTAACCCAAGTGTCATGGAATATATCCTCTAAGGGATGGTGGTATATGTGATCCTTAGACTTGAGATGACAGAGTGTTGTATGTAAATATTAGCGTAGTTTTTTATACTAGCTTAACGTAGTCCTATTTAGGGTTATCAGTGTAAGTAATTGATCTACCATACGCAGCGGAAAACAAAAATTCAATTGGTAAATCAATTACCTTTCTTTGCCAAGATCCGAGTATAGATTATACCGTTTACATGTTTATAAACAAAAATCTGTATAAAGTAAATCTATTCAAGGATTAGAATACTTACGTACGTTTGGAGGCTCCTCCAAATATCTCCGACTTCGGACACGAACACTGTTCACCAGCTACTGTTTACCGTCTACTGTGTCACGATTACTGTTCTGTCTATTGTTCAAGATTACTGTTCATCATCTACTGTTCATGGTTACTGTTCACCACCTACTTTTCATGGTTACTGTTCATCATCTATCGATCCAAAATAGGATCACACTCATGGAAGTACACATGAAGAAAATCCACATAACCCTTGATTATTTTGTTAGAACAATCAAGGGCTTTAAGAATCAAGAAAGAAGAACAAGAAAAAGTTTTCTTCTTGAGAGAGAGAGAGAGAGAGAGAGAGAGAGAGAGGGTGGCTAGGGTTTTTAATTGAATGAATAATTCCTTTTGTTTTAATTTTTAAGTTGCACTTATATAGTGCAACAATTAAAACCCTATTCCACTTAGGAATAGCCATGGGCTCCAACCCTAGTTCATCCTTGCAACCAAACACACTCTTTATGGTATTTTAATTAATTAATTATTATTATAATTAAAATCAATTAATAAATAATAATATATTAACATTTAATTAATAATAATAATAATTCATTTAAATATATACAAAGTTATATTTAAATATAATCTCACTAATCTAATTTTAATATTAAAATTAAATATAGACAACAACCTTAGCAAATTTAATTGCAGGTGAGATTACCAAAATATCCTTTTATGCTGAAAGACGAAAATACCCTTCTCACAAATTGATTCTTAAATTATCTTCTAAGTGTGTGACCCGTAGGCTCCTTATCATGTCGGCAGTGTGTAGTATCGTGATTAACACCAATTAATCGTCTCACTACACACAAACCAAGATTGGCCCCTAGCAAGGCATCATGGCCACCCGATAGATTTGGATTCAGCAAAACCGCAGCCTGTCAATGATATAGTTACCGTGTAATCAAATCATTTTCATCAACTGTTATCTCATTGAGACTGAAGTACATAAATAGTGTTAACCTCAGATATCCTCGACATGTTTGTATTCTTTTACTGGACCAATGAAATGAATATTAAATTGGATTGAGCATCACACTGTGGCCACAGATTTAGTGTCATTGGCATTTACTGAATTACCCAGTGAGATAACTTCTCCCGTACCCAGGAATGAAGAATCCTTTGTCGATCCACCATAGTCTCAATACACTTCTCAATGTAGTCAATCACTACCGTATTGATAGCTTTAAACAGAACAACGTTGGGCTAATGTCAAACTACACCAATTGGTGCACAAGGCGCTCCGGTGATCTCAAGTCTAAGGATCACATGCACCACCATCCGTTAAAGGATTTATTCCATAGACACTAAGGTTACCATCCATATGGAATCCTCTAGTGGGTCTGTCCAGTGAATTTGCCTTTAGCAAGTACCCATACATTGCACCAGTTTGTTGGCAAACAACCTTGACAAGTGAGATCAATCACTGCCTTTTAACAAGGTCGTTCAACACTATGATAGTCTTATCGTATTATCTATGTCCTTGGTCAGAATAATACTGGGGCTACGGACGTTTCTATAATGGCCACCATATGTGATCATAGGGTTTTCACTATCAAGATTTGAAACACTTGATACCCTCGTCATAGTTCTACCATCATAAGGACATATATCATTACATACACGATACAGAAGAATATGCCTTTTATTGATAAATAAACATTTATTACAGAGTCAATTTTACAATAATTGATTGGCTTTAGGACACCTACTCTAATAATCTCCCATTTGCACTATAGCCAATCATTCGTGTATTTAATACCAAATGACCTTAAGTGTTTTTCATGCTTCTACTGCGACAGAGGCTTCGTTAGTGGATCGGCAAGATTGTCATTAGTATGTACTTTACTGATCTGTACATCTTTCCTCTCAACCATTTCTCTGATGAGATGAAAATATCTGAGTATATGTCTGGGCCTCTGGTGAGACCGTAGTTCCTTTGCTTGAGCAATTGTTCAATTGTTGTCACAATAGACATCTATCGGATCAACAATCATGGAAATCACGCCAAGTTTGGTGATGAACTTCTTAATCCAGACCGCCTCTTTGGCAACATCGAATAATGCAATATACTCAGCCTCCATTGTAGAGTCCACTACAGTGCTTCGCTTGGAGCTCTTCTAGCTTACTGCACCCCCATTGAGACAAAATACAAACCCTGATTGCGATCGATAATCATCTTTATTTGTTTGGAAACTAGCATCACTATATCCTTTTACAGTGAGCTCATCTTCCCCTCCATAAACCAAGAACATGTCCTTAGTCATCTTTAGGTACTTAAGGATATTCTTGATAGGTATCCAGTGACACTCACTTGGATCCGATTGATATCTACTACAAGTGCTTAATGCACATAAGACATCAATCCGAGTACATAACATGACATACATGATGGATCCAACTGCCGACGCATATGAGATCCTCTTCATTCTATCTCTCTTATCGTGTGTTTTAGGACACATATCCTTAGAGAGATAGACACCATGTGACATAAGAAGAAATCCCTTCTTGGATTCTTCCATACTGAATCTCTTCAGTACCTTATCAGTGTATGTACTCTGACTTAGGCCAAGCAACCTACGTGATCTATCTCGATAGATCTTTATTCTGAGGATGTAGGCTGCTTCTCCTAAGTCTTTCATGGAGAAACACTTGGTAACCAAGTCTTTACCAACTATAAGTTCGGTATATCATTCTTGATCAGAAGTGTGTCATCGACATACAATACTAGAAGTGCCACTGCGCTCCCACTTACTTTCTTGTAGACACATGGCTCATCTTTATTCTTGATAAAACCGAATTCTTTTACAGCTTCATCAAAACGAATGTTCCAGCTCCTTGAAGCTTGCTTGAGTCCATAAATGTTTCTCTGCAATTTGCATACCTTCTTAGCTTGCCCATCAAGAACGAAACCATCGGGTTGTGTCCTATATACATCCTCTTCAAAGTTTTTGTTCAGGAAAGCTGTTTTGACATCTATTTGCCAAATCTCATGATCATGATACACAGCAATTGCAAGCATAATCTGGATGGATTTAATCATAGCAATCGGCGAAAAGGCTTCTTCATAGTCAATACCATGAATTTGTTTGAAACTTTGGCAACCAGTCGTGCTTTATAAGTGTGCACCTTGCCATCCATGTCACTCTTCTTCCTTTTACACCCTATGGGTTTTATCCCTTCAAGTGGTTCCACTAGAGACCATACTTGGTTCTGGTGCATGGAGTCCATCTCAGATTTCATGGCTTCAAACCATTTAATGGAATCTGGATCCGATATAGCGTCTTCATCGGTTTTGGGTTCATCATCTTGGTAGACAAGTACGTCACCATGTTGAGTCACGAGATAACCGTATCTCTCAAGCTCATGGCGTACTCTCCTAGATCTACGTAGCTCCTATGCTACTTGAGGTGGTTCACTTTGATCCACAAGTTGTGGAGTAACCTCCTCCTGATGTTCAACCACTACTTGTAGCACATCTTCTCATCCTTCGTCTAGTATATCTTGTGGCTCTAGAACTTCATCGAGTTATACTTTTCTCCCACTAGTACTTCTTAGAAACAATTCCTTTTCTAGGAAGACACCAGTACGAGCAATAAAAATTTTGCACTCTTCTAGATGGTAGAAATAGTATCCTTTGGTCTCTTTAGGATAGCCCACAAATATACATTTGTAGGATTTTGGGCCCAACTTGTTCGAAGTCAATTTCTTGACATAAGCTTCGCAACCCCAAATCCTTAGATAAGACAAATTGGGCTTTCGCCCATTCCATAGTTCAAATGGAGTCTTGTCTACAGACTTTGACGATACATAGTTCATAATGCGAGTCACAGTCTCTAGGGCATAACCCTAGAATGATGCAAGTAAATCACTAAAACTCATCATGGACCTAACCATGTCAAGTAAGGTCATATTCCTCCTTTCAGACACTCCATTGTGTTGGGGTGTATACGGAGGGGTGAGTTGTGATACTATCCCACATTCTTTCAGGTATTCAGAAAACCCTGAGCTTAAGTATTCACCTCCTCGATCCGACCGAAGAGCTTTAATACTTTTGCCCAACATATTCTGTACTTCATTCCTAAATTCTTTGAACATATCAAAGACTTCAGATTTATGTCTCATGAGGTAGACATAACTATATCTATTAAAATCATCAGTAAATGTGATGAAGTAGGAATATCCACCTCTGGCTTCAACTGTTAGTGGACCATATACATCATTATGGATGATGCCTAACAGTTCAATAGCCCTTTCACTTTGTCCTGTGAAAGGTGACTTGGTCATCTTGCCTAAAAGGCATGACTCGCATACCTCAAATGACTAGAAGTCAAAAGGGTCCAAAACTCCATCCCTTTGAAGTTTTGCAATGTGGGTCTGATTAACATGACCCAATCTACAATGCCAGATGTATGTATGGTTTTGTTCGCTCTGTTTAGCTTTCTTAGTTTCAATGTTGAGAAAGTCCTTATTGTTCAAATCAAGAACATATAATCTGTTATATAACCTTGCAATTCCAAATAGAATACCATTCAAACTAAAGGACAACAATCCATTAGAAATCTCAAAACGATATCCTATATTATCCAAAGTAAATACTGAAATAATGTTTCTAGAAATCGTAGGTACAAAACTAATATTCTTTAAGTTCTAATAATAAGCCCGAAGGTAAAGACAAACAATAAGTCTTTACAACTAATGTAGCCACATGTGCTCCATTTCCAACTCGTAGGTCCACTTCTCCCTTAGCGAGTAATCTACTCTGCCTTAGTCCCTGCACATCAGTACAAATGTGAGTACCACACCCTATGTCAATGACCCAAGATGTTGAAGGAGAGAAGTTAATCTCAATCATAAATATACCAGAAGTCGAAGCATCCGACTTCTTCTTGTTTGCGAGGAAAGCCTTGCAGTGCATCCTCCAGTGGCGAGGCTTGCCACAATAGAAGTAGACCACCTTCCCACCTTTCCCAATGCCACCCGCAGGCTTGAGAGCATCCTATCCTTTAAGCTTGGGCTTGGGATTGGCCTTGGCCTTTCCCTTGCCCTTGCCCTTACCCTTTCCTTTATTGGCAGCTACCAGTAAAACAGCTTTAGACTTCTTCAAGTCTTGCTCTGCAATCCTTAGAATGTTCAAAAGCTCCAACAGGGTTTTCACCATAGCGTTCATATTGAAATTCATTATGAATGGTGCATAAGAGTCGGGCAAGGATTGCAGAATTAAATCCACTTGTAATTCTGCATCCAACTCAAACCCCAAAGTCTCAAGCCTCTCATGTGCTCGATCATTTTGAGCACATGAGGGCCAACTTGGGCTCTCTCGGTCAGGCGACTTCCAAACAGTGCTTTTGACACCTTGTACCTCTCATGTCGAGTATTTCCTTCGTAAACTCCTTAAGGTGTAGAATAATGGCAGCAGCGTCCATATTATCATGCTAATTTTGTAGCACTGGTGTCATCGATGCTAACATCAAGCATTGAACGCCATCAGCATCATCAAGGAACTTTTGATAAGTATCCTTTACTTCCTGAATGGCATCAGGATCAAGCTCAGCCATGTATGGCTTATCAAAGATATACAATTTCTTTTCGGATTTAAGTATAATCCGAAGATTACGATGCCAATTTGAGAAATTGGATCCATCCAACCTGTTTTCTTTCTCGATTATCGGTCGCAGGTTCATAATACTTATTTTTAAGTGAGTCTACAATTTAGAAAAGTAGAGTCAATATAATGTTTATTATTTCCTAATATGGTCTTTTATTAAAAAAACACTCCCACTATTTTCCTCAAGTCAATAGCCCTCACTATTAACTTGGGAAAGCCCGTTGGCTTTCCTAGTGGATGAGATCCCATCTGGCCCATTTCAAACCTTCGCTGTGGCGAACAAGCCAAAATGAGTTGATTAGGTAGGCCAACAAACTTAATCCACACCAGTTGATAGCTCTTACTACCAACCTCAAATGTGGAGTAAGCCAACAAACCAATCACATAATACGATTACCGAAGCCACTGTCCTCACGTGTGATTCCCAGTATCAGTAGAGTGAGCACTACATGATGCCACGTACACTCAACATATGTACTTCTCTACTATGCCTATGATGTGTTTATCAACCTTCGTTGTGGCGAACAAGCAAAACTGTCATTTTAAGTCGACCCATCATCATTAAGGAAAACTCAAATGAATTTTAACCTCCCACTAGTAGAAGTGTACTCTTCGCTGTGGTGAACAAGGTTCCGACGAATAGTGGTTTAATTAAAACCATGGTGATGGAAGGCATACGCGACTTAATACATCTTATTTGAGGGTTTTTATTTAATGTCTCACCAGATTATTATCTTTGTTAGAATATCATTGTTTAGCATGTTATTGAACATTCAACATTAGCATGCATTCTAAACAAAATAAAACGTGGTGGTATATGGCCCACTAAAACCGATTTCCTTGAGCCTAGAGGAATCGGTGGGTCAACCTAGGGTTTAAAAATAAATCTTGGATCTTCAAGTTATTCCTCTTCATAGCTCCTTCGTTTCTCTTCACGATCATTACAAATAATTTTATAATAAAAAACATATTCTAATTTACATCAATAAAATAGAAACCTCGCATTACATACGAGGGAAGTGAGATGAGGTGAAGAAATACATGGAGATTTAAGAGAGAGAGGCAGGACATGCAGGTCCTATTTGTTTATAAAAATTACAAACCCAATAAACAATAAACAATAAACAATAGGTCTAAGGCTCATGTACCGGGCACCATGCAATTATCAAACAAGAACATTGCCTACATTCAAAAATAATCAATTTTTGAATTGGGTGGGTTGAATTATCAAGTTACCATCTTAAACGTGCAAGATGAATATCGGCTTTAAAGGTTAAAAAAACTATAATTTAGCCCTTGTCCGAAAAACAGAAAGCAAAAATGGAACAGTAGGTTTCTTGTCGCGATGAAGGAATTCTTCGCCCTGGCAAAGTTCATGCACACATGGTCGCTGCGGCAGCTACGGCGAAGTTTTATTTTGCTGCAGCGACCGTGAACTTCCATAAAATACAAATCGTTCCAGAGAGTTTTATGCCGCGGCAAAGTTTTATTTCGCCGCGGCTAGATCTACTTTTTTGGAATTTCACCGTTGCGAAGGTTTATTTCACCGCGGCCAGATTCACTTTTTGCATCTCGCAGCAGCAAACTGTTATTTCGCCGTGACTAACGCTGCAAAACAGTGAATCAAACACAGTAACATCTTTTGCAATTTTTCACATAATGACATGGATCCAAATCAAATCGAATGCTTAAACATTCGACCAAGACATCAACCAACCAATACACGTTCAATCAACACATTATTTAATCAATTGATTAATTAAGACATTCAACATACAAATTTTTTCCAAATTAAAAAAAAAAACACTTCAAATCATGAAATAACATGTTATCAAACATCAATTGAACAATATAATCTGATACCCGAGGCTCTGATACCACTGTAAGTAATTAATCTACCATACGCAGTGGAAAACAAAAATTCAATTAGTAAATCAATTACCTTTCTTTGCCAAGATCCGAGTATAGATTATACCGTTTACATGTTTATAAACAAAAATCTGTATAAAATAAATCCATTCAAGGATTAGAATACTTACCTACGTTTTGAGGCTCTTCGAATATCTATGACTTTGGACATGAACACTGTTCACCGGCCACTGTTCATGGTTACTATTCGTGGTTACTGTTCACCATCTACTGTGTCATGGTTACTGTTCACCGTCTATTGTGTCACAGTTACTATTTATCATCTACTATTCACAGTTACTGTTTACCGTCTACTGTTTACTGATCCAAAGTAGGATCGCACTCATGGAAGTCCACATGTAGATAATCCGCAGAACCCTTGATTATTTTGCTAGAACAATCAAGGGCTTCAAGAATCAAGAAAGAAGAACAAGAAAAAGTTTTCTTCTTGACACAGAAAGAGAGAGATAGGGTGGCTAGGGTTTTTAATTGAATGAATAATTCCTTTTGTTTTAATTTTTAAGTTGCACTTATATAGTGCAACAATTAAAACCCTATTCCACTTAGGAATAGCCACAGGCTCCAACCCTAGTTCACCCTTGCAACCAAACACACCATTTATGGTATTTTAATTAATTAATTATTATTATAATTAAAATCAATTAATATATAATAATATATTAACATTTAATTAATAATAATAATTCATTTAAATATATATAGAGATATATTTAAATATAATCTCACTAATCTAATTTTAATATTAAAATTAAATACAGACAACAATCTCAGCAAATTTAATTGCACCGTGAGATTACCATAATACCCTTTCGTCTTGAAAGACGAAAATACCCTTCTCATAAATTGATTCTTAAATTATCTTCTAAGTGTGTGACTTGTAGGCTCCTCATCATATCGACAGTGTGTAGTATCGCGATTAACACCAATTAATCGTCTCACTACACACAGACCATGATTGGCCCCTAGTAAGACATCATAGCCACCCGATAGATTCGGATTTAGCAAAACTGCAACATTTCAACGATATGGTTATCGTGCAATCAAATCTTTTTCATCAACTGTTATCTCATCGAGACTGAGGTACATAAATAGTGTCAACCTCAGATATCCTCAACATGTTTGTATTCAATTACTAGACAAGTGATAGAAATATTAAATTGGATTGCGCATCAATTCAATCCCACTATGGCCACAGATTTAGTGTCATAGTCATTTACTGAATTACCCAGTTAGATAACTTCTCCCGTACCCAAGAGTGATGAATCCTTTGTCGATCCACCAAGTCTCGATACACTTCTCAATTTAGCCAATCACTACCATATTGGTAGCTCTAAGTAGAACTACATTGGGCTAGTGTCAAACTACACCAATTGATGCACAAGGCACTCCGGTGCTCTTAAGTCTAAGGATCACATGCACCACCATCCGTTAGAGGATTTATTCCATAGACACTGGGGTTACCATCCATATGGAATCCTCTTGTGGGTTTGTCCAGTGAACTTGCCTCTAACAAGCACCCATGAGTTGCACCAGGCTGTCGGCAAACAACCTTGACAAGTGAGATTAGTCACTGCCTTTCGACAGGGTCGTTAAACACTATGATAGCCTTACCGTATTATCTGTGTCCTTGGTTAGAATAATACTAGGGCTACAGACATTTATAGAATGGCCACCATATGTGATCATAGGGTTCTCAATATCAAGATTTGAAATACTTGATACCCTCCTTACGGTTCTACCATCCTAAGGACATATATCATTACATACACGATATAGAACAATATGTCTTTTGTTGATAAATAAACATTTATTACAAAGTCAATTTTACAATAATTGATTGGCTCTAGGGCACCTACTCTAACAATCAGTATGATAGTGGTTGACTACATTAAGAAGTACAACATGAGTATGGTGGATCGATAGAGGATTCATCACTTTTGGGCATAAGAGATATTATCTCACTTAGTTATTCGATAAATGGCTATAACCGCAAATATGTGGCCATAGTGGAATTGAGTTATTGCTCAAATCTAATTTTAGTTTGGTCACTGATTTGATAACCAAATACAAATATATCAAGGTTGTATATTTAAAGTTGACATTACTTTTGTACTTCAAACCTTGAATAGATAATAGATGATGATGAGATTAGATTAAACAGTAACGATACAGTTGATAGATAGCTATTTCGTGCGTCTCTATCTATTGGGTGGTCATGTTGTCTTGCTAAAGGCCAATTTTGGTTTCTGTATAGTGAGACAATTAATTTGGTGTTAATCAGAATACTATCCACTGTCAATATGATAGGGAGCCTACAGGTCACACCCATAGAAGACAATTTGAGGATAAAAGTGTACAAGGGCAATTTCATCATTTTATGTTGAAAAGGTATTTTGGTAATCTTGTAGTGCAATTAAATTTACTGAAAGGTTGTTGCCGTTGTCCAATTTAATATCGGAATTTAATTTTTAAGATTACATACTTATTTATATTTATTTATGAATATATATATATATTTAAATGTATCATTATTATTATTATTATTATATATATAATAGAACCTCTCTGTATAGGAATAACCTTCATATAATCATAAAAAATTCTGGTCTTAACTTGAGCCAGTTATAAATAAAAATAAATTTCACATTGTAATAAGTTATAATTTTTTTAGGTCTCGTCCTAAGAAACTTGTCTCTATATAGTAATAATTATATGTATATTGCAAAAAAATATATGTTATGTTATATCAAAGGTTTAAGATAAAATAAAATAGTTATCTAAAGTTGTTTTAGACAATGATTTATACTTTAGAGTTGTTACCACATCTTTTATCTTCCGGGTATGTAATAAATCGCTAGCATAGATACCTTCTTGTTGAAGCCAAAATATTCCTAGTTTCTCAAGCATGTTTAAAGCTTCTTAGCACAAAACTTTTGGTATTTCGGTACTATCATCCTCAGGATTATCTCCTTACTCTTCTTGTTTAATTCCAATAATAAATTCTTCTTCAGTTAAAGTATGCACGACTTGTTGCTCATTTGGATGATTGATGAAGACATTAATATCCATTTAATTATAGTAAAATTGTCGAATCTGATACTTAATTTTGCAATGGCTATTTGATATCTATTTTCGTTACTATCCTAATGCTACTAAAACAATAAATTGAAACCCTAATATTACTAAAGCATGAATTATAAAATAAGAAATCAAAACAATAATTTTTTAATCAAAACAATAATTCTTGTAACTACACCTCTATTAAGTTATAACCTCCTTATAGTAATAAATTTAGTTGGTCCGAACATTATAACTATAGAGATATTCTACTATATATATAAAATTAGGTTTATAGAATGATTTTACTTTTCTCTTAACCTAGCCGCCCATCACTTTCATTGAGAGAGAACTTTCTTTGAAAATTCCAGCCCTTTATTCATCTCAAAACACCAATTAAATTCTAGCAAATAAAATTGAGCGTAACCTTGTCTTCGTGTGGATACCGTTCATGCATTCCTACACTAGAGTGAAAGCGAATATGTCACACATATTGAAGGAGCCTTCAATGAAGGTATCATATTCAACCTTGTATGACTTTATTTTAATATAATTTGCATCGTCAAACAAATCATCAATATAAGGATCAATTGGGGTTTGTGTTAATTTCAAGAAAATTTTAAATTATGTTGTGTTCTTGATTCAATTGACACCCAACATTGGTATAAGAGCCTCTTATATCTGATTATGTTGTTTAATAATTTATTGAATCTTTTGATTTGATGACATGAGAATTAGGGTTTTAATTTGATGGTTAAAACTTGTTAAAAACAGTTTAATTAATTTTGTTAATGTTTGTGTTGGATTGGATGGCTGCTGGAATATTTTTAATTTAACAGAATTAAAAAAAAAAAAAAAATTATGAAATCCAAAGTGCACTGCTGTCATTCATTGCCGCATACGGCGGTAACACTAGCAGCAGTGGCAGCGCGCGCAAGCGCACTGCTGGTGTTGGAGTCACGCACTGCCGCATGCGATGGGGCCAATGGCCACGTGCTTTTGCATGTGGCCCCGTCACACGCCGCCACATACAGTTGCTGCACCCAGCTACCATTGTAGCATATGCGCGTTGACGTGCGTATCTACTGCTGCCTTGTGCTGCGGCTGCCCGAGGGTCGTGCGTTGTGGCACAGGGCCAATTCGATGTGGCCAAGTGTGGCAACACATAGCCTTGACTTGAATTTGGCGTTTTCACCCAAGTGCGCAATTTAATGCGCGTTACACGCCAGTTAAATTGCAAAACGGGCAGCTTCCTGTACTTTTCAAAAACCTACTTCCATTTGCATTGTAGTGCGAATGTTTGAGCGGGATCGACTCCCACGTGTTGCTGCATATGTGAGGATCGCGTTGATATATATGTTTATATTCATTTTCGGACCAATATGCATGGGGTTTCGTTCAGTTTTCGAACGAGCAGTCTTCCACCTGTTGTCGTGTGTGAGTTGATTGTGCATTCATAAATTGAAGATTTCGGAAGTTGTGGTGGGCCATTTGACTCAAGAATTATATCGTTTTCTTGCTGACTGTTGGAGCACGTTCAGCAAGTCTTATTACATTGCTGACTAAATGCGTCAATACGCATAAAACTTTTTCCGGGTAGCATTCGCAATGGTATAATGGGCTGATTTTTGGGCCGTCTTAGCGTTGTCGCGTGTTAGTGTTGGCCCAGAAAATTTTTATAATATTAGAAATATTCTAGATGCCCATTTGAGTGAAGCCGGACAACAAGGGACTAAACTGTAAAGTTTAAAACTTGTTGGGTTTAAAAATACTACAAAATATCAAGGGGTAATTTGCATGGTGTTTGGTGCATTTTCCTTTGAACCTAGTATCAAGATGTAATTTGGGATATGTAATTTTATTTTAAATAGGGCCTAGTATTAAGGAAGAAAGGTAACGATTTAGTTGCCTTATATAAGCAAAATTTGGCGGGAATAAATTTCTGACCGTAGATCTTGACCACGTGTCATTGATCCACGGAAAGAGTGATCCCCACGTTTTTCCAGAAATCAACCAACAACAGCCTTGATCGAGAATTGAAATCGCCGGCATAATCATCTCAACCGCATTAAATGGGCCTCAAAAGAATGTCGTTTCAGCATGACTAGCATTTAATGTTCATGACTAACATTTAATGTGTACAGTGACTCTTTTGTTAGATAAAGAATACTTTACAGCTGTACCAACTGTCAATGCGACAAAAAAATCTAAAGAGGTCGTTTAAAAGAGGCATCTGTTTGAAATGCCAAAAGCAGACACCAACTCAGATCGTTCAAAAACTGTAGCCATGGAAAAATCTGTGTTTTTCAGATTGTGAATAACGACCAAAGTTCAAAGCATTTTTCGAGGTCTTGGAGTATGGTCAAGCTTAGACCGCCTGATCTTAATAAACGATCATCTTGAGGTCGTGTGCACAACTCTCAGGTCACAATTTATGGTCAACCATTAGCTCGCGGATCAAGACCAAATCTCACAGATCGCATGAAACGACCTGCTTCCAGCTCTCAGCAACTAGCATCGGGTCGTCTCGAACAATGTGATCGCCCCAACTTTCAGATCAGATGCGTATCTCCAAGATTAGCCAAGTTAGGTCGTGACATAATCATGAAGTTCTCGAAATCGAACACTTTGAATATCAAGAACTGGGGAGCTTCTATTATGCCTAAAAATAAGAGATGACCTATGTTGACATCATCAATCACTTATCAGAATTTAAGAAAGCATTTCACCATCCAGAACATGCTACGTCTCCAAAGGCAAAAGGAATATAGCTATCAATAACCCAGCCGACTCAAGAATTTGCCCTTACATGAATTTGGTTCGCACACCTATCCAAGCCCCATTTAATTTAAGGATATTCTTTGAGTTCTCAACGAATGGGAAGCAAGAGAGATATTCACGGCATCAGGCCACTTGCAAATGTGTAATCATTACCTTGAGCACAACAAGTATAAATAGGCAACTCCCCCTCACAAAATCAGACACTCACGAATTCAATAAAGAAATTAGTAAAGACACACTACTAGAAAGAGAATGACTTGACATTCTCTAAGAACACTTAGAATACCAAGCACTTGTAATATCAGATCGCAGTTTGCGACCTCTTGTAATCATGTCTAATGACCTGAAACAAATCTATATAAATAGATACCGTGGATGTAGGATTCGCTTTAAGCATCTGAACCACTATAAAAATTCTCTTGCCAACTTTATATTTACATCTTTGCATGCTACTGTGCAAATAGTATCTCACCCACAAAGTTTAATTATCACAAGTGTGATTTTTTAGCACTTTACATGTGTAAAGTCATTGGTGTCAAAATCAGGCATCAACATGATATATATGTTTTAATGATTTAAATAATCAGTAGATTAAAATGAATAATGTTGAAAACTTATCTAATAAAATAGAAATTTGAAATAATACAAAAATAATAATTGATTAACAATTTAGCATAAAAATATTGATTATACAATCTATTGTATAAGTAGTAAAAACTAATAAATATTAATTTAAATTTTATTTTGTAATGAATATTTAATAATAAATAAAAGTTTTAATTTTTCAGCAATTTCCAATGAAAAATATTGATTTAATGCAGAAAACTTATTTTACTCAGATTATCAAACAATATATAGTAGAACCTCTTTATAGTTATAATGATGAGATCAAACTAATTTATTACTATACGGAGGTTATAATTTAATAAATGTGTAGTTATAAAAATTATCTTTTTGATTTTTGATTTTATAATTCATGATTTAGTAGTATGTATTAGGATTTCAATTAATTGTTTTAGTAGTCATTGCTGCAATTAGACAATAAAAGAAAAGAAATATCCTACGGATAATAATACATGAATACAAAAAGTTTCATGTCAAAAAACTCTAAACATGCTTGAGAAGCTAGAAGTATTTTGGTTACATCAAGAAGATGTCCATGCTAGCAAGTTATTACATACTCGCAAGTTAAAGTATGTGGTAAAAACTCTAAAGCATAAATCATTATTCCAAAACAACTTTATATATATACAGTAAAACCTCTTTATAATGATACTCTATATAGGAATAAACTCTACATAAACCTCTTTATAGTGATACTCTATATAGGAATAAACTCTACATAATCATAAAAAATTATATTCCCAATTTGGGATAGTTATAAATAAGAATAAATTCCACATTGTAATAAGTTATAATTTTTCCAATTCCCGTATTAAGGAAAATTGCCTTCACATAGTAATAATTATATGTATATTGTAAAAAAAATATGCTATATTACATTAAATATTAAAGATGAAATAAAATATTTATCTAAAGTTGTTTGGGATAATAAGTTATGCTTTAGAGTTGTTACCACATCTTTTAACTTGCGGGTACATTATGAAAAAATTAGCATGCTTGAAGAGTGGTGGAGATGGAGAATGAAAGCATGGATTCTAAAACCGGTTTTCAAACAAAGCTTGGAAAAGAGATTATACCTACTCCTTTGCTTTGGATTGAAGAAGATTAGCTTCAAAAGGATGAAACCTCCACACTTTAACACCACCTTGAGAGATTAGAGAGTGGCCTTGGGTTTGAGAGAGAGTTTTGTTTTGTATTTTTGTGAACTAGTCAAGAATGAACAAAAATGCAAACTTTTGCACTTATATATACTTGGGCAATATTGCAATTATTTATTTTTCACTTCCAAGCCCAATAAAATCTTATTTTATAAAGGGACCCCACGAATTTAATATGCTACCCTTTGAATAATCAATATTATTCAAGGGCCCATGTAAACTAAACTAGTTTACATTAACAACCCATAAATTTACCCTTTTTACCCTTTAACTATTAAAAGGTTATTTTTGTTCATCTCATTAATCTTAACACTTTAAGATATAATAATTAAATATAATTAATTATTGCTTGACCATTTTAACCCTTAAAATGTCACAAATTGTTTTCTATGTAACTATTACTATAGAAATCCCGTTATTACCCTCGGAAGGTGCTAGCCCTCTTCGGATAATCATTTCTCTCTCTCATCCTTCTCTAACTTCTCAAGGCTATTGGTGTGACCATGTAGGTCCACCGTGGCATTAGCCGTGAGCCGGTTCTGGATGGATCCGAAAACATGTCGGGAGGCCCAACGACTATGGTAAACATCTAGCAATGTGCCATAGTCCCTAAACCACGATGAAGAAATACTTCATCAAACCCATTTCAGATCATTGTACCTGCAGGTAAAGTCCCTCCATTGAGATATCCTAATTGAGTATGGATTCATGGAACGTCAAAATCCTAAACTCGATCTTTTACCGAATTGTCGACCAATATGTCCGGAACTTGTCATCACAAACTTACTTTTGTATGACTAATAAAGACTCTGGGCAGAGATTCAGTTTTCCAACATTTATCGATGTTCGTCTAGGAACTCGAATCCGGATGGAGTCAGCGGTACTCCGATCCTATATTTCCGAGTCAATGGATTCTCTTGACCATCGTTCGTTTTCGCATATGAACAACGATGACCAAATAGGCTTTATTGGAGGAAAATGATTAGTCTCGTACTATACACTGTATGAACCATACGCATCCATATCGGATCCGAAACAATGTCTCAGGTCAAAGGACTACATGTGCACTGATATAACCAAACGATAATCATTGACTACATGTTTTCCAAGTGATTTGTCGTTATTCGGTCACGTTCGAAAAACAGTTCACCAACCGTTAATCCATACCAATGCCCAGTGACATGACTATCATCGTCATCTGTACTTATATCAACTCATGATATCTTTCGGAAGCATCTGGTATGCTACTGTGCAATATAGTTGCCCAAATTTATATCTTCCGTAGGGAACCCTTTTCGATAATTCATTTACCTATTAAATGAATCATCTGGACAATTCATATACATAATTTATTTTAAATGCATGACTGAATAAAGGAAGCAATTTACATAATGAATTGAAGAACTCTTTCTCTATTATTTATGATATATATAGATACAAGACAAATGCTCTGAAACCGACAACACGAATGGTTTCTAGGGCATACTTATATACACTAACACATTACTCGCTAGCATGGACATTTTCTTGTTGAAGCCAAAATATTTCTAGCATTTCAAGCATGTTTTGAGCTTCTGATACGAAACTCTTTGTATTTCCGTACATCATCCTCATAATATTTCTTTTCTTCTGTCTAATTGTAACAATAATTTATTCTTTGTTTAAAGCATACATGACTTCTTGTTCATTTGAATGATTAAGGAATACATTAATATCTATTTGATTAATGTAGTGAAGTTGTCGAATCTGACATCAATGACTCTTTGATTCCCTCATACACTTCAATTGTAACTTGTAATCATCAACATCGGGGGTCTTAATTTTATAATGCTTAAAACAATTGGCAATTGTCTGTAGCTTCACATCAATGACCATAGAAGGCAACTGCATTTACCATTCCATCAAAGACGTTATCTTTTTTTTGTTCCAAGACACGATCTTCTATCCGTTTCAAAAGTAGGCAATTGAAGCACTGAATTAAAAGTCTAATACTATTAAAACGTGAATTGAACTCCTAATATGTACTACTAAAAAATGAATTATGAAATAAGAAATTTTTGTAACTACACTTATATAAGTTATAACCTCTTCATAGTAATAAAATTAGTTAGTCCCACCATTATGACTATAGAGAGGTTTTACTGATAATGCTAGTAGTTATTACGTATTGCAAGTTAAAATATGTGGTAACAACTTAAAGTATTATTCATTGTCCAAAACAACTTTAGACAAATATTTTATTATAATATATATATATATATATATATATATATTATATATATATTATTATAATATAATATATATATATAGATATATATAATGGTAGGATTAACTAATTTTATTATTATGAAGATGTTATAACTTAATTGAAGTATAGTTACAAAAATTATTGTTTTGATTTCTTATTTTATAATTCATGTTTTAATAGTATAGTATTAGGATTTCCATTCATATTCTAGTAGCATCAGGATTTCAATTCAGCATTTCAATTATCTACTTTTGAAACGGATAGAAGATCGTGTCTTGAAACCAATAAAAATTGTCCTTGATAAAACTGTAAATACAATTGATTCATAATCAATTAATGTGAAGCCACAAACAATTGTCAATTGTTTTAAGCACTGCAAAATTAGGATTCCCGATGTCGATGAATTGCAAGTTACAAATGAAGTGGATGAGGAGAATAAAAGAGTCATTGCAGAATTGAGTGATTAAATTCAACAACTTCACTACACTACGAAAATACAAAAAGTTTCGTGTCATGAAGCTCTAAACACGTTTGAGAAGCTAAAATTATTTTGGCTTCAATAAGAAGGTATTCATGCTAGCGAGTTATTACGTACTCTTAAGCTAAAAGATGCGGTAACAACTCTAAAACATAAATCATTATCCCAAACAACTTTAAATAAATATTTTAGTTCATCTTAAACCTTTAATGTAACATAATATATATTTTTTATAATATACAAATAATTATTACCATGTGGAAACAACTTTGCTTAAAACGGAAATTAGAAAAATTATAACTTATTACAATTTGGAGTTTATTCTTATTTATAATTATCTCAAATTGGGACTATAATTTTTTATGACTATATAGAGTATCATTATAGAAATGTTTTATTGTATTGTATGTATATATATATTTGTTTTTTTTTTTTTTCAATATACAAAAAATTATTATTTTGTGAAGTTAACTTTCTTAAGATAAGAATTAAAAAAATTATAACTTATTACAATTTGAAGTTTATTCTTATTTATAATATTCCTAAGTTGAGATTAAAATTTTTTATGATTATATATAGATTATTCTTATATAGAATATCACTATAGAGATGTTTTATTGTAGATTGACAAGCTGATAAAAATAAATTTATCATTTTAAAATATTAAAAATATATAACTAAGAATTTATTTAAATTTTTTGAATTCCAATCTAGAACGTGGAATTTTTTTTCGTTAAGAGGGTGATTGTAGATAAAAAGACATTAGAATTTTCTTTTCAAAAAAAATAAAATTTATTTTTAATTCTCAGTTTCGATTATTAGGTGGGGATGGATCGCCCATATCCAATTCAATTACTTAAGAGTGGTGCTATTTACGTCCCGCTAAACTTCTTTTAAGCCCGAATAATAATAAAAAATATTTTAAAAAAGTTTTGTAAAGATATGATATTGCTTTCCAAAATTACCCTTTATTAATATTTTTTTTTCTAATTCTCTTTCTTAACTTTTTTTTTTTTTATTGTTTTTTTTTTTCAGATTTCAATAGCTTTTTGCAGCGTTCCTTTTGCGTCTGCCGCCAGTTTTAGTTTTGGGAAACTAATCTCTGTTTGCATATTTCCTCTTCAAATCCTATCCGTAATATTTTTTATTCCACCAACAAAACTTCTAAATTAATTTTTTTCGGACGAAGAAAGCAGAGACAAAAAACGCAAATAAGAAAGAAAAATTAAAAACTTTTGCATAACTATTTCCTCCATTAATTGAAGCTTCAAAATATTTTTAATCTTAAAAAAAAATATTATAACTTATAATTTATTCCAAACGTAGTTCAAAAGAAAATAAAGGAAGTAGAGTTTCAAGAAAGAAAAAACCTTTTAATATTTGGGTTGTATTGAAAGATTAAATGACCATTTTTTAGAATTAAAAGTTTAAAAATATTAATGGAGCTATTGACACCCCACTAAGAACTAAGAAGCACCATTTCTTAAGACACCTATTTTAAAGTTTTAAAATTAAATTTTTTTTCTTGTGGCACCCCATAAATTTCATTAAGGCCATTCATTCCATTTTTTTTTTTTTTAATATTTTAAAAGAGTTAACATTTTATTCCCTTCACTTATACTACACATCCCCCACCATCATTATTCCTAAAATAAAATTTTAGATAATTTAATTGAAAGTTGAAAAGAAATTAAAGCCAAAAAGAAATCCTTACTAATAATCTCAAAGACGTAATGCAAGTAAACAACACAAAAAATATATAAATTAAAATAGTTACCACTACTTTAAATAAAAAATAATAATAAATTTATATGTGAACCAATTAAACACTTGCAATTTTGTATTGCTTGTAACTTGATATATCTCATTCCAAATTTTCTCACCACATTAAACTATTTGTTTTGTTCTAAGAATGATTTGAATAGCATTAAAAAAAAAAAAAAAGGGTTTATGCGATAATAGTAGTGTGTCAAAATTATATATAAAGAATACAAAATTAAAATTAATTTTAAAAATTTAATACAGGGATAAATTTGTCATTATAATATTTATTAAAAAGTGGAGCTTCTTTAGTCCATTAATAGTATGTCAATATATATAGTCATTATGACCTTATTTCCTGATTTTAGTATGTCTTCCTCTGACGTTCATTGCTCCAAAGCTCTTAAAGTTCAACTACAGATTGTTGGTGCAAATTTGAATCCATGAAGTATTGCAGTTACTTTGCATTACCAAATAATTTGGCGAATCCAAGACCATGCTCTTGATCTCGCTATTCCTATGACTACTGATGCACTGCTTCTTACAATTGACTCTCAAAATACTCCTCACTATATCAATATTCCTAGACAGATCTCCAGGGATGATTTGATTAAACTGTTACTAGGTTCTTGGGTGACAAGTTACGAGTCTCTTAATAAAAAAGAAACTCCAGTAGTTTCTACAAACTCTAACATGCATGATAACAGTGACGGTACAACAACTATTAGATTTAAATCTCCAGCAACTCCTAATGCTCTACCTTTGAGTTTCCAATAGACTCAATTCATGATCACTCCAGTCTCACCAGCTACAGCAGTATGGGATCTTGGACTTTCCATTCATTCATTTCAACAATCTGGTGCTCCTGTCTATTATCAATATGATCCAGTCACTGGTCATAATCCATTTGATCTTAACTATCAATGCTCTGATTGCCTTGATGATCCTATTTGGGAAATTGACAAGCATTGTCTTTCCAGATGAAACCATTACAAACGGAAAAGACAGACAGCTCGATGCAGTCAGAAAAATCTTCAATCCAGATTTGAAGACCATGATCCCCAAGTTGGCCTTCTTGGTCAGCCATCCGGCAAATTTGACTATTATGTCAAATATTCTCCACCAGCCTGAAAAGAATCATCATCCATTAAACCTTCATGGGACACTCCTCTAGAACCTAAACCCAGATCTCATTTAAAACCACCAAAACCTGCTAAATCGCCTTACTTTAAAAAGCCTTTACCTTGTTATCAACAGGCTCTCCAGTGGATTGCAAAGGAAAACAAAACGATCCACTCTCCCCTTGTTCATACTCTTCCTGTCCAATCTATCATGATGATTCAATCACATGATCCTTAAAAAAAAAAAGGACAAAATTTCAATTATGACACAAATTTTCCTTCTCTTAAGGAAACTGTGACTCAACAGCCAAAGGTGGTTCTTTCCAAAGCCATACAACCTGATGGCTCCACACCAAAACTCTCCCAAGCTAAAGCAGTTCTTAATTGGCAGACTAAAAATGCTTTAGCCCAGAATAAAACCATTACCAGAAAAGAACAAAAATTGGATTTGGTAACTCATCAGGTGGATTCTTAGTCCCAGAACCTCACTATGCTGATTTCTCATTTACAAAAACAGATTGATCAGCTCCATCAAGAATTGATGCACATCATCAGGCATTCTCATAGCCATTCAACTTAATTTCTCCAGAAGGAAGCAGAAATGAAGTCGTTTAAAACTAAAATGGCATCACTTTGACAGGAATATCGTAAACAAAAACTCAGACCATCACAAACTTTTCCAGAAATATTTTTGGTGTCAAATCCTTTTGATTCTTCATCAGCCTGGCCACAACCTTCATTTTCACCTTTCCCAAAGATCAATCAACCTTTAGTCTTTCCTCATATGCCTTTTGGTACAGTTCAAGCTTTTGAAAACACTGAACAGTTATATGCTAGACTCCACAAAGAATGTGATGAAATGATTAAGATGAAGCGTGAACAAAAGAAGAGAGAAAAATATTCTGCTAAAACACATGAGTCAGCCTAGAAACCATCTGATAATATGCTTGACTTTTTCTCTTCCAGTCATTCAGATCCCCCATCTCCAAAGCCTCATCATCCTTTATCTAAGGATAAGGTTCCAATGCAAATGATGATGATGGAAGATCACCCGATTTCTGCTAATCTTGTCTCTTTAGAAAGTCCTTTTTCTTCCAATTATATGAGTTCTTTTCTGAGAGACATTGCCAAAAGACAACTTCTTGCAGCCTCTGGTATTTCTCAAGATTCTCCATCTTCCTTCCAAACAGAATCAAAAGTTGATATGCTTTCTACCGAGGAATCGTTTGATAGTAGCTTTAATTCTGCCAGTGATACTTTTGATTAACATTTCAATGTTTATCCCCAATTAATGACCCATCAACCTGAATCCTCAAGACAACATGTTGTCTCTAAAGTTGATGAAGATGAAATGCCTGAAGGTGATGATTCCATTCCAGACTCTCTGCCTATGTATCGACGATCTCGTCATACTACAGTTGAGCATGACTCTCATACAGCTTCAACCAAGCTCCACACTTTTACTGTTGACGATCTTCCTCCACATAAATGGGGAAATCGGATGTATGAATTTCAAGCCTGGCTACAAGCTGAGATGCTTAAACCTAATGCCCAAGTCTCTACTGTTCTTACACAATTTACAACTAGATTTGGTGGAATTCTCTGTGATTGGTGGATTTGTCTTCAGCATTACAGACAAACTTTGATCAAATAAATGCTAGACATTAATCAAGCTTTGTATCTCCTCTATGATGAATTTTGTGGATTACCTCACCTTTATGAGGACTAGGTCAGAGAAGAATATTTTAAGATGCGATGTTGTTCTCTCAAAAAGAAAGATCTTGATAGACGTTATAAAGAAATGGTAAAACGATATCATATACTTAGGGGAATGGGTGATCCTAACATGAAGCAAGCTTTTTTAGCTTCTATTCCAAAATCCCTAAGTCATGAAGCAATAAAGCTTATACAGTCTCAAAGCAAACAACTTGGTTCCACTTCTCTTGGAGAAATTTATCAGTTTGTCATCCTTGCTCTAGAAAAGCTTTGTTCTTAGAAACAATTTTTTGATGATTATCTGAAGTGCTCTAAATAATTGAGAAAGGTTTGTCATAGACCAGATTTGCAGATCAAGTGCAAATTAGATCGCTCATGTTCTTGTCTTACTAAGAAGAAGTTTCCTTCCAAACGCATCAAGTATTCTCAACCTAACGCTCCTGCCAGATGCAAATCTCGATGCTTCAAGTTTCGTAAGTTTCTTCGGAAAAAGAAACGTCGAGATAAACAATCTAATCAGTGTTACTTGTGCAACCGTCTTGGCCATTTTGATAAGAATTGTCCAAACAAGCCTAAACAATCAGCCAAAATGATGCAACAACTTTCTCAACTTACTAATATAGACTTTTCAGATGATGATGTCAAAAGTTGGTTTTCCATGGATGAAGAACCCACTCAAACACTGTTTTCTAGTTTGTAGCAACTGATACTGAGTTCTCTAATTCAAATGATTGTCACTATTTCTATCATATTCAACAAATACCCGGCCCAATCCTTTCCATCATTAGCTTTCTCATGTCATACCTACAGCAAAAGTTGAAATCTTCCCCACTAAATATTCCAATCCCATTTTTGTTATACCATTTTTCAATACTGGTGCTACTCGCACTATTATCAATCCTAAGATCCTCCTATCCTCCCAGTGGAAACCTCATCAAGAAGTTTTCTACACTACTAATAGTGAAACTTTCACTATTTATCTGATCAGCAGACCCATTAAAATCCAAATTTTTCCAAGATGTTTTACTTTTCACAAAGTTTTTGGTTCCGATTTACTTGGCAAAGATATGGTTCTAGGTTTTGATATCTATTCCAAACTCAATAAACTTAGAATCCTCTCTGATGGTATTCGGCACAAGATATTTTTCCAATCTTGGACCACTCAGCCTAACTTGTTCAAGATTGAAGGCAATCCAATTGACCAAATTAAAGCCCAGCTTACTTTCCGCTCTTGTATAGATTCTCATGCAAATTTTCTCACTAAATGTTCCCATCCATTATGGAAGAATTCCGATTTCTTTATCCATCTTCCATTCATCAAAAGTGAAGATATCAATCCCACTAAAGCTAGTCATTTTGGTATGTCACCAAAACATCTCAGCCTCGCCCAACAAGAATGTACTCAGCTTTTATCTCAAGGATTGATTGAACTCACAGATTCTCAATGGGCATGTGAAGCTTTTTATGTCAATAAACGTGCTGAACAAGCTAGAGGAAAATGCATACTTGTTATCAATTATCAGCCTTTGAATTTCTTTCTCCGTGATGACAAATTTCCTCTGCCTTCCAGACAAATCCTCTATGCTAATCTACGTAATGCAAAGATATTTTCCAAATTTGATCTCAAAGCTGGATTTTGGAAACTTGGGATTCATCCTAATGATCGTCATAAAGCTGCTTTCTGCACTCCTAACCAACATTACCAATGGACAGTCATGCTTTTTGGTCTTAAGGTAGCTCCTTCTTTGTTTTAGAAAGTCATGACAAAGATATTTGCTCATCAGCTTCATATATATATATATATATATGTGTGTGTGTGTGTGTGTGTGTGTGTGTATCTAATCTATATTAATGATATCCTCCTCTTCTCAAAAGATGAAGAATCTCATGTTCATCTTCTTCACAAATTTGTTGATATCATACACTCTTATGGTATTATGCTTTCTAAGAAGAAAATGCAGTTGGGTCAGACAAAGATTGATTTTCTTGGTATGGTCATTGTTGACAGAAAGTAGACCTTTAGCCCCATATTGCTAATGAGTTACAGAAGTTCCCAAATGTTCTCACGACTCGGAAAGAAATACAACGATTCTTAGGAATTGCCAATTACATGCGTAGTTTCATCCTCAGCATTTCTAAACTTACCTCTTCACTTTCTCAGATGCTTAAGAAGAATCCTCCTTCGTGGTCTGACAAGCAAACCAATGTAGTTAAGAGTCTCAAGCGCAAGGCCTTCCTTACATAGCCATTGAAGATTCCCTCTTCTAGGAAACAAATCCTTTAGACACATGCTAGCGACACCCATTGGGGTGCAATGATTTTTAAACAAGATGATGATAAAGTACAACATTTGTGTGGATACCAGAGTGAACAATTCTAACCGTATCAACAACATTATCATTCTACTTCAAAGAAGTATTGGCAGAAAAAAATGCTACTGAGAGGTTTGAATTTCATCTGGTTGGACATCATTTCTTTGTTAAAACAGATATGAAATTTTTTGATCAAATGCTCCGATTCAACAAGAAAAAAGTTCCATATCAGCAATTACTTTGATGAACAGAATGGTTTAACAAGTATTCTTTCACCGTCCAGCATATCAAAGGTCACACCAATACTCTTATATATTATTTATCTAAGCCTAAAGCTAAACAAGTTTGTTTGATGAACCCTAGGTCAAAACCACTCCCTTGTTTCATGTATCAACCACTAACCCAGTTCAGTTCTTGTTCATCATCTTCTTCACCAAACCATATGCCGGACACACCTCCTGAATTCGATGACCTTGTTCAAACTCGTATCATTGATGAAAATGCCACCACCCTCATGTTTTCTTATCAAATCCAATGCATTAAAAAGTGTGAACAATCCATGTATGATATGTTAGGTGTTCATCCATATTATCCTTTTTTCAAAAATCTTCTATTTACCTCTTGGTTCAGATATCATAGTTTCAAAAGAATTATTATGTGTTCAAAAGCGGTTAACCGAGCCGGTTAACAACTTTTCTGAACCGAACCGATTTTTCGGTTCGGGAAAATTCCCAAACCGAAACCAAACCAGTTTGGAGAGAAAACCGATTTTAAAAAAGCGGTTAACCAGTTTTGAACCGGTTTTCCCTTTTTTTTTATTTTTTATAAAACTTATTTTGTTAAATTTTTTCCTAAATTAAATTGTAAATATAAACAATATATATCCAAATAAAAATTAAACATTCATACATATCCATTGACCACTACTAACAATACATTAAAAATTTATATAAATAAAAGTTAAAAATGAAATTATTTTTTTATTTAATATATATATATTTTTGTAAAACCGGTTCAAAAACCGGTTCGGTTAACCATTTTTTAATTTTTCCCGAACCTGAAATCCAGTTTTTTGAATTTTTTGAACCGTACCAGAACCATTTTTTTGGTTAACCAGTTTTTCGGTTCGGTTCAGTTTTTACATTTTTTTGAACACCCTTAACACCAATACCACATTGCAGTTCAATTCTCGGTCCATTATATTTTGAAAATGATTTTCCAGTATTAGTCATCCTCAACCTCTGAGTTACACTCTTTGATAACTTTTCTCAAATGGTTCAAAACCCTAGAAAAATGGAAGTTTGTGTTTGCTCATCAACTTGCTCAATACAGAGGTCCTATGTCCACCAAAATAGCATGGTCCATCATGTTTTTTCATAGACACCACTCTATCAGAACCGATGGCCTATGTTTTTCACAGCATCAAGTTACATTTCATCGGTCTTATCTATATGATCTCGTCCATAATATGTTTGACCATCCTCTTGAGATTAGGTCAATTCAGAAAATTATTTTTGAGAAAAATCAGACGATTCCAAATGAGATATGGCCATCTTTTCGCGATGATGCCTCGTGGGAACGCTTTCCTCCAACCTATACTAAGGAATTACTCTATGCCAAACAAACATGCATAAGTTCCATCACTTCTCAATTAAATGCTACTTCAGACTATCCAGAATGGTGTTACCCAGATTCTCAGCCAAATACTATGCAAGAAGAAGAGCTTCAGCAGTCTTGTGATTACTATCTTCATAAATCTAAGCGCCAGCAGTACATGCATGCACCAAGTACCTCTGCAAGACAGCCATCTCAGTCTCCAAACATTTCTCCGGATACTCATCTAGATTCATCTTCTCAAAAAATTCCTACTGATTGGATTCAAGCAATGGGTTGTCTCGATTTCCAAGATGAAGACTCGTGGCACGTTACAAACTTGTCAAATGATTAAAGCTCTACGTGTCTTAAAATTAATGTTTATGTCCTTCATGTTTATCTATAAAATAGACATAGACTATATGATAATTTGCCAACTTAAGTGCAAGATCTCTCGTGTAAAATACAAGAGTCAAATATTGTAGGCAAGGTTAATAAAAAAAAAAAATCCAAAAAATCAAATATGTCAAGCCATGTATTAAATGTCTCTTAAATGTGTATTAAATATGATCTCTTGTATTTCTCTATGAATAAAGAGAGTTTTCTTCCCGTTGGAGGAATGAGACATTGTGTAATTTCTCTTGTATATTTCTCTTGCTCTTACATTGTTCTCTTGTGTAAAATCTCTTACATTTCTCTCTTGCATATTTCTCTCTTGCACATTTTTTTCATGTTTTCTTCATACTTTTAAACATTCCTTCAACCTCAAAGGTGTAGTAATATTCTAATAATGTTAAGAATAGCAAAAGATCTCATATATTATCTTTATTTGTGTTTCTAATGCGCCTTTATTTCCACTAGCCCTTTTAGATGATGTTAGAAGGTGTGTGGGTGTAAGTGTGTGTGGGATAAGAGGAGAGCCTTGACCATAGATTCGACCGATCGTTGCATTGATCGACTTCCATGTAAATCGGTTATCATAGTTTCTCAACATGCATAAACTCCATAATCTTCTGGCACCATCTCTCTCTCTCTCTCTCTCTCTCTCTCTCTCTCTCTCTCTCTCTCTCTCTCTCTCNAAAAAAAAAAAAATCAAATATGTCAAGCCATGTTTTAAATATCCCTTTAATGTGTATTGAATGTCATGTCTTGTATTTCTCTATAAATAAAGACTCTTATCTTCCCGTTGGAGGAGGACGCATTGTGAAAAAATCTCTTATATTACATTGTTCTCTTATAAAAAATCTCTTACATTTCTCTCTTCATATTTTATTCTCACACATTTCTTTCATGTTTCCTTCATATTTCTAAACCTTCCCTCAACCTCAAGGGTGTCATAATATTTTGATAATGGTAAGAATCGCAAAAGATCTCATATATTATCTTCATTTATGTTCTTAATGTGTTTCATTTTCACTAGCTCTTTTAGATGATGTTAGAAGATGTGTGGGTGTAATTGTGTGTGGGATAAGAGGGGGGTCTTGACCATGATTTCGACCGATCGATATGTTGATTGGTTTCATAGAGGTCTACTATCATAGTTTCCCACATACATAAACTCCATAACCAATCTTCTGGCACCATCTTCGAGGTCTAGTAACCCTTTTGGTATCAGAGCCTGCACACTTATTGATTCCAATTTTTGTGTGAGTGGAGGACTACCTCCCCTCGGTCATTGGCTTCTTTAAGTTACGTATTGGTTCCAATTTCTGTGTGAGCGGAGGACTACCTCCCCTCGAATATTGCCTCTTTTAAGTCCTCGTTATGTTTTATATTTAATGTTCTTAATTTATTATAGGTCTTGAGCTATTCTTACTACTTGAAGTTGTATTACACATTTAAGAGGTTGAATTCACGCTTATGGAATCCTCTTTAGCTTTATCTACGTTTATTGCTCCAATAAATACTAATTTATCTAGATTTTCTTCTAAAGTAGATAGCTTGTATGAAATATCTTATATCCCAGAAAATCAAAAAATCCGACATACTATCCCTCCCATTGTAAATCCTTATACAACCTTTTCCAAGTCTTCTTCTTTTTTATCTAAAACCTTTAAAACTCTTGTTAGACCTTCCAGAAAGCCAGTCAAAGAGTATGTCCAGACTAGTACTTTTGATAAATTGCAAATTCCAGCCACAACTCAAGAACAATATGTTACTTTGGAGATCCCTCAAGAATCCATTGTCCAATGGATTCGTGAAGGATACTCTCATGTACACTTTAGTGCTATCAGGCTTGCTCTATCTTACCATGGTCGAAAAGAACTCCCAGTTTCCATTCGAATCGCTATGTTAGACATCAGATTTGTCCAAAATCAACATGATTGCATAGGAACAACACAAACAACTTTGAATGCTAGAACAGTCATTATGACACTGTTTCCTAATTTCAATATGTCTCTCTCTGATGTTCATTGTTCCAAAGTTCTTAAAGTTCAATTACAGATTGTTGGTGCAGATTTAAATCATTTGATAGTAGTTTTGATTCTGAAGGTGATACTTCTGATCAACATCTCGATGTTTATCCCCAATTAATGACCCACCAACCCGAATCTTCAAGACCACCTGTTGTCTCTGAAGTTGATGATGAGATGCTTGAAGGTGATGATTTCATTCTAGACTCTCCGCCTATGTATCGCCAATCCCGTCATAATACAGCTGAGTGTGACTCTTATACAGTTTCAACCAAGCTCCACACTTTTACTGTTTGATGATCTTCCTCCACATAAATGGAGAAATTGGATGTATGAATTTCAGGCCTGGTTACAAGCTGAGATGCTTAAACCTAATGTCTAAGTCTCTACTGTACTTATGCAGTTTACAGCTAGATTTGGTGGAATTTTTCGTGATTGGTAGATTAGTCTTTAAGAGTACAGACAAAATTTGTTTATCCAAATGCTAGATATTAATCAAGCTATATATCTCCTCTATGATGAATTTTGTGGATTACCTCACCTTTATGAGGACTAGGTCAAAGAATGATATTTTAAGATGCGATGTTGTTCTCTCAAAAAGAAAGATCTTGATAGACATTATAAAGAAATGGTAAAATGATATCATATATTAGAGGTATGGATGATCCTAACATAAAGCAAGCCTTTTTAGCTTCTATTCCAGAATCCCTAAGTCATGAAGCAACCAAGCTTATGCAGTCTCAAAGCAAACTCTCTTAGAGAAATTTATTAGTTTGTCATTCTTGCCTTGGAAAAACTCTATTCTCAAAAACAATTTTTTGATGATTATCTGAAGCATTATAAGCAGTTGACAAAGGTTTGTCAGCGACCAAACTTGCAGATCAAATGCAAATCAGATCACTCATGTTCTTGTCCTACCAAAAAGAAGTTTCATTCTAGATGCATCAAATATTTTCCACCTAATGCTCCTATTAGGCGCAAATTTTGACGATTCAAGTACCGTTAGTTTCTTCGGAAAAAGAAACGTCGAGGCAAATGATCTAATCGGTGTTATTTGTGCAACCGTCCTGACCATTTTCCAAAAATTGTCCAAACCCAAACAGTCAGTCAAAATGATGCAACCGCTTTTTCAGCTCACTGATATAGATTTTTCTGATGATGATGTTGAAAGCTAGTTTTCCATGGATGAAGAACCTATTTCAAACACTATTTTTCAGTTTGCAACCATTGATACTGAGTTCTCTAATACATTAAATAAGTATTCAACAATATAGGATTTGGTATTTTGGTATAACTTGCCAGTCACAGTACGGCACGTTAAAAACAAAAAACTGCAATGAAGACGTGGCACATAGTCATAGGCTGAATTTTAGAAAGTGATGATAGTTGACTGTATCAGATCTTCTCTTATCATGACGGAGTGAGAGCGAGCAGTTGGATATGGCGCGAATCTCCGTTCATTGTTAGTTACAAAAATAGAACTAAAAACGCCGAAAGTCTCTCAGCGCCTTCCGTCATCCCATTTTTTACTTAGCAAAAATCCTAATTTTCGTTTTCTCATTTTGTTTTTTTTATTTTCTCAATTTTTACTACATTTTCTTTTCTTCCTCTTCTCCTTCACCTTCTCCTTCTCCTTCTTCTACTTCTCCTTCTACTTCTTTCAACAGAACGGAATTTCAAAATTCAAATTCAACAAGAAGAAGAACTAGTTATCCTTACCATCTGCGAACGTTAAATTCGGTTTTCCGTAGTTTTTAGTCAAATCTTATGCCTTTCAGGTACCAAGTTTTCTGATTCAATTTAATTTATGTTTCTTTATTTATTTTTATTTTTTAAATTCAAATATACAGGTAAGTAATTTATGGATAGATTCGCGGGGTCAAGGTGGAGGTGTTGGTCGCCGGTGTCGTTTCCGGCGAGTTGATTTCGGCCATGATGTTATGAGAATTTTTTTAAAAATTTATATTTATATCAATTAGTGCCAAACATGGTTTAGCATTAACTTATTAATTACGTTAACTAATAATACGAAGAATCTTACCAAAGATCAAAATAGAAAATTACATATTAAAGGAACCTAAATTTATCTGGTACGATTACATTGTCTCTGTGGTTTTAAACAATTAAGGAAGAAGAATGCGGGTTATGTTTCTTTTCTTTATGAATTATTTATGGGGAAGTTTTCCTACACGAAATTAGGAATCTGAGGTTAAGATAGATGTAGGGAGCCAGTACTCTTGAGATTGCAAAAATTACCCAAATTCAAATATGGGTATTGGGAAATTGGAGATCCTTTCTGTTAATAATAAAATCATACCCTCTTAAAACTTATACATTTGGAGGAACTGGAATGTAGATGCATCAGCTTTAAACATTGTATTGTGCTATTTATTTTTAATGTTATGAATTCTGAAAATTATAGCTGTATTTTTCCCCCTTCACCAAATATACGACCATTAATTTCAGTTATTATATGATGAGTTCTATGTAAAATTGTGGCTTGGATTGTAAATAATTAGTCCAGAAAAAAAATCTTCATCTTTTCAGCAACTAATTTAATGTCTTTCCCGTGTTTTTTAAAGTAAGCTTTATTCTTAACACATAAGAATTTTTGCTATGCTAGTTGTTGAATTTTTAAGGCATTTTGAATCTGAATCCTATTAATACTTTTCAGTTTTCAGTCAAGAGATCAGGAGATGGGAGAAGAAGCATATATAAACTGTTAAGAATACATGTAGAGATCATAGATGACACTGGAGGCAGTAAGCATCAAGACAGTTATCCAAGGGACATCAATTTGATCAAACCAGTAAACATCAGAATATACTTTTTGACAGAAGTGAAAACATTCAGCATTCAGAAACTCATCCTCAAGTAATTAATTATTAGGACAGGAGCCAATGAGTATACAGATATATAGACCCAAAGGTTAGTGATTGAAACAGAATTAGAGAAATAATTTCAAGATAGCTGTTGATGGGAGTGGCTGCAGTAAGCATCCAGAAACACATCCAGCTGTTATTGACAGTTTTGATAGCAGTAAAAATATACGGTAATGCATCCAGAGACTACTTCAAAAGAAACGAATATAAACTTAAGACCGCTCTCTTCTTCGTTTACATCAGCAATATCATTAGATCTCCCCTCAGTGGATTCAGAAGGACCTAGCAAATCCGGAACCTATACTACTTCCTCCTCCAAACCAGAATTGGATGCTCAATCGGCACCAAAACATGTTTCCAGTACTGGCAACTCTTCAAGATCAAAAGAACTTGACAATGGGTCTCCAGTTCCCTCTTCGACATCTCCAGCTTCTCAGGTAACCCATGAATCATCGGTATATGATTTGCCATCAACACAATCCCCTCCACTCCAAGTGATGGACCGTTCAGGAGGATATGATCCTCTTAGAATCCCATCAACTGTGTTTGAAAGAAAATCCTCAACACCCCTGGATTGGAGTGCTGCTTCTAATGAGTCGCTGTTTAGCCTTCACATAGGCAATAACAGTTTCTCAAAAGACCATGTTTTTATGTTGGGAGGAGAAGTGTTGAAGTCTGGAGAACTTTCCAAGTCAGGTGAATTTGTTACGTTTAGCCCAATATCTCCTGCTCCAGTGGAGGAAACTGAGGGAAAGAGTCTAGAATTGGAGAAGAGTGAAGAAATTGGAGAGTCAGATGACAGCATCAAGGTTTCAACAATAGATACCGCAGTAGATCAAAGTATGGAAAAGGGACCACCTGCCAAAGGAGCGCGGAGTTCTTTTAATTTCTCCACCCATTCAAATGAGAGTGCTCGCTCATTTGCTTTTCCAATGTAAGTGAATATCATTACTTCTGCAAACACTTTTATACTTTTACATAATTTTTTCTACTTTCATGTGCTCAACTTATATACATGGTGGTTCAGCGTACATACCGACAGATGAACTTTGCATTAAGTAGCAAACATTCAAGAGAAAAATTTTGTTCTTCCTGTCATGTTACTTTTATATGCACACTTTGTCGACATTTAATATATGTTCATGGACTTTTTGTGTATATAAGTCCACAGTGCCCTGCATTGATGCGAATATTTGTGCATGAAAACCGATCTTCCAACTTACTCACATTATATGCATATTATAAATGTAATGGAAGTTCCCAAACCTAGTGTCCGGTGGATGAATTGCAGAGTGGAGAACAACAACAACGAAAGTGCAGGTGTAGCTTCTCCTTGTTGCAGATCGTGTAGAGGGAAGAGGTGTGCATGGCCATCGTGCTACAGTTCTGATTGTAGCTGCACGTTCTGCTACTGTTCATTGCCAAGCTGCTACTTATTGTGGCCAAGCTGCTACTGTTCTGACTGTAGCTGGGCGTTCTGCTACTGTTGGAACTGTAGCCTAAAAAAGATGGTGCTGTCACTCTTCCATTCCTACCACGTATGATTCTCACTCTCTCTCAAACCTATATTAACTATGCGTCTAGCATTGATGGAAAACATAATAATAAAGTCCTGATTTATTTTTTATATTTTTGCATTGTGAGTTTTAGATGTTCATGTTTGTCCATATAACTTCTATACACATACGCTTTTTTTTTTTTACGGCAGTTCTACCGCTCTTAAAATTCATTGATTTGATTTGCCTTGGATTACTGCAGTTTAACAGAGGGACCAGGAGGCAGTTCTGCTAAACCAGAGGTTGAGAAGAACCCAAACAAGCAGCTGGCTGATAAAATAGCTTCAACATCTTCTGCCTGCTGCTGTGTCACTTGCTCCTCTTGTCATCCATGTTGCTTCAGTTCTCGTTTTTTGCATTGCTGTTGAAAGAGTATGTGCAACTGAATCCTTAAACCTCCTTCTCCTTCTGCCTGTTGAAAATGCCAATCTGAACCTCTCTTTAGCCTTACCAATCACCACATGTTGAGCCTAAGTGCAAGGGCTCACACGTAGAATTGATCGTTTATCTCAAATAAATCAAAGCAAGACAATTGGAATGTAGCAGTTAGTGGTTTATAGGTTGGCTGTTTTTGGTGCACAGATGAACTTAATTTTATTTCATGGGAATAATCTTCCATGCGATGTTGGGGTTTTGAATTTTCGCAGGACAAAAGTATGTACAGATGAATCTTCCTTTTGGTGATGTAAATTAGTCTTTAATTTACTGATGATGAATCAGTCATTTTGCGCTGTTAACGATGGTAAGATGTTAATGATCAGATTAATCATGTAAATACAGAGTAGCCATGACTGCATCTGCAAATATATTTGCGTGTTTTACTATTGGGTGACTCACCGGTAAACTAGGAGTCTAAGAATTTTGGGTGTATTACTTAAAAGGTCTTGAATTCGATTCACCTGGGTTCTAATAAGGGTGGTCAGATGATCCTCTTCTTCATACATGTTCATTTATATCGATGATATTCTCCTCTCTCAAAAGATGAGGAATTCATATGCATCTTCTTCGCAAATTTATTGATATCCTACATCTTGGTACTATGCTCTCTAAAAAGAAAATGCAGCTAGGTCAGACAAAGATTGATTTTCTTGGTTTGGTTATTGCTGATGGCAAATATGACTTCCAGCCTCATATTGCTAATGAATACAGAAGTTCCCAGACATTCTCACAACTCGAAAAGAATACAACAATCTTGGGAGATTGCCAATACGTGCACAATTTCATTCCCAACATTTCTCAACTCACTTCTCCACTTTCCTAGATGCTTAAGAAAAATCCTCCTTCATGATCTGACAAGCAAACCAATGCAGTCAAGAGTCTTAAATGCAAATCCTTCCATACACAGCCATTGAAGATTCCCTCTTCTAGGAAATGAATTCTTTAGATAGATGTTAGTGACACTCATGGGGTACAGTGCTTTTGAACAAGATATGACAAAGTAAGACATTTGTGTGGAATCAGAGTGGACAATTCAAACCACATCAACATCATTATCATTCTACTTCAAGGAAGTATTAGCAATAAAAAAATGTTATTGAAAGGTTGAATTCCATCTTGTGTGGACATCACTTTTTTTTGAAACAAATATGAAGTCCTTTGATCAAAGCTCTGATTCAACAAGAAAAATGTTCCACATCAATAATACTTCGATGGGTAGAATGGTTCAGCAAGTATTCTTTCGTCGTCAGCATGCACATCAAAGATCACACCAATACCATTACATATTATTTATCCAGGCCAAACTAAACAAGTGTGTTCATGAACCCTAGGTCTAAACCACTTCCTATTTCATGTATCAACCACTAACCCAGTCTAGTTCTGTGTACCAGACCATATGCCAAACACATCTCTTGAATGTGATGACCTTGTTCGAACTCGTACCATTGATGAAAATGCCACTACCCTCATGTTTTCTTATCAAATTCAATGTATGAAAAATAGGACAATCATGTAGATATGTTAGGTGTCCATCCAGATACCCTTTTTCAAAAATCATTTTGTGTACCTCTGGGTCCAGATATTATATTTCCGAAAAAACCATTACGGTTCTTTTGGTATGTTACACCAGTACCACATGCAATCAATTCCCCGGTCCATTAAATGTTGAAAATGATTTCCGGTATCAGTCATCTCAACCTCTAAGTTACACTCTTTGATGACTTTTCTCAAATGGTTCAAAACCATAAAAAATAGAAATCTCTGTTTGCTCATCAACTTGCCCGATATAGAGGTCTATGTCCACCAAAATGGCATGGTCATCATGTTTTCATAGACATCATCCATCAGATCCGATGACCTATATTTTTCACAACATCAAGTCACATTTAATCACATCTTATCCATATGATCTGTCAATAATATTTTGACCATCCTGTTGAGATTAGGTCAATTAGAAAATCATTTTTTTAGAAAAATCAGATAATTCCAAATGAGATATGGCCATCTTGCGCGATAATGCCCCGTGGGAAATCTTTCCTCCAGCTTACACTAAGAAATTACTCCAAGCCAAACAAACATGCATACGTTCCATCACTACTCAATTAAATGCCACTTCAGATTATCCAAATGGTGGTACCCAGACTCTCAGCAGATACTGTGCATAAAGAAGAGCTTCAGTTGTCTCGTGATTACTATCTTCATAAATCCAAGCAATAGCAATACATGCATTCACCAAGTACCTCTGCAAAGCAGCCATCTCAGTCTCCAGACATTTCTCCGAATAATCATATAGATTCATCTTCTCAAAAAATTCCTGCTGATTGAATTCAAGCAATGGGTGCCTCTCGATTTCCAAGATGAAGACTATCTTCATAAATCTAAGCAATAGCAATACATGCTTTATCAGTACCTCTGCAAAGTAGCCATCCAGTCTCCAGACATTTCTCCGAATAATCACATAGATTCATCTTCTCAACAAATTCCTGCTGTGATGAATTCAAGCAATGGGTTGCCTTGATTTCCAAGATGAAGACTTGTGGCACATTACAAACTTGTCTGATGATTTAAGCTCTGCGGTCTTAAAATAAAAATTATGTCCTTTATGTTTATCTGTAAAATAGAATGGACTCAATGACAGTTGCCAACTCACGTATAATATCTCCCTTATGAGATATAAAGTCAACTATTGTAGGCAAATAAATGTTAAAAAAAAAAAAAAAAATCAAATATGTCAAGCTATGTTTTAAATATCCTTTAATGTGTATTGAAGTCATGTCTTGATTTTCTCTATAAATAAAGACTCTTATCTTCCGTTGGAGGAGGACGCATTGTGAAAAAATCTCTTGTATTACATTGTTTCTTATAAAAAATCTCTCACATTTCTCTCTTCATATTTTATTCTCACACATTTCTTTTATGTTTCTTCATATTTCTAAACCTTCCCTCAACTAAGGTGTCGTAATATTTTGATAATGGTAAGAATCACAAAAGATCTCATATATTATCTCATTTATATTCTTAATGTGTTTCATTTTCACTAACTCTTTTAGATGATGTGTTAGAAGATGTATGGGATAAGAGGAAGGCCTTGACCATGATTACGACCGATCGTTATGTTGATTGGTTTCATTAGGTACTATCATAGTTTCCCACATGAATAACTCCATAACCAATCTTCTGGCACCATCTCTGAAGTCTAGTAACATTTTGGTATCAGAGCAAGCACACTTATTGATTCCAATTTTGTGTGAGTGGAGGGCTACCTCCCTGGTCATTGGCTCTTTAAGTTACTTATTGGTTCCAATTTCTGTGTGAGAGGGGGACTACTCCCCTCCAATATTGCTCTTTTTAAGTCCTGGTTATGTTTTATATTTAATGTTCTTAATTTATTATGGGTCTGAGCTATTCTTGCACTTGAAGTTGTATTACACATTTAAGAGGTTGAATTCACGCTTATAGAATCCTCTTCAGCTTTATCTACGTTTATTGCTCCAATAAATACTAGTTTATCTAGATTTTCTTCAAAGTAGTAGCTTGTATGAAATATCTTATATCCCAAAAATAAAAAAATCCAACATACTATCCTCCCATTGTAAATCCTTATACAACCTTTTCCAGTCTTCTTCTTTTTTATCTAAAACCTTTAAAACTCTTGTTAGACCTTCCAGAAGCCAGTCAAAAAAAGTCCAAACTAGTACTTTTGATAATGGCAAATTCCAGCCCAAACTCAAGAACAATATGTTACTTTGGAGATCCTCAAGAATCCATTGTCCAATGGATTCGTGAAGGATACTCTCATGTACACTTTGGTGCTATCAGGCTGCTCTATCTTACCATGGCAGAAAAGGACTCCCAATTTCCATTCGAATCGCTCTGTTAGACATCAGATTTGTCCAAAATCAGCATGCTTGCATAGGAACAACACAGACAACTTTGAATACTGGAACAGTCATTATGACTGTTCTTATTTCAATAGTCTCCTCTGATGTTCATTGTTTCAAAGTTCTTAAAGTTCAATTACAGATTGTTGGTGCAGATTTAAATCATTTGATAGTAGCTTTGATTCTGAAGGTGATACTTTTAATCAACATCTCGATGTGTATCCCAATTAATGACCCATCAACCTGAATCTTCAAGACCACTGTGTCTCTGAAGTTGATGATGAGATTGGAAGGTGATGATTTACTTCCAGACTCTCCGCCTATGTATCGCCAATCCGTCAAATACAGCTGAGTGTGACTTTATACAGTTTCAACCAAGCTCCACACTTTACTGTTCTTGATGATTTCCTCCACATAAATGGAGAAACGGATGTATGAATTTTAGGCCTGGTTACAAGCTGAGATGCTTAAACCTATGCCCAAGTCTCTACTGTACTTACACAGTTTACAGCTAGATTTGGTGGAATTTTTCGTGATTGGTGGATTAGTATTCAAGAGTACAGACAAAATTTGTTATCCAAATGCTAGATATTAATCAAGGATATATCTCCTCTATGATGAATTTTGTGGATGACCTCACCTTTAGGGACTAGGTCAGAGAATAATATTTTAAGATGCGATGTTGTTCTCTCAAAAAGAAAGATCTTGATAGACTATAAATAAATGGTAAAATGATATCATCTATAAAGGTATGGATGATCCTAACATAAGCAAGCATTTTTAGCTTCTATCCAGAATCCCTAAGTCATGAAGAACCAAGCTTATGAGTCTCAAAGCAAACAACCTGGTTCACACTCTTAGAGAAATTTTTATAGTTTTCATTTTGCTTGGAAAAGCTCTGTTCTCAAAAATAATTTTTTGATGATTATCTGAAGCATTTAAGCAGTTGACAAAGGTTTGTCAGTGACAGATTACAGATCAAATGCAAATCAGATCGCTCATGTTCTTGTCCTACCAAAAAGAAGTTTCATTCTAGATGCATCAAATATTTTCCACCTAATGCTCCTATTAGGCGCAATTCCAATGATTCAAATACCGTTAGTTTCTTCAGAAAAAGAAACGCCAAGGCAAATGATCTAACGGTGTTATTTGTGCAATCGTCCTGACCATTTTCCAAAATTGTTCAAACAAGCCCAAACAGTCAGTCAAAATGATGCAACAGCTTTCTCAGCTCACTAATATAGATTTTTCTGATGATGATGTTGAAAGCTAGTTTCCATAGATAAAAAACTATTTCAAATACGTGTTTTTCAGTTTGCAACCACTCATACTGAGTTCTCTAATACATTAAATATAAGTATTCAACAATTAGGATTTGGTATTGGTATAACTTGCCAGTCAAAGTACGGCACGTTAAAAACAAAAAACTGCAAAAAGACGTGGCACACAGTCATAGGCTGAATTTTAGAAAGTGATGATAGTTGACTGTATCAGATCTTCTCTTATCATGACGGAGTGAGAGCGAGCAGTTGGATATGGCGCGAATCTCCGTTCATTGTTAGTTACAAAAATAGAACTAAAAACGCCGAAAGTCTCTCAGCGCCTTCCGTCATCCCATTTTTTACTTAGCAAAATCCTAATTTTCGTTTCTCATTTTGTTTTTTTTATTTTCTCAATTTTTATACATTTTCTTTCTTCCTCTTCTCCTTCACCTTCTCCTTCTCCTTCTTCTCTTTCTCCTTCATTCTTTCAACAGAACGGAATTTCAAAATTCAAATCAACAAGAAGAAGAACTAGTTATCCTTACCATCTGCGAACGTTAAATTCGGTTTTCCGTAGTTTTTAGTCAAATTTATGCCTTTCAGGTACCAAGTTTTCTGATTCAATTTAATTTATGTTCTTATTATTTTTTTTTTTTTAAATTCAAAATACAGGTAAGTAATTTATGGATAGATTCGCGGGGTCAAGATGGAGGTGTTGGTCGCCGGTGTCGTTCCGGCGAGTTGATTTCGGCCATGATTTTATGAGAATTTTTTTTTAATTTATATTTATATCAATTAGTGCCAAACATGGTTTAGCATAACTTATTAATTACGTAACTAATAACGAAGAATCTTACCAAAGATCAAAATAGAAAATTAATAGTAAAGGAAACTAAATTTATCTGGTACGATTACATTGTCTCTGTGGTTTTAACAATTAAGGAAGAAGAATGCGCGGTTATGTTTCTTTTTTTATGATTATTTATGGGGAAGTTTTCCTACACGAAATTAGGAATCTGAGGGTTAAGATAGATGTAGGGAGCCAGTACCTTGAGATTGCAAAAATACCCAATTCAAATATGGGTATTGGGAAATTGGAGATCCTTTTGTTGATAATAAAATCATACCCTCTTAAAACTATACATTTGGAGGAACTGGAATGTAGATGCATCAGCTTAAACATTGTATTGTGCATTTATTTTAATGTTATGAATTCTGAAAATTATAGCTGTATTTTCCCCTTCACCAAATATCGACCATTAATTTCACTTATATATGATGTTAGTTATGTAAAATGTGTGGTTGGATTGTAAATAATTAGTCCAGAAAAAAAATCTTCATCTTTTCAGTTTTCAGCAAATAATTTAATGTCTTTCCCGTGTTTTTAAAGTAAGCTATTCTTAACACATAAGAATTTTTGCTATGCTAGTTGTTGAATTTTTAAGGCATTTTGAATCTGAATCCTATTAATACTTTTCAGTTTTCAGTCAAGAGATCAGGAGATGGGAGAAGAAGCATATATAAACTGTTAAGGATACATGTAGAGATCATAGATGACGGAGGCAGTAAGCATCAAGACAGTTATCCAGGGACATCAATTTGATCAAACCAGTAACATCAGATATACTTTTTGACAGAAGTGAAACCATTCAGCATCAGGATTTTATTAAATTTTTGATATTAAGTTAAATTTTTTTTTTTTAAACTTTAGATATTTTTTCTTATTTACATAGTAATTTATTCTTTTGGGTAAATTGGTCATTCAACAATCAAAATGGTCAACAGTTGGTTTTTTCGAAATGAAAAAACTAACAGAAGGAGGTAGTTGAATAGTTCGAATAATACAGAAATTGATTTGTCAAGTTTGCAAAGCATAGGGCACTAGATGGTATTAGTCCAAATTTATATCATATCCATCGTACCCAAAATAATCATTAATTTATTAAATATTTAAAAAAAAAAAAAAAATCCAAATTTATATCATATCCATCGTACCCAAAATAATCATTAATTTATTAAATATTTAAAATAAAATAAAATGCCAGCTACTATCAAATGATTCATCAGTAGAAGACATATCAGCTTCTGATTCTAATTCTGTTTGGAAGGAAGATATAGAATCCTGAGTAATACCCGAAGCTACAAGACGTTGTCTTTATGTCATGTCTCTAAAAAAAGAACTCATATAATTGGAAGAGACAAGATTTTCTGAGGAGACAGGATTAGCAGAAATTTGGCGATCTTCCATCATCATCATTTGCATTGGAGTCTTATCTTTAGATAAAGGACGACGAGGCTTAGGAGATGGAGGATCTGAATGACTGGAAGAGAAAAAGTCAGGTATATCATCAGATGGTTTCTGCACTGACTCATGTGTCTTAGCAGAATATTTTTCTCGCTTCTTTTGTTCACATTCTAGCTTATTCTTTTCATCACGTTCTTTGTGGAGTTTGGCATATAACTATTAAGTGTTGCCAAAAACCTAAACGACACCAGAAGGCATATGAGGCAAGACCAAAGGCTAACTAATCTTTATGAAAGGTGAAAATGAGGGTTGTGGCCATGCTGATGAAGAATCAAAAGGATTTGGCACCAAAGACATTTCAGGAAAAGTCCGTGGTTGTCTAAGTTTTTGCTTAAGATATTACTATTGAAGTGATGTCATTTGAGTTTTAAGCAACTTTATTTCTGCTTCCTTCTGGAGAAATTGAGTTGAATAGCCACGAGAAGTGTTGACGATGTGCATCAATTCCTGATGGAGCTGATCAATCCGATTTTGTAAACAAGAAATCAGCATAGTGTGGTTTTGAGACTGAGAGTCCACCTGATGAGTTACTAGATCCAATTTTTGTTCTATTTTGGTAATGGTTTTATTTTGGGCTAAAGCATTTTTAGTCTGTCAATTAAGAACTGCTTCAACTTGGGAGAGTTTTGGTGTGGAGCCATCAGACTGTATTACTTTGGAAGGAACTACTTTTAGTTGTTGAGTCGTAGTTTTCTTAAGAGAAGAAAAATTTGTGTCATAACTGAAATTTTGTCCTGTCTTTTGGGGGTCAGGTGATTGAATCATCATGATGGATTAGACATGAGGAGTATGAATAAGGGATGAATGGGCTGTTTTGTTTTCTTTTGCAATCCACCGGAGAGCCTGGTAATAACATGGTAAAGACTTTTTAAAGTAAGATGATTTAGTAGGTTTGGATAGTTTTAAAGGTGATCTGGGTTTAGGTTCTAGAGGAATGCCCTATGAAGGTTTAATGGATGGTGGTTCTTTCTAGGCTGGAGGAGAATATTTGACATAATAGTCAAATTTGTCGGATGGCTGACCAAGAAGGCCAGCTTTGGGATCATGGTCTTCAAATCTGGAGTGAAGATATTTTTTACTGCATCGAGCTGTCTGTCTTTTCTTTCTAAAATGGTTTCGTCTGGAAAGATAATGATCATCTATTTCCCAAATATAATCATCAAGGCAGTCCAAACATTGACAGTCAAGATCAAATGGAGTATGACCATTGACTAGATCAAATTGATGATAGACAAGAACACCAGATTGTTGAAATGAATGAATTGAAAGTCCAGGTTCCCGTACTGTTGTAGTTGGTGAGATTGGAGTGATCATAAATTGAGTTTGTCGAAAACTCAAAGGTGGAGCACTAGGAGTTGCTGGTGACTTGAATCTGATAGTTGTTGTTTCGCCACTGTTATCATGCATGGTAGATTACGTAGAAACCACTAGAGTTTCTTTTTCATTAAGAGATTCATAACTTGTCACCCAAGAGTCTGGTAACAGTTTAATCAAATCATCTCTGGAAATCTGTTTGGGAATTGATGCAGTGAGGAGTATTATGAGAGTCAATAATAAGAAGCAACGCATCAATAGTCGTAGGAATAGCGAGATCAAGAGCATGGTCTTGAATCTGCCAAACTAGCTGGCAATGCAAAGTAGCTGCAATACTTCATAATGCAAAGCTGTTTTCCAAATTTGATCTCAAAGCTGGATTTTGGCAACTTGAAATTCATCCTAATGATCGTCATAAGATGGCTTTCTGTATTCTCAACCAACACTACCAATGGACAATCATGCCTTTTGGTCTTAAGGTCACTCTTTCCCTGTTTCAAAAAGTCATGACGAAGATATTTGCTCCTCTTCTTCATACATGTCTCATTTATATCGATGATATTCTCCTCTTCTCAAAAGATGAGGAATCTCATATGCATCTTCTTCGCAAATTTATTGATATCATACACTCTTATGGTACTATGCTCTCTAAAAAGAAAATGCAGCTAGGTCAGACAAAGATTGATTTTCTTGGTTTGGTTATTGCTGATGGCAAATATGACTTCCAGCCTCATATTGCTAATGAATTACAGAAGTTCCCAGACATTCTCACAACTCGAAAAGAAATACAACAATTCTTGGGAATTGCCAATTACGTGCACAATTTCATTCCCAACATTTCTCAACTCACTTCTCCACTTTCCTAGATGCTTAAGAAAAATCCTCCTTCATGATCTGACAAGCAAACCAATGCAGTCAAGAGTCTTAAATGCAAATCCTTCCATACACAGCCATTGAAGATTCCCTCTTCTAGGAAATGAATTCTTTAGATAGATGTTAGTGACACTCATTGGGGTACAGTGCTTTTTGAACAAGATAATGACAAAGTAAGACATTTGTGTGGATATCAGAGTGGACAATTCAAACCACATCAACATCATTATCATTCTACTTTCAAGGAAGTATTAGCAATAAAAAAATGTTATTGAAAGGTTTGAATTCCATCTTGTTGGACATCACTTTTTTTGTTGAAACAAATATGAAGTCCTTTGATCAAATGCTCTGATTCAACAAGAAAAATGTTCCACATCAATAATTACTTCGATGGGTAGAATGGTTCAGCAAGTATTCTTTCGTCGTCCAGCACATCAAAGATCACACCAATACCATTACATATTATTTATCCAGGCCTAAAACTAAACAAGTGTGTTCATGAACCCTAGGTCTAAACCACTTCCCTATTTCATGTATCAACCACTAACCCAGTCTAGTTCTTGTTTACCAGACCATATGCCAAACACATCTCTTGAATGTGATGACCTTGTTCGAACTCGTACCATTGATGAAAATGCCACTACCCTCATGTTTTCTTATCAAATTCAATGTATTGAAAAATATGGACAATCCATGTATGATATGTTAGGTGTCCATCCAGATTACCCTTTTTCAAAAATCTTTTGTTTACCTCTGGGTCCAGATATTATATTTCCAGAAAAACCATTACGGTTCTTTTGGTATATGTTACACCAGTACCACATTGCAATTCAATTCCCGGTCCATTAAATGTTGAAAATGATTTCTCGGTATCAGTCATCCTCAACCTCTAAGTTACACTCTTTGATGACTTTTCTCAAATGGTTCAAAACCATAAAAAAATAGAAATCTCTGTTTGCTCATCAACTTGCCCGATATAGAGGTCTATGTCCACCAAAATGGCATGGTCTATCATGTTTTTTCATAGACATCACTCCATCAGATCCGATGACCTATATTTTTCACAACATCAAGTCACATTTAATCAATCTTATCCATATGATCTCGTCAATAATATGTTTGACCATCCTGTTGAGATTAGGTCAATTCAGAAAATCATTTTTTTAGAAAAATCAGATAATTCCAAATGAGATATGGCCATCTTTGCGCGATAATGCCCCGTGGGAACTCTTTCCTCCAGCTTACACTAAGAAATTACTCCAAGCCAAACAAACATGCATACGTTCCATCACTACTCAATTAAATGCCACTTCAGATTATCCAAAATGGTGGTACCCAGACTCTCAGCCAGATACTGTGCATAAAGAAGAGCTTCAGTAGTCTCGTGATTACTATCTTCATAAATCCAAGCAATAGCAATACATGCATTCACCAAGTACCTCTGCAAAGCAGCCATCTCAGTCTCCAGACATTTCTCCGAATAATCATATAGATTCATCTTCTCAACAAATTCCTGCTGATTGAATTTAAGCAATGGGTTGCCTTGATTTCCAAGATGAAGACTCGTGGCACATTACAAACTTGTCTGATGATTAAAGCTCTGCGTGTCTTAAAATAAAAATTTATGTCCTTTATGTTTATCTGTAAAATAGACATGGACTCAATGGCAGTTTGTCAACTCAAGTATAATATCTCCCGTATGAGATATAAAAGTCAAATATTGCAGGCAAATAAATGTTAAAAAAAAAAAAAATCAAATATGTCAAGCCATGTTTTAAATATCCCTTTAATGTGTATTGAATGTCATGTCTTGTATTTCTCTATAAATAAAGACTCTTATCTTCCCGTTGGAGGAGGACGCATTGTGAAAAAATCTCTTGTATTACATTGTTCTCTTATAAAAAATCTCTCACATTTCTCTCTTCATATTTTATTCTCACACATTTCTTTTATGTTTCCTTCATATTTCTAAACCTTCCCTCAACCTTAAGGGTGTCGTAATATTTTGATAATGGTAAGAATCACAAAAGATCTCATATATTATCTTCATTTATATTCTTAATGTGTTTCATTTTCACTAACTCTTTTAGATGATGTTAGAAGATGTATGGGATAAGAGGAAGGCCTTGACCATGATTACGACCGATCGTTATGTTGATTGGTTTCATATAGGTCTACTATCATAGTTTCCCACATGCATAAACTCCATAACCAATCTTCTGGCACCATCTCTGAGGTCTAGTAACCATTTTGGTATCAGAGCAAGCACACTTATTGATTCCAATTTTTGTGTGAGTGGAGGACTACCTCCCCTCGGTCATTGGCTTCTTTAAGTTACTTATTGGTTCCAATTTCTGTGTGAGAGGGGGACTACCTCCCCTCCAATATTGCCTCTTTTAAGTCCTGGTTATGTTTTATATTTAATGTTCTTAATTTATTATGGGTCTTGAGCTATTCTTGCTACTTGAAGTTGTATTACACATTTAAGAGGTTGAATTCACGCTTATAGAATCCTCTTCAGCTTTATCTACGTTTATTGCTCCAATAAATACTAGTTTATCTAGATTTTCTTCTAAAGTAGATAGCTTGTATGAAATATCTTATATCCCAAAAAATAAAAAAATCCAACATACTATCCCTCCCATTGTAAATCCTTATACAACCTTTTCCAAGTCTTCTTCTTTTTTATCTAAAACCTTTAAAACTCTTGTTAGACCTTCCAGAAAGCCAGTCAAAAAGTATGTCCAAACTAGTACTTTTGATAAATGGCAAATTCCAGCCACAACTCAAGAACAATATGTTACTTTGGAGATCCCTCAAGAATCCATTGTCCAATGGATTCGTGAAGGATACTCTCATGTACACTTTGGTGCTATCAGGCTTGCTCTATCTTACCATGGCAGAAAAGGACTCCCAATTTCCATTCGAATCGCTCTGTTAGACATCAGATTTGTCCAAAATCAGCATGCTTGCATAGGAACAACACAGACAACTTTGAATACTGGAACAGTCATTATGACACTGTTTCTTAATTTCAATATGTCTCTCTCTGATGTTCATTGTTTCAAAGTTCTTAAAGTTCAATTACAGATTGTTGGTGCAGATTTAAATCATTTGATAGTAGCTTTGATTCTGAAGGTGATACTTTTAATCAACATCTCGATGTTTATCCCCAATTAATGACCCATCAACCTGAATCTTCAAGACCACCTGTTGTCTCTGAAGTTGATGATGAGATGCTGGAAGGTGATGATTTCATTCCAGACTCTCCGCCTATGTATCGCCAATCCCGTCATAATACAGCTGAGTGTGACTCTTATACAGTTTCAACCAAGCTCCACACTTTTACTGTTGATGATCTTCCTCCACATAAATGGAGAAATCGGATGTATGAATTTTAGGCCTGGTTACAAGCTGAGATGCTTAAACCTATGCCCAAGTCTCTACTGTACTTACACAGTTTACAGCTAGATTTGGTGGAATTTTTCGTGATTGGTGGATTAGTATTCAAGAGTACAGACAAAATTTGTTTATCCAAATGCTAGATATTAATCAAGCTATATATCTCCTCTATGATGAATTTTGTGGATGACCTCACCTTTATGAGGACTAGGTCAGAGAATAATATTTTAAGATGCGATGTTGTTCTCTCAAAAAGAAAGATCTTGATAGACATTATAAATAAATGGTAAAATGATATCATCTATTAAAGGTATGGATGATCCTAACATAAAGCAAGCATTTTTAGCTTCTATTCCAGAATCCCTAAGTCATGAAGCAACCAAGCTTATGCAGTCTCAAAGCAAACAACCTGGTTCCACTTCTCTTAGAGAAATTTATTAGTTTGTCATTCTTGCCTTGGAAAAGCTCTGTTCTCAAAAATAATTTTTTGATGATTATCTGAAGCATTCTAAGCAGTTGACAAAGGTTTGTCAGTGACCAGACTTACAGATCAAATGCAAATCAGATCGCTCATGTTCTTGTCCTACCAAAAAGAAGTTTCATTCTAGATGCATCAAATATTTTCCACCTAATGCTCCTATTAGGCGCAAATTCCAATGATTCAAATACCGTTAGTTTCTTCAGAAAAAGAAACGCCAAGGCAAATGATCTAATCGGTGTTATTTGTGCAATCGTCCTGACCATTTTCCAAAAATTGTCCAAACAAGCCCAAACAGTCAGTCAAAATGATGCAACAGCTTTCTCAGCTCACTAATATAGATTTTTCTGATGATGATGTTGAAAGCTAGTTTTCCATAGATAAAAAACCTATTTCAAATACTGTTTTTCAGTTTGCAACCACTCATACTGAGTTCTCTAATACATTAAATATAAGTATTCAACAATATAGGATTTGGTATTTTGGTATAACTTGCCAGTCAAAGTACGGCACGTTAAAAACAAAAAACTGCAATAAAGACGTGGCACACAGTCATAGGCTGAATTTTAGAAAGTGATGATAGTTGACTGTATCAGATCTTCTCTTATCATGACGGAGTGAGAGCGAGCAGTTGGATATGGCGCGAATCTCCGTTCATTGTTAGTTACAAAAATAGAATTATAAACGCCGAAAGTCTCTCAGCGCCTTCCATCATCCCATTTCTTACTTAGCAAAAATCCTAATTTTCGTTTTCTCATTTTGTTTTTTTTATTTTCTCAATTTTTACTACATTTTCTTTTCTTCCTCTTTTCCTTGACCTTCTCCTTCTCCTTCTACTACTTCTCCTTCTACTTCTTTCAACAGAACGGAATTTCAAAATTCAAATTCAACAAGAAGAAGAACTAGTTATCCTTACCATCTGCGAACGTTAAATTCGGTTTTCCGTAGTTTTTAGTCAAATCTTATGCCTTCCAGGTACCAAGTTTTCTGATTCAATTTAATTTATGTTTCTTTATTTATTTTTATTTTTTAAATTCAAATATACAGGTAATTAATTTATAGATAGATTCGCGGGGTCAAGGTGGAGGTGTTGGTCGCCGGTGTCGTTTCCGGCGAGTTGATTTCGGCCATGATGTTATGAGAATTTTTTTAAAAATTTATATTTATATCAATTAGTGCCAAACATGGTTTAGCATTAACTTATTAATTACGTTAACTAATAATACGAAGAATCTTACCAAAGATCAAAATAGAAAATTACATATTAAAGGAACCTAAATTTATCTGGTACGATTACATTGTCTCTGTGGTTTTAAACAATTAAGGAAGAAGAATGCGGGTTATGTTTCTTTTCTTTATGAATTATTTATGGGGAAGTTTTCCTACACGAAATTAGGAATCTGAGGTTAAGATAGATGTAGGGAGCCAGTACTCTTGAGATTGCAAAAATTACCCAAATTCAAATATGGGTATTGGGAAATTGGAGATCCTTTCTGTTAATAATAAAATCATACCCTCTTAAAACTTATACATTTGGAGGAACTGGAATGTAGATGCATCAGCTTTAAACATTGTATTGTGCTATTTATTTTTAATGTTATGAATTCTGAAAATTATAGCTGTATTTTTCCCCCTTCACCAAATATACGACCATTAATTTCAGTTATTATATGATGAGTTCTATGTAAAATTGTGGCTTGGATTGTAAATAATTAGTCCAGAAAAAAAATCTTCATCTTTTCAGCAACTAATTTAATGTCTTTCCCGTGTTTTTTAAAGTAAGCTTTATTCTTAACACATAAGAATTTTTGCTATGCTAGTTGTTGAATTTTTAAGGCATTTTGAATCTGAATCCTATTAATACTTTTCAGTTTTCAGTCAAGAGATCAGGAGATGGGAGAAGAAGCATATATAAACTGTTAAGAATACATGTAGAGATCATAGATGACACTGGAGGCAGTAAGCATCAAGACAGTTATCCAAGGGACATCAATTTGATCAAACCAGTAAACATCAGAATATACTTTTTGACAGAAGTGAAACCATTCAGCATTCAGAAACTCATCCTCAAGTAATTAATTACTAGGACAGGAGCCAATGAGTATACAGATATATAGACCCAAAGGTTAGTGATTGAGACAGAATTAGAGAAATAATTTCAAGATAGCTGTTGATGGGAGTGGCTGCAGTAAGCATTCAGAAACACATCCAGCTGTTATTGACAGTTTTGATAGCAGTAAAAATATACGGTAATGCATCCAGAGACTACTTCAAAAGAAACGAATATAAACTTAAGACCGCTCTCTTCTTCGTTTACATCAGCAATATCATTAGATCTCCCCTCAGTGGATTCAGAAGGACCTAGCAAATCCGGAACCTATACTACTTCCTCCTCCAAACCAGAATTGGATGCTCAATCGGCACCAAAACATGTTTCCAGTACTGGCAACTCTTCAAGATCAAAAGAACTTGACAATGGGTCTCCAGTTCCCTCTTCGACATCTCCAGCTTCTCAGGTAACCCATGAATCATCGGTATATGATTTGCCATCAACACAATCCCCTCCACTCCAAGTGATGGACCGTTCAGGAGGATATGATCCTCTTAGAATCCCATCAACTGTGTTTGAAAGAAAATCCTCAACACCCCTGGATTGGAGTGCTGCTTCTAATGAGTCGCTGTTTAGCCTTCACATAGGCAATAACAGTTTCTCAAAAGACCATGTTTTTATGTTGGGAGGAGAAGTGTTGAAGTCTGGAGAACTTTCCAAGTCAGGTGAATTTGTTACGTTTAGCCCAATATCTCCTGCTCCAGTGGAGGAAACTGAGGGAAAGAGTCTAGAATTGGAGAAGAGTGAAGAAATTGGAGAGTCAGATGACAGCATCAAGGTTTCAACAATAGATACCGCAGTAGATCAAAGTATGGAAAAGGGACCACCTGCCAAAGGAGCGCGGAGTTCTTTTAATTTCTCCACCCATTCAAATGAGAGTGCTCGCTCATTTGCTTTTCCAATGTAAGTGAATATCATTACTTCTGCAAACACTTTTATACTTTTACATAATTTTTTCTACTTTCATGTGCTCAACTTATATACATGGTGGTTCAGCGTACATACCGACAGATGAACTTTGCATTAAGTAGCAAACATTCAAGAGAAAAATTTTGTTCTTCCTGTCATGTTACTTTTATATGCACACTTTGTCGACATTTAATATATGTTCATGGACTTTTTGTGTATATAAGTCCACAGTGCCCTGCATTGATGCGAATATTTGTGCATGAAAACCGATCTTCCAACTTACTCACATTATATGCATATTATAAATGTAATGGAAGTTCCCAAACCTAGTGTCCGGTGGATGAATTGCAGAGTGGAGAACAACAACAACGAAAGTGCAGGTGTAGCTTCTCCTTGTTGCAGATCGTGTAGAGGGAAGAGGTGTGCATGGCCATCGTGCTACAGTTCTGATTGTAGCTGCACGTTCTGCTACTGTTCATTGCCAAGCTGCTACTTATTGTGGCCAAGCTGCTACTGTTCTGACTGTAGCTGGGCGTTCTGCTACTGTTGGAACTGTAGCCTAAAAAAGATGGTGCTGTCACTCTTCCATTCCTACCACGTATGATTCTCACTCTCTCTCAAACCTATATTAACTATGCGTCTAGCATTGATGGAAAACATAATAATAAAGTCCTGATTTATTTTTTATATTTTTGCATTGTGAGTTTTAGATGTTCATGTTTGTCCATATAACTTCTATACACATACGCTTTTTTTTTTTTACGGCAGTTCTACCGCTCTTAAAATTCATTGATTTGATTTGCCTTGGATTACTGCAGTTTAACAGAGGGACCAGGAGGCAGTTCTGCTAAACCAGAGGTTGAGAAGAACCCAAACAAGCAGCTGGCTGATAAAATAGCTTCAACATCTTCTGCCTGCTGCTGTGTCACTTGCTCCTCTTGTCATCCATGTTGCTTCAGTTCTCGTTTTTTGCATTGCTGTTGAAAGAGTATGTGCAACTGAATCCTTAAACCTCCTTCTCCTTCTGCCTGTTGAAAATGCCAATCTGAACCTCTCTTTAGCCTTACCAATCACCACATGTTGAGCCTAAGTGCAAGGGCTCACACGTAGAATTGATCGTTTATCTCAAATAAATCAAAGCAAGACAATTTGAATGTAGCAGTTAGTGGTTTATAGGTTGGCTGTTTTTGGTGCACAGATGAACTTAATTTTATTTCATGGGAATAATCTTCCATGCGATGTTGGGGTTTTGAATTTTCGCAGGACAAAGTATGTACAGATGAATCTTCCTTTTGGTGATGTAAATTAGTCTTTAATTTACTGATGATGAATCAGTCATTTTGCGCTGTTAAGTATGGTCAGATGTTAATGATCAGATTAATCATGTAAATACAGAGTAGCCATGACTGCATCTGCAAATATATTTGCGTGTTTTACTATTGGGTGACTCACCGGTCAACTAGGAGTCTAAGAATCTTTGGTGTATTACTTAAAAGGTCTTGAATTCGATTCACCTGGGTTCTAATAAGGGTGGCCACTAATAGGATTTACCCTGTCAATTTCAAGGTTCCAAGAGATTAGTTGAGGTACGTACAAACTGGTCTGAACACCCTTGGTTACAAAAAAAAAAAAAAAAAAATATATATATATATATATATACACACACTTGTGTGACAATATACATATATAAGCATAAATGGAAACAATTCAAGCCCTTTTAAACCGTTTGATGGTCTTCACATCACAAAAATTAAGCAATTTTCTTGAGAATAATTTTGATTCTGGGTTTTGATTTTTGAGGGCCCTCTCTGTAATTAAGTTTTAGTTATATGATTGATCCTTGTTATCAGGAAGATTATTTGACATGATAATGATAAATATATTTGTAGTGTATTTTGACTGGTTAAATGTGACAAATGTGTTTACAATTAATTATAAACCCATTTTCTCTTTACAACAATTATGCAAATTTAGAAATGAAACTGTAATTTTTTCGAATTCAACCCTAGATAATTATATATATATATATAATATTATAATATTTGTTCCCACCCACCAACAAAATTCTCGCCCATCCACGTCATTTATTTTTTTATTTCAATAATACTAGTCTCACAAACATCTCTCACTAATCCTATGTAACAGTTTGTAATTGGCTTAGTCAGTCAAGACCTATTATTGGACATGTGAAACTCATATAAGCTGACCAATTATAAATCAACACGTGATATTTGTGAGAGAAAGTTACTAAACAGTGTTTATGAGTGTACTTTTTATTTATTTATTTATTTAAAAAAATTAAATAAAAAAATTGAAACAAAGAAAAAGTATACACTAGATTGCTTCCTGGGCAATATTATTTGACCAAGAAGACTCGGACTGTAGTCTGTAGCCATCTCGGCGGGTCCAGACCCTGGCCCAGTCCTATTGGTTATCCTGATTTATAATTAAAAAAAATCTATAATTTTTTTTTTATTTTAATATATATTTTAAAACAATTCGTCTGAATTTATTTTTTTTTACAAGAAAAGTGCATATTTATTTTTAAAATTTGAAAGTCATATTAAGTATAAATATTTATGGTAGATTTTGAAGATCTTATGAACACGGTTAAAAGTTCACTGACTTTTTCCCACTCAAATAATGGTTTAACTATTTTCACCCATGGACTTTTAAAATACTATTTTATTATCCAAATTTATATTTCGACGACGAACAAATAGCAAACTTGGTCTATACTATTGTGACTTTTGAATAGGGGAAGTCGATGAGTCTTTTGGTAGTGGAAGGTTAGATTTTTGTGGTTAGGATTGATTGAAATTTGACTTGGGAGGGACGATTGTGCAAACCCTTATCGTTCAATTGTCAGTGATTGGCGGGGTTAGCAGGAGTAGAGTTTGAGGGGTTATGGTGAATGATGATCGGGGAAGAGAATGACGGTGATGTGGAGTCGTAACAATGTCAGAATCAGAACGAAATATAAATTTGGATAATAAAATTGTATTTCTATAGGTGGAAAAGTGTCATTAAATTATCATTTGGGTGAGAAAAAGTCGTTTACTCAATTGTTAACACTTCCAATTTATTAGAACCATAATTATAATTGCATACATATTTTCCCAAATAAAGAAAATAAAAAAGAATTAAATTCATTATGATATTTATAGTTATTAATCAACTAAAATAAGGCATCTTCAGGTGTTGTTATGTAACTCTCCAAAGAAGATAAGATCCTCTTTGTCCTTTTCACTTGCTTTTGATGGACTAATTAACTCAAATTTATGATACCCACATTTTGCATTTATAATTATTAAATGAATTATCGATTTTACTTCTTTTGTTTTTTTTTACAAAATAATTTCCACTTTAAGAGTTGGACAAGCGTGCACTTTTTCACAATACCGATTGATCCCCAGTCAATTTATTTTTTTTAAAAAATATTAAATCCGAAGAAAAAAAATAATTTTTCCGAATCCTACGTGGCATATACAACAAGCCAAGTCAGCAAGATAGGGACCCACTATTCGTGTTGGTCTAAAAAGGAGCCGCCGTGTGTTGACAACATGATGCATTAATTGACGGGATTGGTCCCCACAAACAACCAAAGCCCACCGCAGTGAAGTTCACTGGACCCCACCTCATAGAAAAAAGGGCAGACATGTTCGAACTTGAGAAAGAAAAGGAAAAAACTGAAAACATTTTTCATTTTGGAGCTGAAGAATAAGTAGTAGTAGAAGTAGTAGCAGCAAACAAAGAACGCGTTTTTGTTTTCAAAGTTACTGTATTTTTTGAAACAAGAAAAACGCTTTGCTTGTTTTCCTGCAATAACTCTCTTTCTTTCCTCTCCAAAGGGAGTGGAATTAGACTTTTTTTGACAAGTTCCGCAATATGGGTTTTCCTTTTGACTGTTGTTTTCATTTGAAATGCAGCATGTTTGTTGAATCTCTGATCTTACTTGTGTTGTGTATCTTCTCTTCGGTTTCCGGAGAAGTTTTTTCTGAGAAAAAAGTTTTGTTGGAATTCAAGAGCTTGGTTTCTGATCCTTCAGGGCTTCTATCCACCTGGGACCCCAACACAACAAACCATTGTTCATGGTATGGCGTCTCTTGTGACTCTGAATCTAGGGTCATCTCTGTGAATATCACTGGTGGTGATGTGTTTAAAGGTAATTCTCAAGCTATCTCTTCTTGTTCCAAGTTATCTGATTTTCCATTTTATGGTTTTGGGGTTAGAGGAACATGTTTGCATGGTAAGGGTAAGTTAGTTGGTAAGCTATCTCCATTGATCGGGAAACTTGGTGAACTTAGGGTTTTGTCACTAGCTTTTAATGGTTTTAGTGGTGAAATTCCGGTGGAGATATGGGGTTTGGAGAAATTAGAAGTGCTTGATCTTGAAGGGAATTTATTTGATGGAAGATTGCCAAATGAGTTTGTAGGGTTGAGAAATTTGCGGATTTTGAATCTTGGGTTTAATAGGATTTATGGGGAGATTCCAGTTTCTTTTAACAAGTGTGAGGGTTTAGAGATTTTGAATTTAGCTGGTAATAAAGTGAAGGGATCGATTCCTGCATCTTTAGGTAGTTTTTTGAAGTTAAGGGGGCTTTATTTGTCATATAATGAGCTAAATGGTTCGATTCCAAGTGAATTTGGAAGTAATTGCCAGTATCTAGAGCATCTTGATCTGTCTGGGAATTTCCTAGTTGGTAGAATCCCGGGTAGTTTGGGGAATTGTCGGCAGTTGAGGATACTTTTGTTGTTTTCGAATATGTTAAATGACGTCATTCCTCACGAGCTGGGCTGGCTAAGTAAGCTTGAGGTTCTAGATGTTTCAAGAAATAGACTTAATGGCTTGATCCCCGCTGAGCTCGGGGACTGTGCTGAATTGTCGGTTCTTGTCCTTTCGAATCTCTTTGATCCTGTAATGAATGCTGGGGAAACAAGTGGAAAGTTGCCAGTTGGACTGTCGAGTGTTTCTAGTGTTGATAATAATTCTTTCCATGGCTCTATTCCAATAAAAATTACAAGCCTTTCTAAGCTTAAGATACTCTGGGCGCCAAAGGCGAATCTTGAGGGTAAACTTCCAAGCAGTTGGGGTGCTTGTGACAGCTTGGAAATGGTGAACTTAGCTCAGAACCTTTTAAATGGAGAAGTAATTGGAGTCTTTGATAGATGCAAGAAGCTATATCATGTTGACTTGAGCTCAAACAAGCTAACTGGGGAGCTCGATGTGAATCTTCCAGTTCCCTGTATGACTGTCTTTGATGTTAGCGGGAATCAGATATCAGGATCTATCCCAAGATTTCATAACAATGTTTGCCCTCAATTGCCCTCACAGAGCTTGTATGTTCTGCAACTCTTCAACCCATCATATGTATATGTGTCTTATTTTACATATAGAACTCGCCTTGCAAAACCTTTTCTGATGTCTGCTGCTTCTTTGGTGATGATTCACAACTTCGGTGATAACAACTTCACTGGTTCAATCCGTTGGCTTCCAGTTGCTCCAGAGAGATTGGGAAAGCAGACTGATTATGCATTTCTCGCTGGAGGAAACAAACTCACTGGATCATTTCCTGGAAGTTTATTTGGGAAGTGTAATAAATTGCATGGAATGATTGCTAATGTCAGCAACAACAACATATTTGGTCAGATACCTTTGAATATTGGTGCAATGTGCAAATCTCTGAGATTTTTGGATGTCTCCCAGAATCAAATTTCAGGGATAGTGCCTCAAAGTCTAGGGAATTTGAGATCTCTTGTGCTTCTCGACTTGAGTGAGAACAAACTTCAAGGTCAGGTTCCAGCCAGTCTCCATCGGTTGAAATATCTTAAACATCTTTCCTTGGCTGGTAACAACCTCACTGGTGGCATTCCATCAAGCATTGGGCGTTTAAGATCACTTGAACTGTTGAAACTTTCTTCAAATTCTCTCTCAGGTGAGATTCCTAAAGGTCTTGTAAACTTGAGAAACCTAACTGCTCTCCTGCTCAACAATAATAAACTCTCAGGTCAGATCCCCTCTGGTTTGGCTCATGTGATGTCACTGTTAACATTTAATGCATCCTTCAATAATCTGTCTGGTTCAGTTCCCTTGAATAGTAAAGTGATGAATTGCAGCGGTGTTCGTGGAAACCCTTATCTTAATTCCTGCCATGTATTTTCCCTTGCTGTACCCTCTTTGGAATTATCTACCGACAACTATGGGGATTCAGAAATTAAGTTATCTCCACCAACAGGACATAAAACTGATGATAATGATATTAATTCAATTGAGATTGCATCCATAGTGTCTGCATCAGCAGTTGTTTTAGTTCTTCTAATTCTAGTTACTCTCTTCTTTTACACAAGGAAGTGGGTCCCAGATTCCAGAGTTCAGGTCTCCGAGTCTAAGAAAATCACACTCTTCATTGACATTGGGGTTCCATTAACTTATGAAAACATTGTTCGAGCAACAGGGAATTTCAACTCCAGTAACTGCATTGGATGTGGAGGCTTTGGTGCCACTTACAAGGCCGAAATCTCTCCAGGAATCCTAGTGGCTGTGAAGAAGCTTGCTATTGGAAGGTTTCATTGTATTCAACAGTTCCATGCCGAGATAAAAACCCTTGGAAGTGTGAGGCACCGGAATCTCGTGACTTTAATAGGGTACCATGCAAGCGAAGATGACATGTTCCTGATATATAATTATTTGCCAGGAGGTAATTTGGAAGAATTTATCCAGAAAAGATCTGCTAGAGCTGTTGATTGGAGGATTCTTCACAAGATTGCTCTGGGCATAGCATCTGCGCTTGCATATCTGCATGACCAATGTGTTCCACGGGTTCTACACCGTGATGTCAAGCCAAGTAATATATTGCTGGATGATAACTTCAACGCATATCTGTCTGACTTTGGATTATCTAGACTTTTGGGAACTTCTGAAACTCATGCAACAACTGGTGTAGCTGGAACATTTGGGTATGTAGCACCAGAGTATGCAATGACCTGCCGTGTGTCTGAGAAGGCCGATGTTTACAGCTATGGTGTGGTGCTGCTGGAGTTGATATCAGACAAGAAAGCCTTGGATCCTTCATTTTCTTCACATGGAAATGGATTCAACATCATTTCTTGGGCCTCAATGCTTTTACGACAAGGTCAGGCAAAGGATGTCTTCACTGCAAGGCTATGGGAGACAGGTCCCCAGGATGACCTGGTAAGTATGCTTCATTTGGCACTCAAGTGTACCATTGAAACTCTCTCGACCAGGCCTACCATGAAGCATGTTGTCCAATGCTTGAAGCAAATTCGACCTTCCTGTTAGAAGGGTGATGACTGATGACTGACTAGGCACATCTGCATTTGTACATCTGAGCATAGAAGGTACATAGGTATAGTATAATGTCAGTATATCTGCACCCAGTCACTTGACAGGGGATCCCCCAGCTTTAGTTTTGAGCTTTATGTTTCCAATGTATATTTTCACAGTCATATTTCCTCCTGCGGATAACAGAAAGCAAATATTGGGGTTTTGAGTTGAAAGTCTTTGATATTTGCTTTTTATGCATGATTTTTTCGATAGGCGATATTTAACCATTTCTTTATTTGCTTTGGGCTTTTCCATGCTGAATTATGACATCAGAAACGGTTAGGACGAGGTTTGCATTTATAGGTTGGCTATTTTAAGTAAATAGATTTGTGTTCAATGCTCAGTAGTATCTAACTATGATAATTGATATATTGCAATTTATTTGAATGACTAAATAGTGTGGTAGAGAAATCAGTTAAAACTTAAAACATTAATTTGTGAAAAAGAGTTTCTAAACATATTTGTTACAGTTACTAGGTTAGAGATTTACTCTCTCAATGGATCTAAAGTCTAGGCTGAGCACTTTATGTACAAATCATTCAAGGATTCGTCATTCATTTTATAGTACATTGCTAGAGTCAACTTTCACAAATTTCTCGCATTAATAAGATCGTGGATAAAATGTTAAATCAATTAGGCCTACTGAGCACGGAAATTACATGCAACTAGGAAGTAATTACTTACCTCATTCATGGCTTCCCTGCATAGAACCAGGATTTGCTTCCTGAGAATGACATGCTCCCATATCAACTGTGTTGCTAGTGTGATTTGATGCAACTTATTTTAATCTGAGGTCAGTTACAGTTCCTCTGCATCCTTGAAGTCCGAGTATTTTGTATAAATGTTTTCTCCTCTGTAGGTCAAAAAGAGATGAAATGGTAGTTGTAAAACTAATCCATACTTCATCGTTAACAAATCAAGAACCAAATTGGCTATTACAGGTTAGCAACAGAAATTATTTGTATTAGGCTTGCTGGTATTGCAACAGAAACTATAAAAGGGGTTTTCTTTTAACTTTAATTAGTCTACAACACAAAGAAACAAAATTAATATCAATGATGAAAATAAGGAAAATCTGTAATTGCTTATGGCAGGTTATGGCAGGTTAGTGTCAACTGGATACAGTTTCCATAGATGGTACATAACATTTACCACTGGTAGATAATTATCAATTGAGGGAAAAAAAATTTGCTTTTCAATCCACAAAATTTTGTAGATAAACCTCTTATTGAGAATATGGATGATCGGCAAAATTTTCAAGGATTTGTTATTGGTTTTTAACATTTTATATAAAGACAAGAGTGGTCCATTTTCTTTGACATATACAACATTGAAAATACGAGGAGGTTTTGCCTAGGCTTAGAGGAGAGGTCTTAGCACTAGAAATTTGCAATCTAGCATATTTACATGGTTTTTTGCCTCTTTTATTAGCCCAATAAAGCTTTTCAGACAAATATTAGCAAAAAGCTGTTTGAAAATTTTCATAATAAATATATATTAAATAGAAAGTAACTAATATGTTACTTGAAAAAGATAACGAAATCTCAAGGGTTGGCCAACCGGTAAAGAGGTTTGTTTTTTTTTTTTTTATTGAGTTTTTTGATTCAAACTTTAGGACTACCTATTATAATAACATTGTGATTTATCTAATTTTTGAACTTGTAAGGGGTTCAATTCAACAACATTGGTGAGAACAAATAACGTCTTAAAAAAAGCAGTAATTTCTTTTGGTTTGTCATTCCTTTATATTTTTTGAGTCCCAATTTCACTTTCCTACACTATTTTCCCCATATTTTTTTTTCCAGCAAAAGCCTTTAAATGGATGCATGCATCAAAGAACTCACTCAAAACGTGAGAAACAGTTAAATTCAAGAACTTGAAAAATCAAATGAAAGATTAATTTCTAAGATTCTCTCTGTGTTTTTTTAATCCTATTTCACATCCCCATTTTTGAAGGCGTAGTGGCTTTGACAGAAAAGTCATGAAAAGGAAGTAGGGGAAGGGTTTATTACAATATGCCTAAGTGGGTGGTCGACATCGCCACCGCCTGAATGCTTGACAAACTCTGCCGGAGATAGAAAACTGCCATGGCATACACACATTATTCTCACTTCCTCGCCCTTTCCATACTTGTATAAAATACCATCTATTCTTCTTCCATTAGGGCCAGATCCTTTGGTGAAGACAGAAGGCATATCTTCATATGCCTTAATCCCACTACTTGCGGATTCAAGTTTCTTGGGTGGATTCTCCTTCTGCGTCATGGAACTTCTCCCGGCGTTTTCGTCTGTATTTGTCCCTGAAGGACCTACAAGCTCTTGACTGCTTCGGTCTTGCCAGGAACGGGTGCTAGTAGGGCTCCTTGCCTCTCCACCACTACTTGATCCTGCAGTGTAAATGGAAAATTATAAGAACACCACCTCATATTCACGTAATGCTGCCAATAATACATTTCATGCAACATAATTCCTTGGCAACTTAAAATTGGACCTTTTAAAACTAAAAAATGATAATCCAGAAAGTACTGACTTGATCAAGTATTAAGGTCATATGCATTTTATTGAAGGACCTCAACCTACTTCAATGAATCAGGGTGACATTGAAATAGCAAATCTATTTTATTTGTATTCCTCATAGACCAATTTGAACATTGATTTCCAACTGCATGTATCATGAGTGCTGCAACAGTTAAATCTATGCATGCTGTGCCCATTTTGGAGGTGCTCCATGCATGGGAGGTTTATAAGCAGCGTCTAACTTGGCTGCACTGAATCTCGCTCACTGCACATTGCTTTCCACTAGGAAGCATTTCAAACACGAAAATAAAATAATATAAAATAAACATTCTATCATCTCTTCCTACAATAAATTCCTTCTAGCAATGACCCACAGGTTGTTCATGGAACTAAGATGAAGCAACTAGAGCAAACTGCAGCGACAGCTTCCAAATGACTTGCACCTTACCTGTTATACACACTAGCTTGTCAATCCCAAGCTTTCCCTTCCCCTTTGTCCCAATGAATTGTGCCTGTGGACCTTCTTCCCAATGTTCTCTTAATACTTATACTAGTAGCTTCCTCCAAAACCTTGTCCAGAAACTTTTCTCTGTAACCCCATCATTGAGTTTATTCATTCATATTTGAAACCTTTAATAAGATCATGCAAGCATCTTGATGATCAAAAAAAGAGAAAGGGAGATTCTTTTCCCTTTCTTTAGAAATCTATAAACCTTTACAAAAATGCATTCTACACCTTGTTGATGACCACAGGATTAATATCTATAAGCTCCAGATATCTATGATCAAGAACTTACAAAATTACTACTATAACAGAACTTAAGTGTAAAATGCCTTGCAACATTGAGTCAGAGTCACCATAGGTTGATTATTAAATGAATAAAGATAGGTTGACAAACACTTCTCACAAACTTCTTTCACTAACGCTAATGTGACAGTTCGCAATTGGTCAGCTCGCATTTGGTCAAGCGGGACACGTCGCATTTGTGAGAAAAAGTTAGTGAGAAGGGTTAGTGAGTGTAGTATTACTGTTATTAAATAGGCTAATCTAGCTGAAATGAAGATTTTCCAATGGTATAGTGGAAAGACCTTTATGGAACATAAATGAAGCAAGAGCTACATATGCAGGACCCAATTAAGTTCCTCAATCAACTTTTATGAATAATTTTGTAGTTTAGCAAGGCCGTTAAACCTTTGTAATACAGACCAGTCTATATATCAAGGCACTTAAGAAAATTAAAATTCTTGATATACAACAACCAGTGCATCTTTTGCATTATAATGATGGTAGGAATCTTGCTTTGAATTGCAGAAGACTAAAGCAAGAAAAATCAATGTTAAGATCCCATTATTTAAGACATTCAATCTGCAGCAATGGTTCTCCCTTTTTGGCAACAAGACATAACACCCAAGACAAAAAAAAATTCATAATGTATCATAAAATACATTTTCCCTGGTATGTCATAAATTATCCTCCACGAACCATTAATCTAAAATGGGCTAAAAACACTTGAGCTAAAAAAACCTCATCAAGTTCTGTAAGTATCAAGAACCATCCAGTGTATAAAGTTAAGTGATTCCTATGCCTGGAAGAGCACGGTGTTGAAGGAATGGAAGCAGCACCATCAAACTATATACTGTACATATTATAGCAGGACTTTTTTTAAATCCAGTGCCAATAACCGTAAACAACACAAATTGTCACTTTTTTATAAGTTGCATAACTTAGTAAATACTTTATTTAATTCCCATCTCTTAGTCACTATAAATGCCACAGTGTTACCTATTTAAAAGTCAAATGTCTTTAGAAAATTCAGGCTTATGTCTAATCAGTCATTTTTCAAAGAAGAAATCTAATACAAATACTTGGATTTCTTAGGATTAGAAAATTTGATGGGAATTCTGTGAACTCTAAGATGAAGATATCACTATTTCTCAATATAACAGACACAAAACCAAACTCCAGTTACAACAGCTGAACCAGTCAAAACAAACTAAATAATCAATAGAATTACACTAAAGAATCCGAGGTTAAAACACAGATAAAATCTATAGAGACAAAGAAAATGCAGAGTACCTTGAATAGGTTTACTCTCCAATTCAGACATGCCAGATGAACTACCACCTTGAGACTCCACAGACCCCTGTGAACTAGGTTGCACCAACCCTTGCAAGAACCCACCACCACCTTTTACTCCACCCGCAAGCAGGGCTTGCCTAGCCGCTGCAGCCCAGCTTTGCATCCCAAAAGGCGACCCCAACGACCTATTCGCCGCCAAAGCCTGCTTCTCTTCCTCCAAATTCAGCTCCATCCTATCCACATTTACATTTCCACTAGCATTTGAACTAGAATTCCTTTGCTTTTCATTTCTCCTCCTCTTTGCTTCCATTCTTCTCAAAGTCTGCAACTCCTTTCTCTTCCTCCACTCCTCTTCTGTCTCGGTAGGCAACGAAGAGGATCTTATAAGTGCAGGATACATTACAGACTGTGCAGTCATCGTTGTAGTTGACGCCGTTGTAGGTGTTGTTGCGATATCGAGCTCTCTAAATATCGGTATTGAGCCTGCAATAGATGAGGATCGTATTAGCTTTTTCTTGGCATTTTTGTCAACCCCAAATCGTCCACCAAGCGATAGGCCGAGATTTAGCTCGATTTCTTCAGCTTTTTCTTCGTTATGAGAAGTTGGTGTACGGTCCTGCGATTGTTGTGTGTCACCGGTTGACTTAAATCTCTGCAACAGATCTCTTGGATACTTCTCCAACTGTAATAAAAGATTATGCATTTCTCTACTTTTCTTTCTGTTTTCACTTGCTTCTCCCATTGTTTTTGAAACAAAACGGAACACAGAAATCAGAAATATCTTTTATTGCAACTCAGCTCAGTAGACAGATAATACTTTGCCAAAGCAAAGTAAAACAACTAGTGTTTGATCCGCTTCAAAGATTGCCATGACTTAAAAGTTGATTATTACTAAAGTTTTTTTTTTCAAATAAATCTGTGATATTAAATACAAAAAAAAAAAGTCACAGAATGAAATGTTTGAATCAAGAAAAACCATAGCAAACACAAACAGAAAAAAAAAATAAACAAAAACGTTTATTTTCTATCTTTTATTTCACAATTGCCAGGTAAAAACCAGTAGACAGAAGAGCAGAAACTAAGAAGAAGGCAAGAAAAACAGAGGAAGCAGACTGAGAATAATTGTAGAGGAGAAAATCAAAAGGAAAACAAAAGCAGTGGGAGAGAAAGTCTTAAAAGAAAGTTATGTCTGTGAAAAATAAAATATTGTGTGACGAAAATACCCTTGATATTGGACAAAGAAAGTACCTGGGAGAAGCCACGTGGCGGACATTACAGGTGCCAGAACGACACGTGCTGATGACTGACAATAACTTTTTTTCTTTTTACTGTCGATGTCTTTTTTGACGTTTTTTTAGCAAGTTGGGAGTTGTGTTGGACACGTGTCAATACTTTTTAAAGAAAGGAAAAAGAAGACACGCGTCGTTCAGTTTAGAATATATGGGGAGACTGACACGTGGAAGCGTCATGTTGGATCTCGTTTAGACAAAGAAAGAAAACGGCGTCGGTTTTGGTGGTGTGTCTGAGTTGGTATCTCTAACTCTAATCTCTCTCACTTAGGTGTTAATTAATAATTACCTCAAAAACTTTCGAGTGGTTGGTATGTTTAAACCTATAATTAATCAATATTAAGTTACGTTGTCAACTTTAATTAACCCTTAATTACACAAAGTAGAATAATAATATATCATCTTAAATTGTTTTCTAAACATTCGAGATCCATGAACCAAATTTCGACACGTAAACAGGAAACAGGTGAGTCTCTGGGAAATTGGGAAGCTGTCAGCCGTTGGTTAAGCTGACCTTGATCACATGATGGAGAGAGTAAGGTAGCTAGCTATGCGATTTTTTTTTTGACAGTGGGTTCAACGCGTCGACCGGGCAAGTGAACGAGGGATGAAATCGGCGTAGGAGTAGGAGGAGAGCATGCGTGATGCACGTGGTGTAAAGAAAGAAGACATATTTTCACGAGCAACGACATTGGGGTCCAGGGAGAGGCAAGTTGCAGACTTGCAATTCCTTCATTGAAAAAACATTAAAGTAAGGACCAAGGGCTAAGGGAATGGGATGTAGTTATGTTAGATGTATGGGCCACGTGTCGAAAATAGACTGAAGACAAACGTGGCGAAGTGGGTGGAGGCCCCCACTTGCTCAGTACATTATATTCAATCACTATCTTTAGGTCATTTTCGTGACGTCATAGGTTGCAATCTGTCAGATTGACAACTTCTTTCATTTTTTAATTATATTTTTTTCATAGTTTACAAGAAATTTATACATTTTATATGGTTAATATTCGCTACTGTAATAGATTATACTATAAAGTATGTTTTTTTTACTCAAAAGTGAGGGTAAAATATTGTTTTTGTGGTGAGTAGTATCGTTATTTCATATATATCACTAATTAATTTGACTAGTCTAGTTTTTTTTTCTTTTCTTTTATGTATAATAAAGTTACAGGTTAATATTCTTACTCATATAATTTAATAAAAATTCCACGTGATAAAAATGTTTTTAAAAAAATAGTAGTTAATAGAAGGGTTGTTTACTAATGATTGAACTTTATGAATAGTCACCATCTAAAAGCTGACACTGGTGAAGAGCAAACTCAGTAATAATGAAACATGCCTGACTGATAATGATATTGCCCCCATAAAGAAGATTAATATTAATATAATATTAATGTATTACGTGACATTTGTAGCTTTGAACCTAGTAATTAGTAAATAGAATAAATAAGTAACAAGAAAGGACCACAAGTGGTTAAAAGGAAGAGCAACGTGTGCGAGTAAAGTGAAGGATAGATCCCACAATAGGCTAATGAAATTTCGCTACTTTAGGTGGCAGCAGCAAGGCGAGGCAAGGGGCATATAAAACGGTTAGTCAAAGAGGCCTAATTTTAAAAGAAAACAAAATCTTCAAAGCAGAATGATATGATTTCTTGGACACGTAACAATGTAGACATACATAGAGAGTAAAAGATTCTTCACACCTGTTCATACCACGTGTTGTTGGTTAAAAGCAAAGGACATTATCTCATGTTTGGTAAGGCTTTTAATACAACAAACCAATAGCAGCTTAGGTGTACCTCCACACCTCACTGGTTTCGATTTAATATAACCCAGGAAATATATAAATTTCATCCATGCAACTTAAACAATAACAAACAAAAGCACCTAATTAAATTATACCTACATATTATTTTAAATGCAATAGCCCAATCAATACACAAACATATCTCATGGACACACTATCTGGCCCATGTTTATTTGTTTAAAACTTCCCAGCAAAATTCCCTCTAGTGTTGGATATAGAGATAAATACATGTAAAATAAGTTCTAATATTTTTGAAAGTACAAATCTAATATATATCTTGACAATAGTCCCTGGTAACGGAAATTATTTCCATGCAAAATAAGCCAGGGAGAGAAACAAAGGTTTCAGCTCCAATCATGTAAGTTTCAAGTATAATATTACAGTCAGGGTATAAGGAAAAATGAATCAAGATTATTTTTCTTAGATTTTATGACTTACCTGAATGGTGCTGAACAAGAATTAACCTAGATATAATGCCGATAAATCAACAATAAAAATCAAAATTGCTGCCTATATTTGCTCACTAACGACTCAAAAGGAGAAAAATTGAAGATAACTAAATGAAGCAGAAAGATGAGCAATCTACTACACTCCACCTTGACGGGCAACTTTTCCTCCAATCTGATTACCTTTCTGGTTAACCTCTCCATCGCGGTTGCTAGTGCCACGAGCACGACCTGCAAACTCACCACGCTTCTCATACTCATTTCTCCTGTAGCCACGGCCTTCATTAAAGTTCCCAGGCCGCCTAAAATTATTGTCTCGATAACCACCCTGACTTGATGGAAACCTGCCACCATCGCTATTTCCTGCAATCATTGTAAGAGACTCAGATTGTTAATCTCATCTCCATAAACGAGTAATAAAATATTACATGTAACCTAATCCTTGAAGAAAAAATAATGGGCTAAAAGGCAAAGAACACAGACAAACTACCCAAAAAAGAAGGCACAAGATGGAGTATTGGAACTTCCACTAACCTCGCTTTACTTCAATGGAAGCTCTTCGATTGCCAATTGAAATAGGAGAAGCCTGAGACAGCAATGTAATTCAATATTAGACGAAGCACCATCAAGGAACTTCAAAAATCAGAGATGCTAATAATATTATAGCAGTTGAAGATTTGCAACATTCTTCAAAAAATTCTTAGTGCATAGAGCACAAATTCATGAAAAGGATAACTGACATAACATAAATATACACAGAAAAGGACCTCTCATATTAGTAATATAGCAAATTTTGTCACAGCAGCAACGTCATTAAATTGACGGAAAAGAAAAATGCATTACATTTCTAAACTTTCATTTCAAGACAAACATCACATCCGGTCGAGGATTACCAGAAAGAAAAAGGGGGGGAAAAAAATAATGTGCTACATTATGCAAATTATGGTACCCAAGCATTTTATGAACATCTTTAAAGTTCTCAAAGAGTTCTTATTATCCACAGATGTTATCCATCTCAATTTTATGTTTGTCATTATATTCAAAATTTTGGTTAAAGCACCTGCAAAAATCCAACCAAGCATTGAAAAGATGCAACTCTTGCAAAGAAAATTTTTTATAAAGATTTTAAAGTATCTGAAATTATCACCTAAAGAAGTATACAAACCATTCTCAACTCAGAAAGCAATAGAAACAATAGTCTTCAGTTTACTCTTTAATCAAGGTAGATGGCCCTAAAATATCCCAAATTCTAGCTTTCACACAACTAATAAAAGTCATTAGGAGATCACAGAACCAGACTACAGAATATAAGCCAGTTTCAAGCAAGTAGTTACAAAGGGAAAGACAGAATCCATGTGAGGTTGCACGCCATAAACTTAAGGTTAATTAAAGGGAGAAAGAGATTGGCGAACCCAACTATTGACAGAAAAATATCAAACTACCAGGAAGTATGATACAACCAATGGAAGAAAAAGGCTGTACCTTGAGCACACTTTGCACTGAACTGGCAGATTCAAATTCTACAAAACCGAAACAGTTCCCTGTTTGCTGTAGAAAGAAGTATGTCAACATATGAATGAGTATCATGTCAAAAATATAGAAGAGCTCAAAATAAGTTTGAAATAGACCTTCTGACTTCTAACTTGAATGCCATCTGGTTTAATAGGCCCAAATTGCTCAAAAACCACCTTAAGTTGTCCAACTGTTGCAGTATCAGGCAAGTTTCCAACAAATATGGAGTGACCCTTAACTGCTATATGTACAATGAAAATTATTAAGACAGAAGCAGTAGAGAAATAACTGTATACATGTATAATTCCCAAATCACACAAGAAAAAATCTACTGATGTAGAGGAAATGAAATAAAAACCTGCATTATTATTGTTTTTATCCACGGAACTGTTGCTATTAGGAGCAGTTTCTATAGCTGCTGCTGCAGTGACCCGTGATTGTTCCACAAATTTAACAGGTGGAACCCTCAGAACAACATTAAATGGAGAATTACTCTTCTTCAAATCATGTACCTGAAAAACATCAATAAGAAAAAACACATTTAAAAATGTTAAATGATCATAATATTTGTAAGATGCCTATATATATGAGCGTACCACTGATGCAAAAGATTTCTTGGGGACTTCGTCTTGTGTTTTAGAAGCAGGGGTCTTTGTGACCGGAGGGGCATCATTCTGGCTTGAAACGATTGGATGCTCTGGAACAACCACTTTCTCAGCCACCAAAACTTTTCCATTGTCCAAAGGATGACTGGCTTCTTTGCTGTTTTCAGTGTCCTCATTTGCAGGGGTTGGTGAATTGTGATTCACAGCATGGTTATTGGGAGCAAAAATTGGCTCTGTGACAAAATCAGAACGATAATTTTTTTTTTTTTTTCAAACACATTGATAAAGAAAGCAATGCCACAATTGAATCCGAGCAACAGAAAAATTAAAATGCAACTTAGGACAGAGAAACCTACCAGGATCAGCAGCCAAAGGAGCTGCTGGAGCACTTTCATCAGCTTTATTATTTTCAACCCCTTTAGATTCTTCTTTGTCTTCCATTTCATGATTTTCATCCACATATCTGAAAACATCATTTAATACAAAGTATCCTTTGTCTTGTGGAGCTAGAAAAAATGATTGAGTGAATTTCCTTCTCAAATTATCCTTTGCAACCAAACAACCAGTTACCAAAACAATCAATCCCTTATTATACGAAGCTTGAGCATCAGCAGAAAATATCTGGACCTTAAAATTCTGATAGTCCATAGACAAAATCTTGTCATTTATGCCCTGCTCCAGAAAGGAAAAACACAAATTAATTAAAGTCAATTAACATAAACAAAACAAAGAAAAAATAAAATTAACCGCCTTATAAATTAAATAAAAATAAATAAATAAGGACAAACATGAATGTGCTTCTGTTTGGTTCAATTATGCCCTAACTTGAAATTTGACTTAGTTTGACTTGTTGATATTGTGTGAACCCAGTTAAAATAGCAGTAAGTATATACAAATATTGTTACAGTCAGATTACTTTGATGGTCGTCACCAAGGTCATAGCACTGGAAGGATCCGGCCGGCTTAGCATACTTGATTCCTGATAAAATCTGTGAACATTATCAGGTGATTTACAAAGAATACTGTAGTATTGCTCCACAAAGGCATTCCCAACTACTTCGGGACTTAAGGCAGAAGAATCTGCCTGCATTGCCATCTGTACAAAACAGAATATAAAGAATCAGCTATGCATTGCAAAAAGAAGTAACCCTCTTTTTGAGTCTTACAAAACAAAATCATAACTGAGATACCATAAATATTGAACTCAAACAATTTCCACAATATCAAACTCATAGAGATAGTCAAAAAGTAAGAAAGTTAATAAACATTAAAAAAGAAAAATTGTTAGCCAAAATAGGAATCTGAAACACATAATTAAGCTTGGGAAAAACTTCTAACTTAGAAAAATAAGTGCCAACCCAAAGGCTCAATCTAAACCCTAAAACTAAATATTAAATCTTTTTTCTGATAACTTCAAGCCTAAGCGTATCTTTCACTTTTTATTTTAACTAAACCTAACGTGGATATAAATTATCAATAACCCAGTTTGATTTATTATCCGACAGAGAACGGAAAACAATAATGTATATAAGGATAAATCTTCATCCTATTATTAAGCTCCATTAAAGATTTAAAGTAGATAAAATCTAATCATCAGCTTGATTACTACACGTTAATCTTACAAATACTTGAAAATCTATTATGCCTAATACAAAACCTCCGATCGTAAAACCAAAAATCGCAACCCTACGCATTCATTATTCAGGAAAGGAGAAAACTTTCCGTAAAACCAAACAAAACAAAGACAACAACAAATATAAACAACAGAAATACAATCTCAACCAATCTCCACTCAATAAAAAAAAAATAAAAAAAAAAATCAAAACGCTAGATCTAAACAAAAGCAGCCTATATTCATTAAAAACAATGAAAGAAACAAAAATATCAAATCAATGTTTTCTCTTAAAGAAAAAATCTTTAGCTAATCGAAATAAACCTAAGCGAGATAAAAAAATCGAATAAACATACAGTAGAGTACAAAGTGTAATTACAAGAAGAGAAGAAGATGATACCTCGAAGAGCGAGCGAGAGAGCGAACGAATGTAGAAGGATGAGATTTAGGGAGGATTTTTAGGAGTTTTTTACTCTATTTTGAGAGTACTTATAATGATGGAGGGAACTCTCGTACTCTCTTGCTTCAGTGTTGCGTTCAAACCTTACTATTTTTTCAAAGTGGGGTCCTTTTTGTTTCGCTACAGTTACTGATTTAGTGGGGTCGAATGATTGCACGGCTGTGATTGCTGATTTTCGAGTGTTTAATTTGATTGACGGCTTCGATCGCCCGAGTTAACGGAACTTTTTGCGACGGGGTCGCGTTGGATAGCTGACTTTGGTAGGTAAGAGTTGGAAGGGCAATGCGCTCTGGTTAATTGGTTATGGAAGTGACCTTCTCTGTTCGTAGTTGGGATTTCTTTTTATTTAACTTTTTATAAACAAATTATAATAAATAAGCTACACTTTTAATTCGGAATTGGAGTGAAATTCTTAAAGAGTAATGTTACAGTCATCGAAGTAGTACACCGAATTTATACACCGAATAACGTGACAAAATCCTGACCGTTGATTAATATTAAGTTAAAATTAATCAACGATCAATATTTTATCACGTCATTCAGTGCATAAATTCGGTGCATTATGGTCTGTGGCTGTATTATTTTCCATTCTTAAATACGAAAATTGTATTTGTTATATTATATAAAAATTATCATTTTTTTCAATAATAGATGAGTTCCAACAAAATATTAGGTCTAAAGTATATATTAAGAGGATACTTTCCTTATAAAATAAATATGTGATTTTTTTTATCTTCTGCTTCCTCACAATTTGTGAAGTAAGTGATAATGTGATATTGATTTATTTATATATAGTAATTGAATTTTAAATATTATTTTATTATAAAAGGATATTTATGTTGTAGAAGATTTGTGATTTCATTTATGTTTATTAGTTCTCACAATTTGTAAATTGTTGGAACTCATCTACTACATTTTCGTGATATTTTCTTTTCTTTGTTTTTTTTTTTTTTTTTTAATGATCAGAGGTATTCATACCAGCTTACGCGTACTTCAATTAATCCTTGAGGATTTTGAAACTACAGGTCAGATAAGAATTCTAATAACTACCTCTATTAGCACCCAAGACTCATGACCTCTTTTATTCTTTCTAATCAAAATCTTAAATATTAAAATTCTTTTATTTTTTATAATCACTTGCTCTCTAGTTAGTAAAGCTTGTCATATTTTAATTATACTTTCTTGCTAAAAAAATAGGTTCGGGTCTCTTGAATTTAAAATTACAATTATTAATATAATGATGTTGATTTATTTTTATAGTAATGTAATTTAAAGTGTATTTATATTTATTTTTAAAATCATATTTACATAAATAAAGTTTTATTTTTGTTTAAGTTTTCTTAATCCATTGGTAAGTGGCATCCTTATTTAATTGTTTTAATAACCATTGAATTGGTATTTATATGGTAATTTAATCATATAATTGGTTGATTATTTTCTCAAAAGATAAATTTTTTGTTTGTCATTAGTTGGTAGTTGGCACAAGATTTGGTAGTTTAAGAGCATGGTTGACACGTGTTATGGTGAGTGTTTGGTGAAGTTATTATTTATCTTTAACTATATATGGTAAATAACTAAATATTGGAATGAAAAGGAACCAGGCTAGCATTAGCTATGAGTGGTGACAGTGGTATGCCGATTAAGGATCCGACAGACCTATAACGTCTTGCCAACTAAGCAAAAAGCGGATGCTCAAACCAATGCTTTTCTGAAGAGGATTAATCAGAGTTATTATTTGTTTTATGTAAGAGATAGAGAAGCAAAAAAAGGTCAGAGACTCATACACCATTATTTTAAAAACCGGATCGACAAGCAATCCGCTCTGAAGACTAGGTCACGGTTCAACCGATTTAATCAGTTGGATTGTCGATTAGATCGGTGATGTCATCACATATTATGATGACATCAGCATATTTTTAAAATTTTTTTTTTTTTATATTTCTATTTTTTAATAAGACAATAACAACTTAATTACTGTCAAATCCAATATGATTCAAAGTTCAAATTCAACAACAATCCTAACATAATTTAAGTATTTATCTATCTATCTACCTATCAAATACAAAACAAGCGACATAATAGATTTACAAAGCAAATATCGAATACGAAACTGTATAGACAGAATAAAATGCATAAATCATAAAAAACACAGAACACCAGTTGCCAATCAAAGCAGTTAAGTATCTACAGGTAAAATTTGTACTTGTTAGTGTAAATAAGTATCAATGAAGCGACATTCAGTGTAAATAAAAATGCCAAAACAAATAATCAAGCTTAAAAGATTTTAAAATAGAACTTGTTAGTGTAAATATTTAGACTTCAACTCCACTCGATTTTCTCGTATAGTGAGAGTTCTGCACTCGAAAGAAGACTTGCTGTTGATTTAAAGGATTTGATGTGTTGACAAATTATAACAAATACACGGGAAATGTGTTGGCTACTATATTATAAACTCCACTGTATGCTAACAAAATGTACAGTCCATATATGAAACAATGAAAAATCACTGCTTTTATATTTAGGTTATGTAACAAAATGGCTGACACAAAAGTTTCAACACTTTTTTCCAGCAAGAAATTTCCAACTATTGGTATTATACTTGTAGTTTGCAAGATCTAAAATAGAAGCATATCAATATAGTTATACTGAAATAGGCTTGATAAAAGTAATATGGACAAGAAAGGGGAAGCAATAAACACTATCCAGCTATATTGTCACACTTGATATTGATTAACACAAATCTTCTGCAAATATTTTTCTATTTTTTCTCAACTTTTTAATTTATTAGTAGTGAAACCACTCTTAAGTTTAATGTCAGAATAAGTAACTCAACATATAATTATTTCCTCTGAAATAAGTATAATCCAGAAATGACATTTCAATATGCAATATCAATCTTGCTAGAGTTCAAACAATTGATTGGCCATCAAAAACTTGATATGCATGCGACAATCTATTATTATTACTACTATGTTTTGATACAATTCAGATAAAGATAAAGCTAAGTTGATGACAAAACCTAAGGTGAAAATGACAAACAAGAATCTAAATTAATAATATAGAATACTGCAACTTGTTAACGGACTAAAATTGTGGGACAGATGGAATAATAGTTATTGGTCATAAAAACATGTTCATATATAATTTCCAATAACCAAGTCTAAACTTCAGTTATACATACATGACACAACCATCCACTATCTGTATACCAACATCATTATCTAACAATATTTCAAATTGGAAATTCACAATTAAAAAGTACAGATAATGTATCAATGATGAGTTTGTCTTGAACAAATAATGACCAAATACCCATTCTAGAGACTTTACCTTCTTTAGGATGCAACTTTTTTCACCTCCTTCAGGAAGAGTAAGATCTAGATGTGATTAATTTCCAATAACCAAGTCTAAACGTCAATGAATGGAGTTGTCACCGTCAATTTCCAGTGAGGGACGAAGCTGTCGTCGTCGATTTCTAGTGAGGGACGAAGCTGTCGTCGTCGATTTTTCGGCGAGTGAGGACGATTTCAGAGAGTTCGATGCGATTTGGGTGGGATTTTAGAGAGAAATATTCGCAGAGAATAGACAACTCCACTCGAAGTTGAAAAATTTTTGCAAAGAAGAGAGAAGAAGCTGAGAAATTTGCGTAAGAAACTGAGAGAGATGAAGTGAACGCGATGAGAAGAAGGCTACGGGCATTAGGTTTAGAGATTTTTAATTGGACCGGTTTATCAGTCGGTCCAGTTGGACCGGCGGTTCGCTGAAAAGATCCGGTTTTTTAATGGTTTAATGCGGTCTATTACTTATAAAACGGTTTTAAGATTAACCCGAACCGGACACGTAACCGATTCCCCGTCCAACTGGTCCGGTCCAACTTTTAAAACAATGTCGTACACTCAATGTTACCAATTATGTATCAACAATTAACATAAGGGAAGTTCACTAAATTTAAGTTATCAAACGCATCAAAGTTTAATTCTAGCCGAATTTTCCAACAAAATCAAAATAATATTGTGGTTTATCAAATCCTCTAGGTTTATAAGATGTTTAATAGACCTGAGAATTAGTTCAAACCCTAAGGCCACTAATCACAATAATATTGTGGTTTATCTGATCATTTGGGCTTGTATAGTGTTCAACGGACTCTAGAGATTAGTTGAGATATGTATTAGCTAGCCCAAACACTCCGGTGACCAAAAAATTAGAAATCTATACGAATATATTACCTTCTAAATAATTTGATTAAAACATTTTCCATAATGCATTGAAAACCTAAGGGTTCGTTTGTTTTATTATTTTCGATAAGATTTTAAGAATAATATTGGGTAGTTGAATAGGGGAGTATTACGAGATAAAATTTAAAAATTTATAAAAAAAAAACCCCTTAGGTTTGCTAATTTAACTAAACACCCCAATATATAAAATTTTTATAAAATAACAAAAACACCACCACCACCCGCAGTGCCAGATTTCGGCCATCACCGCCAGATTCTGGCTGAAAAATTGTGTTACGACACAAGCTGGTCGGATCTGTTGAGTAGGGCGTCGATATGGTATTTTCTGGCCAGATCTAGCAGTCTACGGTCGCAAAAGTGAAGGCCAAAGATATGACCGTCTTTGTCGGTCAACGATGGCCAAGATTTAGCCATCACTAATGGCCAGATCGATGAATTACCAGCCAGTTTCGGTCGTGGTGTAGGCCGTTGTGACAGATTCCGGCTACCACCGACGATGGTTGTCGGAATCTGGCAAGTACGGGTTTAGGAGATGTTTTTGTTAATTTTCGAACTTTTTTTTCAGGGGGTATTTAATGAAATTAATAAACTTAAGGAGTCTAAAAGTAATTAAAAAAATACTAATATTTCTCAAATAATATGCCAAACAATATTTGGGGAATAAGATTGGGAATATAGGTAGAAATAATGTGACAAACGCACCCGAAAACATTTTTTAGGGATAAAAGGTTATTATTTACATGTCTTTATTATATAGGTTGATTAAATCAATATAAATTATCACAAATATGTTAAACATTATATCAAGACCATAGAAAGTTGAAAAACGAAAATTAGTTATAAAACATATATAAGTTAATAAAAGAAAAATTAAAAAATATATATTTAAAAAACCAGGTCCGTGGGCCCGAGCCCGAATCCGTTGTTTTGTGAGCCTGTGTCCATTTTGCCATCCTAGACTGGTCTGGAGCCTTTTGTCAGTTTTGTGTTCAGGAGAGACACATGTCTTCACTTTGTGCAATCCCACTTCTGTATTTAAAGTCTTTAGACCGTCGATTCATCTTTAACATACGTTAGAATACGGGGGTTTATAGTTTATACTAGTATTTAACACTTCTATTTATTATTTAAAAATATAAATAAATCTGTATAATACTATTGTTAATTATATTATCTACTAGTTACATCAATCCATCCCTATCACATCGTATAATGTAATGATCTACCAATTATTTTTTATCTTAAAAATAAAGTACTTTATATTGTTTAATTTATACTATTATGATACATGTTAATAATCTAATCAATGTTCTGAAAATCGGAGCGAGCTGGCTGGTTGGACTGGTCTGTCGACTGGCATCCTCTCTGATTCAAATTTCTAATTTTATTGTTCACCAAAATCTCTAATCTTACCGTTGGCGAACGATGGTTTACCAAGTGCTGGGGTTAGAGGATTTTTGTAGAGTGAAGGTCGGTGGTTCAAGGGGTGGTGTCCGATTGAATTTTGGATATCAGAATCAGTCATAATTTGGTTAGAAAAATTGATTCAATACGTGAGTCGCAGTTGAAGAATGGGGGGCTACCAAGTGCCGAGGTTATATGGTGTTGGATTGGATTTTTGATGCGAAATTTGACCAGAAAAATCAACCAAATCGTAGCCGTGTTCGCGAGTCACGACCAACGAACGAGACACTACCAAGTTTCGATGTTAGAGAAGTTTTGTAGAGTGGAGGACGGTGGTTTAGATGATGGTGTCAGATTGAATTTTGGCCGCTGGAAAAGTCAAAACCCAAACAGATCTCAAGGGTGTATTTGCTAGATTTCAAACATGTAAGGACTGAAAAGTTTCAAGAGTCGTTTTGCAAAATTCCAAACTTTTTGGACTACAAGAAATAACCGGTTTAACCGGTCTAACCGGTCAGACCGTGAACCGGACATTGACCCGGTCCGGTTTTAAAAAACATTTGAATCTAATTCAATAAGTGGGATTATTGGAATGAACTCGCGACCTTTCGATTTGATAGCAAAAAGCCAAAAACGCTACCACTATACCATGGAAGCCGTCTGATACTCTTCAATTAAATTAGAATATCATAAAATACTGCAGTTTAAACATACGTTTGCAGGCTCGGGAATCTTCGGTCTCACTAAACCCTGGAAGAACTGTAATGCCAACACTTTCACAGTGTTGCAGGTTTTGAAGTGAAGCGAGTCAGATTGAGAGATGTGTGGAATCGCCTTAATAATCTCTGGCGTTGTCATCGATTTATCATCTATCTTTGTCGACGCCACATCTCCGAAGTCTCGACAAGTACGTTCCGAACGGCAAAAAAAAAAAAAAAAAGATGGATATTCTTGTTGTTTTAGGGGTTAAAAATTGATTTTGTTAGTGCAGGAGGAGCTGGTGTTTTCTGTGGATGATCTAAAAGCGACGCTGCGGAGGAGAGGTCCCGATAGCTTAGGTTGCAAGAAGGTTTTTCTTTACTCAAACACTTCAACTTCTCTCCAGGAACAAGAATTAGTCTCTGTTACTGAGGATTGCATTTCTACTTCTGTGAATTATCGAGTAGAGCTGCTTTTTATTGGTGCCACGTTGCAGCTTAGAGGACTCAATCCTATCCTTCAGCCACTGCAAGATTCGTCTAAAAATATCCTTGTTTATAATGGTAATTTTTTTTTTTTTTTTTTAAAAATTACATGACTTAAGCAAATACTTGTTAATTAATTTTGATTGTAATTATTTTGTATTTTGAAGGTGAAATATTTGGAGGTATTCATGTTGAAAGTGATAGAAATGATGCTGAAGTTCTCATGCGAACATTGGAACAGTGCTGTTCCTGCAACTCAAATAGGGAAGCTACATGTTTATGCAAAGGAAGTGGGAGATGTTCTGTTGTGGATGTTCTTTCAGCTATTAAGGGTCCATGGGCACTAAGCTACTGGCAGGTAATTTGAGTGGTAAGTTTCTTTCTATTGTGATTTGAATTCGTAAAAACAAGCGGTTGTTTGAGGAATCTTGTTTCTTAAGTGTTGGTGTTTTTTGTCATGTAAAGGATAGTTCCAGAACATTGTGGTTTGGTCGAGATGCATTTGGTCGGCGTAGCCTGCTTGTTCATTGGCCAACTGTGGAGGACCCACAGCTTTTGCTGTCTTCTGTGTCACCTACATCTTCTGTTGAGCAAATTTCAGGTATATAATGTTTGGTTGAACATTGCTCATCATGTTTGTGTAACTCAAATTTTGTTTTTCACTAGGTTGTAAAGGGAATTATTAGTGTGATTATCATTAGTGGGCTGCATTGCCTGAGAGTGAATCTTAACAGAAGTGTCCTGTTAAAATGACCAATTTTGGGGTTAAAATATCATCATTAGTATAATTCCTTTCTCCATTACTTATTGTAACAAGTGCCTCGCCACTGCAGATTTTGAAGCTCAAAATGGAATTAGCAAGCTCAACTTCTGGGAAGAACTTCCATGTGGGATATACAGTTTGTCCATGGATGTCTCAAACTTGGATGGAGGTTTTGTTGGTGAAGTCAAAAAACATGAATGGACCAATCCCTTGCTAAAGGAGCTGATTAAATGGGAGAGAATTTTGGTTAATCCTAAATCTGGAGTATTACATCTTTCCGTTAGCCAGTCTCATGAGGGGCAACAGAACATGCATCCAACTTGTTCAGATATGGTATCATCTGAATCAGGTTATAATCTTATCAGAAAGCCGCACCAAAAAAAAAAAGTACTTTTCAATTAATGTAATTATTTGTCGTACTTCCAATTTGTTTGTTTTGGTTGAGATACTTTGTGAATTTAAATAATAAAAATAAATTGTGTGGGGATCTACAACTCTGGTTTTTGTTTTGGTGACTAGGGCCTAATCAAGCTTCAGTTTCAGTGTATGTGCAGAAAGTGCTGAATGCTTTGAGAAAATCAGTGATGCAACGCTCTTCTCTACATACGATATTTCAGGTTTGTTGTTTTAGTTCTACTGTAGTACCTTGAAATATGTTAGTTTATGATTTGTATACTATTGTAGGACTTTTTCTAATAACTACAAAATCACAATAAGAATTTTTAAATATGAAAAAATATGGTTGCGTTCCTTGTTTGAACTTATTTTTTTCTTAGATCTCTTCTTTATGGATTCCCTTTTTAAGGGCTCTTAAAAGTATTACACTCTAAAAATTAACTTTAAGCCCTCAAGAGTAAGTATTTACATACGCTAGATTATAGTGATCCTAACCCTTCTCAAATGTGAAATCCACTCTTTGTACCACTTGGACTTTCCACCAGAATATTCTTTCCAAAACAAGTCTTAAGTCCTAACAATAACAAGATATCAAATCCATACTATTTTTCAAACCTACATTAGTGTATAAATCATAAAATAACTTTGCAGGGTTGTGAATCTACATTCTTGAAAGATGTATTAGGGTGAAATCAATTATATGAAGCTATTGAGAAAATAATTTTCCTATTTTTAGACAGGCTTATTCTTCAAAAAGTTATTTAATAGCTGTCATGATATTATGTTTGATATAAATTTTTGGAATGGCTTCTAATTTTTAGCTGTTTTGCAAGTGTACCAATTTTGATCTTTCCCATTCATAAAAATTACATTTTTGATAAATCTAATGAACAGGATGGTGTTATATAAAGATATTGTTAGGAACAAATTCAGTTATAGTGGTAAATATTCTTTTTGACCGCCCATAGGGCAGAAATTTCGGCACTATTTTGTTTGACTTATTTAATAAGCTTCATTTTAGGCAGTTGCCTGTGATAGGAGACAAGAGGAACTTTCTCCAGTGGCAGTGCTTTTCTCTGGGGGATTGGATTCTATGATACTTGCTGCATTACTAAATGAGTGCCTAGATCCCAAGTGTAAGTGTTTCTGCACAAGATAAGTTTGCATTTTTTTCCCCATCTTTATGTTCTGGTATGGATTACCTCTGTGGATTCTTCAATTGAGTGACTATCTGATTGAGTGCCTTTTAGCAGATGATATTGACCTCCTTAATGTGAGCTTTGATGGTAAGTTTGCTCCTGATAGAATCTCTGCCAAGGCAGGGGTAAAGGAACTTAGAAGAATAGCACCTTTAAGAAGGTAAGGTGTGGGCTCTCTCTTATGGTTTAATTTTGCCTGTGTCCTTGTAATATCAACTATATATGAATTTCTTATACCAAGAAATTTGAATGTAAGTAGGTTATCAAAATTCAATCCGCTATGTTTGAGAAAGCACATGTTTTAGCGAATAACAAAAGGGTAGATTAAAAAGGATTTCTTGATTTCTTCTACTTGTTAGGAAAAATTGATCTGTAAGCCAAATTTCTCCCCAAGTATGCACCTCCCTGTCTCATGTTTTTAGTTGCATTAATATAGGGTAGAGTAAAAAGGATTTCTTCTAGCTTTAGGAAAACAAGTTACCCCATTTGTGTTTTCCTTTCACAAATTTGGTACACCAAGGCTTTGTGGAAAATTTGTCTTTAGTTCACTTGTGGGTTTCACGTCTTTCATTCATTCTTTAGTGACCAAGTTTTCGTCCTTTTTTTTTTTGAAGCATAAACTTTTTGTGTCATAAGTGCCTAGAAAGGCTCAATTATTCCTCCATTGACATAAGTTAATTTATTCCTCTCTGAGTTTCTTTGTATAGTTTAAGTTGACTTCGCTATATTTCTTATGCTTCCAATTTTATTAACCTAATATGAAAATAAAATTCTAATTAATAAAATTGATTAAACAACATAACTAATAAATATGATTTAAAGGTAATCATATAATATAAAATGTTTTCATCATTCCTCATCCTAAATAAGGAGAAATCTGTGGTATGCTTTTCTGAGTGTTATTCTTGCAATGAGTTTCAATCGGCTTTTAATTCAAGTCATTGGTGATTTGAATTACGTTCGTTCGTTTATCTCTCTTTTATTAATTTATTTTTATGGGTGGAAGCCCAAAGGGCATTTTGAATCAACTATATGCTGAGTGGATGTCCAAAGGGAATTTTGAATTAACTATCTTGCTTATTGTATTTCTTACAATTAATTACGAATGGTCTTGAGAGTGCAGGTGGAAGCTTGTGGAGATTGATGCTGATTTGTCAAATTTGATTTCAGAGACAAAGCATGTCATGTCACTCATAAGTCCTGCAAATACCTACATGGTACCAATTTTATTCTATAGAGAAGTACAGTTTTTGTGTTCTCTGCCAGCTTCCATAAAGCGTTTAACTAGCTATATATTCTTATTTTGTTTTATGTAAATAGCTAATTTAGATGGCATACATGTGCTACATCCATCTGGGTGGTTTTGCCGTCTCTGTCTCTGTCTCTGTCTCTCTCACTTTTCTTTTTGAAACCTTTGGCTATGTTCAGTTGCAACTTTCCTTCAGATCTCCTGTGGTATTTTGTGATTCATATAGTCTATATTTATATAAAAATCAACATAATCAAGATAGACTACATATCTGCTATTTCATCCCTCTAATTGGACAGAAGTTTATATGCCACTTAATGTTTCAGGACCTGAATATTGGAATAGCTTTATGGCTGGCCGCTGGTGGTGATGGTTGGGTGTATGAAGGAATCACCATTAATAATGATGAGGATCAACAGGGTGTTAAGTACAACTCTAAGTCCAGAATCATCCTAGTTGGTTCTGGAGCTGATGAGCAATGTGCCGGCTATGGAAGGCATAGAACAAAATATAGAAATGGAAGGTATGTATATAATGTGGATGGAGAAATTAACTTTGTCTTCAGACTTACACGTTGCAAGTTCATGTACATAGTGGTCTGTATAAAATGGGTTGAACCAACCTGGCCCAGCACAAGCCCAACCAGAAGAGTGCTGGTCTGGCTTGACATGAGGTCTGAATTGGCCATGTGATTCCAGCGGGTCAGCACGAAGCTGGTGTCAAAGCATGACTAATTGATTAAAAGTGTAAAAAGTAATAAAAATAAGTCAAAAATGTAGAAAACACTGTAAATACACTACAACTATTATATTTTTGTTCATATGTATATAGGATTATGGAACTTCTGTTCTGCCATAGAAAAAGTTAATACACATGCGTAGAAGATGAGACCGAGGAACAAGATTACATATTATTAGCCCCCAGCCCAGCCCCCACTAGCAGTTTAAGGGGTTGGATTCTGTGCCAAATCACTCCTAAACGGTCTTATAGAATCAATGCAGTCATATTTGCTTGATCATTCAAATGCTAATAATTTTCTTATGATGCTTGAAAAAATACTCAAGCTTCAATTTCTTGTAGATATTCAAGAGTTTCAATTGATCTTTACTACCTCGCTACTAGAATTGGTGAATATTGTCACCATATATGAAGCTATTAATTTGAAAGTTTATTTAATATAAAATATGAAACAGAAGCAAAACAGCAACCATTTACAGTTAAGTGCCATGAGTGCCTCAGAAGTAGGCCTCACATAATCTTGGCAATTGTGGAATGAGAATTTGGGTCTTGGAGCAAGCAAGGTTGTCAAGTCAATATAGATTTATCCAGTCAAAATGGAAAGGGAGAAAAGGAAGTTCTTTTGCCTGTGCATAGAGATAGAGATAGGATGAGATAGGTTGTTACATGATTCCATCATTAAGAACTCAAGATTTGATGGTATGGATACAAAGCCTTCACAGTTTAGTATTGCTCTTTACTAACTGGTAATTTCTTGAGAACATAAATTATATCCTGTTTAGAACTAAAATTTATAATTTTCTTATAATTTTGTTGTGATACATTTGACCTAATTCGGAACAAATCATAACGAAAATTGTAGAGAAATACATTCTATTTTTTCCTATTTATTGCAGTGGTTCTGATTTGACATTCTGTCTTCAGTTGGCTTGGTCTACATGAGGAAATGAAATTGGATATGCAGAGAATTTGGAAAAGAAATCTAGGGAGAGATGATAGATGTTGTGCTGATAACGGCAAGGAGGTACAGTTAACCACTCAAACAAATTTTACTACTTGACCTCTAACGTATCATAACCATTTAATCATTTATTTTAAGCAGGCTAGATTTCCTTTCTTGGATGAAGATGTTATAAGGACTTTGCTTGATATACCTTTGTGGGAGATTGCCAACCTAGGTCAACCAAGTGGGACTGGTGATAAGAAGATTCTGAGAGAAGTCAGTGCTATTTCTTCAAGGTTTCTATATCATTTGCTTTGCATTAACCAAGCACTAAGTTGTTTTTGTCATGTTTTGTGAAGGTTGCAAAAATTCTTGGTTTACATGAAGCTGCAGTTTTGCCAAAAAGAGCAATTCAGGTATCTCTTCTTTCTACTAAATTTACCAGCTTTCTAAACACATTTCGAATGTGTATATTCATGAAAATTTAATATCATGCTGAACTTCCCAATCAAACCTTCATCTATAATACACTACTGAAAGCACCTAGCTGAGGAAAAATTCCTGTGAATAAATGATTTTATATAGAAATGATTGATCTGTTCTTCTTTACCGGTATAGTTTGGTTCAAGAATTGCAAGAGAATCAAATCGCAAGAATTTTGGAAGTAATCGTGCAGCAAACCAGGCATCTGCTGGAAGTGTAGTGATTGGCAAGCAAAATTTGACTTGATACCCTTTTTCAATGTTCTGGTGAGACATGTTTATCCATGGTTGGCTCTGTACACTTTATTAACCCGGTGACATCTTAATCCTCACAATTGTTTTGTCTGTTGAGTGGATGGTATGTGACAATGGAATCAAGGAAATTTTTGTCCAATGTGAGACTTTCTAATTCACTAGTTCCAGTTTGAATGGGCGTGTACTTGTTTATCATTCAAGCATTAAATGGTCTTAAGATTGATTGCAGAAAAATTTGAAATGTTTATTTGATACAGAATTAAGAGAATCTTATTCTTATGAGAGCAGAGAATACGAAAGGATTTATGAAACATATACTATACATGTTATCAACTTTAGACATTGCTGGAGCTTGAAAATCCTGAACCATCTTTAGTATAAATACTATCTTCAGATTAGTTGCAATCAACTTTAAACAAATTTAATTTTAAAATTTAAATACTATCTTCAGATTTATTCTACCATTTAGTATAAAAAACAATTCTGCAGTTTAGACTTTAGAGACGTTTTGGTATAAATTTACTTGTGTATTATGATTCATTTGTAAAATATCAATTTAGTTTAATGAGATTAAACGACTTTAATCCAAAAAATTCAGGGGGCAAATTGATATTTTTCTGCAAATTCGGATCGGATAAAAACCCGATCAGATGAAATCCGGATCGGATTTAAATCAAGTTTCATCTTAATCCGAATTTCCAGATTGGATTAGAAAAATGCAAAACAATATCTGGTTTTGTACACCCCAAGACTACTGCTATTGGTATCAATATCTTAAAACATAAAGAAAATTTTGGCGTCAAGTTAATCTTTCTTCAATCTCGAAAAAAAAAAAAGGGTAAAAGATGTGGATAATAAAAGGTAATGTATACCTTGTTCCTCCCTCTATGGGAGTTGCTATTCTTACAAAGAAGTCTACAAAGGAGGCATACAAAGTTAATCTCCACCCTTCATCTTCATCATTTCTCTCTCTCTCTCTTTCTCTTTTTCCGTTTTCCTTTTGTTTTTTCCTTCACTTTGTAAGCTACTTTGTAAACTTCTTTGTAATGATAGATTTATCCTTTTGCAATACCAGGAAAACATGAGAGTATAACAAAACAGATAACTAAGCAGACAGCCTGTAATATTATATCATTCAGAGTATTTTTCAGGTAGTTGCTAGTTCAGTTTGAGTTTGATTTGTTTGCACAAAAAGATATTTTGCAGCTGCAAGTAATGCAATGCTTGCAAAACATGTTATTACTGAAAGCACTGGAGCTAATGAATTCTTTTTGGCCTTCATTTGACGTTTGACACTAGATTCAGACACTCTAGAGGAAGAGGATGTTGGTGATCTGGTCTTCATAAATGATGAATACGAATCAATTTCCTCTCTTGTTAATGCTGGTTTCAGAGATTCTTTTACTGTCAGGAAATGACGATTACACACTACAGTGGCAGATATGTCTTCTCTCAGAGCTACAATTCCAGCTTCTCTACATAGACCCTCCAGTTCAGCCCCCGTGAATAGCTCTGTATCTTCAGCTATTCTTCTGAGATCAACATCGTCCCCAACTTTCATATTACGTGTATGCACATGAAGTATCTCATATCGAGCTTCTAAATCAGGAGGAGGTACATAAAGCACCTATGGGTTCATAAAAAAGGACAGAAAAGCAATTATTTTTAATGCCAGATTAAGAGGCAATCTGGAACCACAACTCATCTCAGAGTTTGTGGAACAAGAAACAAACTAATTTTACTAAATATGTAGTCCCAGAAACTGCTGCTCTCCATCCAGAGCTAACTAGAATATACTTTTGAGAAACCAAGACCAGAAAGGTGAAACAGTTGTACAAAAGAGCAGACATTGTACCAGATCAAAGCGTCCAGGGCGCATAAGAGCAGCATCAATTGCATGAGGACGATTTGTTGCAGCCAAAACAAGAATTCCCTGGAAAGAATTGTGTAAAAAGGGGCACAAAGTTGGATTACAGGAAGATAAATTAAAATCCTAGACTACCTATCACCAATTTCAAGATAAATTAAAAAAAATTACAAGACCAATTATTACCTTAGCCTGTTCTAAACCATCCATTTCTGTCAGCAGAGTAGAAAGAAGCCTCTCTCCAACTGTAATGTTAGTGCTTGAACTTCCACCTCTGCCATTGATGGAAAGAAAACATTATACACCTTGAACATAAAATATGCATGATCATATTGGTGAACTATCTAAAAGCATATCTGCATGCACAACATATCACTCTCAGTGCTTTGAGCATGAGCTTACAAAATTAACTCATATATCAAAGCTCTGAAGAAAATGCTAGCTATTAAAGAATGTGAAACTATTTAAAAAATATATTAGTATATCTACATTTCAGAAATTAAAAAAAAAAGAAAAAAAAAAGAAAAAAAAAAAGAAAATCGTAAGGATAGTCATAGTAAGCCTTTGATTGAAAATATAATGACTCTTAAATAAAATAAAGTAACCTACTAACCTTTTGGCAGCAACAACATCGGCCTCATCAAAAAATATTATGCTTGGAGCTGCAAGGCGGGCCCTCTGAAATGTATTACGTAATAAAGCTTCACCCTCTCCAACATACATTGAATATAATTCTGCACCACTAATTCACAGTTCATGAATTTTAGAGCATGGATGGTAAAACAACTACAAATATTGATAAAAACTCACAGTTTCAAATCCGATGAACAAACTAAGGGATCTCGGTTAAGTTAAAAAAAGAAAAATCTCACATAGTACAGGATAATTAAACACACAGAAAAGATAACTTGGAATTTAAGGCAGGCCCTTTCTTCCTCTTAACAACATTTCGTGGCCAAGTAGGTAGAGCAGAGAAAATTTACAATATATATCTCATTCATTCTAAAGTGAAATGAATAAGATGATTTAATAGCTCTACAGAAAATAGAAAGCTGGGCATGTTTAAACAAATAACTCCAAGTTGAAGGAGACATGATATTTATTTAAGAAAATACTTGATATTTCATCTTTGGTTCTCTCCTGCTTTTCGTTAATTACGAGATTAGATCATTCATTGTTCTTGTTTAGTCTCCTAGAGATGATGTTTCCCTGCATTATATTCAGTTTGTTCTGGAGGTATTACCAAACTAGTCACCATTTTAATCAAATTACTTCTTATGAGGATAAAAAGAAAAGGCAGAAAGAGGAGGCAGTCAATCTAGCCTAATACCAAGACTTTCTATGAGCTACATTTTTGCTTGATTAGAAAGAGATAGTTAACTTGAAAGCAATCAGCCTCAAAAACTAATAAGGGTAGGCATTCAATGAAGGTCAAGTAGTGAAAACTCCCATTAACATTTATAATGATTAAGACTTTCGTGAAAGTAAATGCATCCCTTTTGGAACACTATCATAGATGATCAAACCTCAGAGAAAAAAATGAAGCTTGGGCAGCATGAGCAGCAGCTTTAGCAAGGGTGGTTTTTGAGCATCCTGGAGGTCCATGAAGAAGAACTCCACGTACAGGTGAAACTCCCAGCCTTGAAAATGCACCAGAATGTTTAATAGGCCACTCAACAACTTGTTGAAGCTTTTTCTGTCCATAGATAGTATGAGCTTAGTTTGAGTTCAGTATAAGTTTTAGCCTGAAATGAATGTGTGAAGTTACAGACCTTCAAATTGATTAGTCCTCCAATATCTTCCCAAGAAACCTTGGGTATTTCAACAGTAACACCCCTTGTTATGCTTGGGCCGACCACAGTTCTTGCATGCTTCCAATCCTCCATCATTACACTAAGCACAGTGGCACATTCATTTTCATCTGCAGACCTTTTAAGCGCTGACATGGTAGCCTCACGACATAAAGCCTCTAGATCAGCCCCAACATATCCAGTGCAAGATGCAGCTATGGCTTGTAAGTTGACATTGGAATCCAAAGGAATCTTCTTTGTGTAGAGCTGAACAAATTAGCACAAATAACATTATGGCCTTACAACCGTGTACCACCCATAGCACGGCGTTTAAACCAGTTGGACAAGATTAGAACTATTGAAATAATCAAAATGGGTTGCACTTTTAGTGGCTGGCAGACATCACGAAAACCAGACAAGTGTGAGAAGTAAAATATTTCAAAAGATTCTGACCTTGAGTATCTCAAGGCGTTCCTCTTCAGTAGGTGTAGTAACTTCAATTTCAGCATCAAAACGCCCTGACCTTCTAAGTGCAGGGTCAATGGCATCCACTCTTCATGCACATTAAACATTAAAAAAAAAAAAAAAAATTCAATTCAAATGAAATTCTAAAAGAAATGAAAAAACAGAATCAAACCCATATACTTGCTGAATTAGATTGTTATACATATGACTGAATAGGTAGCTTTAAGTATATATTATACTCACAGCTGAGAATAAATTCAAGTCATTGAATCTGTGTGACAACCACATGTTATAACCAGACTATAGTACATCTGTTATGACAGATGTAGCAGAAAAGAATCCCAAATTATGATATAGCAGCCTTTTGCCTTTATAAAGTTAGAACCTTTAGTATATCCCACAAGTTGACCAGGAAAAACTACAGAGAAACCAAGCTATGAAAATCTATAGCAATAAGAGCTTGCCAAATCTCTCTACTACTTCTATCTAATTGATAGAGGCCTCAAAAAGTAGACAGAGCTATTAAAACCTGTTTGTCGATGCAACTACAACAACATGTGAAACAGATGTTGCCAAGGGCTTGTTGGAATCCATAAGCGTAAAGAGCTGAGAGGCAACACGAACGTCTTGTTCTCGCCTGCATTGAAGTATAATCACATCTATACCATGTCAATATAGTCTACTCAAAATAACCAAACATGGAAATAGAAAATTGCATTCCCCCCCACCCAACCCCTAAAATCAAAATAACAGAAAAACAAAGAAACAACAAGTATTGTGTTATGTTATGATTATCTTTGTTCATGGTTCAACCAGTTGACATGTTTCAGATTATGCATTCCTCCAAAACTTAATGTATTATATCACAATAGATTCCCTCTCTCTTCTTTCTAGCAAAACACATGCTTGAAGACAATATTTTATTCAACGGGAAGGCAAGGTTTAAAAGTTAATAGATAAAATGGTATCACAATGATACATGAACATATTAAACACTCCGAAATACCCTATATTTCCTCATACCTATGATCACGGCGAGGACAGAGTGCATCGATTTCATCTATAAAGATAACTGCCGGCTCACCCAACATTGCATGTGCTGATGCCTCAGAAAATGCCTCCCGCAAAACTCTCTCACTTTCTCCCACATGTGCTTTGTGAACAGAATGTGGACTGCAAATAATCAAATTTAATCTCAAAAAGGCTAAATCCTTACATACCGCTTCATCATTGTTACAATCAAAGCAACAACTAGAAGAGAGTAAGAATGAACAACCTGATAACTGTTAAATGTGCATTACATTCCCGGACAACAGCCCGCACCAAGCTTGTCTAAAATTGCAAGAAACTGAATCATTATAACTTAATAATAATAAAAACACCATTATAATGACAATACTGAAACCAAAAAAAAAAAATACCTTTCCGGTGCCAGGTGGACCGTACAGGAGTAAACCTCGAGGCCACTGAAGAGAAAGGAAGCAAAAATTATTACGAAAGACAAAATAGATATTAAAAAAAGAAAAAGAAAACAGAATTGTGTGTATTAACCTTGAGACCAAGCTTCTGAGCTTGTGAAGAGTAGAGAATTGGGAAAGTAATGAGTTCTCTTAGAGCTTCCACTGCTTGTTTGTTTCCACCGATGGCTTCTTCAGCTTTCCAACCACTCGTCCTGTCGTTGATGTTGCTGCTGCCGCTTGAGTCCATTTTTCAGGCAGCTCAGGGTTCAGTAATTTCGAGTTTTCCACTATAAAGTAGTCATGCTAAAACGCTGCGTTTTTTCTGATAACGGTCTATAAACTCACGTTTCGTTTAAAAGATGAAATTACTAAAACCCCCATATATACCCTATATCTATGTTATGCCTGGAAAAGTAGGGCTAACGTAGAACCCTATCAACGTAAATGGTCAAAGTTTAGGTAAGTCCAGATACCGTTCAGGTGCAGCCACGTCACGCACTGACACAAGAGGCGTGGTCCTGCCAATGTAGTAGGTGCGCGTTAGGATGGTGAAAGAACGGTGAAAGGCTGGAGGTGATCCACGTGTCCAATCCCTGCAAAACTCGAGTGAATTACTTGAGCAGGTGAATAATGGGGTGCACGGAAAGATTTGCACAACAATCTGACCCATTCATGGATTTAGTAATCATTACGTGATTTCATCCCATTATAAATAAATGGCTCCTTTCTCGTTTGTGGGATTAGCTAATTTTTCTCTGTAATAGCACACTTATGTTCTCTTTGTAATTACTTATAAGTCAACTTGTTGAACGCGACCTGACCTCAATATACTAATACAATATCAGTGGACGTATGAGTCACTTTTTAAGCATCCGAACCACTTTAAACACCGTTCTCCATCTTTTATCCATTCTCATACCCCTATTCGTGTGTGTTCTCTAAGTCAGCTTAGTATTTCATATATGTGTTTAGTTAGTGTCAAAATCACGCATCAACAATCTGTAAGCTCCCTGTAACTATGTACCGTTTGTCAAGATTTAACGGATGAAGGGTAAAAAGGTAAATTGATTCAACTTTTATTCTGAATCCTAATTGATGAAAGGGTTAGTTTATTAAATTAAAATCTAGCCGGTGTATAACCGACCCGAACTTTGTTATTATTTTTTGTTAACATTGTCTTCCCTAGTGAGCCTGTGTTCTGTCCTCTGCAAACACTTTCTTCTCTTCTTTTGATGAATGGAAGAACAATAATTACATGAAACCGGGAAGCGGTTTCCAAAGTCGTGGTTTAAGAATCTGCTCATCTATTCTAAAGAAATAACTGTGATTCGGTGCGGGTTATTAGTTGACCGGGTTAAAAGAGGTTGACCCCGTAGATATCCCAAATCCTAATTTATATGTTAAAAATAATTTAATAAGAAAAGTATTTTTTGGTTGTGGCCGTCGGTAAAAGTATAAGCTTCTTTTCTCAGTAGTTTTGTGGTGCGTGTGTGAAGTGGAGGAGGGAGATGCCTTCAATGGCTCACGGCGGAGTGAGTAACTCAACGAGTAATAAACTTGACTCCAAAGTCTTACCCAATGACTCCTTTGCCAGGTATAACTCTTTTCCTCTATATTCATACAATCATAAACGAAAACTTCAATCTTTAATTTCCCTAACACTCTAATCAATTTTTTTTTTTTTCCTTAATTTTGGTCTTATTAAGAGCTAATTGATTATTTTATTTATTGAATGCAATGCAGGAGGAAAAAGATTTTGCAACAGAGAAAGTCTCTACCAATAGCTTCAGGTATAGCTTCTTACATATTTAGTAGCTTATTTTACTTTTCTAATAGTATTCGTATTCACTGTCAGTTTCTTTTCTTAGTTGAGAAACGACTTGTCGAGGAGGTTCGTAAAAACGATATTTTGATTATTGTTGGTGAGACTGGAAGTGGGAAAACAACTCGTAAGTTACTATTATATTGTTTGAAATTCATGACAATGGATTCAATGTTCGTTTAAATAAAAAATATCTAACTATGCTTGATGGATGATGAATTGTGTGTGTTGTAGAATTACCCCAGTTTCTTTTTCATGGTGGATTTTGTAATGATGGTAAAGTTATTGGAATAACACAACCTAGACGTGTTGCGGCTGTCACTGTTGCAAAAAGGGTTGCTGAAGAATGTGGTATTGAGTTGGGCCAAAGAGTTGGGTATTCCATTAGGTTTGATGATAGGACTTCTGGTACAACAAGGATCAAGTACATGACAGATGGATTGCTCCTGAGGTAAGAAAAGAAAAAGGATCTATGCACATTTCTGTGTTTCGTTAATATTGAGAGTTAGGCGTAAAAGTTTTGAAAACATTAATGTCAGAGTGGATTGTATATGTTGGAATATATAAATTTTTTTATGAACATCTTCTGTGTTGGCTGTGTGCTCATAAATAGATTTTTGTTGACATAGGTTAAATTCATCATGTAAAGATTCTGTGTGTTATTTTGGCTTGAGAGAATATATAGATGTGATCTAATGTAAAATGTGTATGATGTGTTCATGTTGATGAGCAGAATATAATTGTAAGAGATAGATTTTAAACTATGTTTTGTACTTGTAGCATGTTTCCACTTCCCCCTCTTCCTCATCCTTCTTCCAACAGGAAAGTTAAACCCATCAAAACTTCTCCATGGATTTTCTCGCTGATTTAAACTAATGCAATTCTTTTTACGCACTCAGGGAAGCATTACTGGATCCATATCTCTCTAGGTATTCTGTCATCATTGTTGATGAAGCTCATGAGAGAACTGTCCATACCGATGTGTTGCTGGGCTTGCTAAAAAAGGTGCAAAATGCGAGGTCCAAAACTGTTGATGACCACTCTAATGCCGATAATAAGAAGGCAAGCAATGGTAGGCTGTTTGACAAAGAAAATGGTGTTCAGTGCAACAGTAGTTTTAAGCAATGCCAAGGAAGAAAGTTCCCCTCATTGAAGTTAATAATCATGTCAGCAAGCTTGGATGCTCAAGTTTTCTCAGAGTACTTTGGTGGTGCGAGAGCTGTTCATATCCAAGGACGACAGTTTCCTGTTGATATACTTTATACCCTCTATCCTGAGCCTGATTATATGGATGCGGCCTTAATTACAATATTCCAGGTTATTACTTATAGCTCTCTTTCAGTGAGTTTGCAACTTAAGATTCTGGGTAGAGTTTTACTTCGTTGGTTGAATTTTCATCTGATTTGCTAAAAATTTTTGGGTTATAAATGTGGTGATGCATGTCATCAAATGTATTTAAATTAAATATTTGTAACTTCATAACTAATTTAGCACTTTTTTTTTCCTTTGGATTGATGTGTGTCAATAAAAAATTTCAATTATGCTCCCGTATAAGTGTTTGTGGGATTGTTAGAATCACTATCCTCATTTTGAGCCAAATTCCTTGTATGGGTTATTACATTTTGGGATCTTTATTTTTTCAGATTCATTTGGAGGAGGGCCCTGGTGATATACTTGTATTTTTGACTGGACAAGAAGAGATTGAATCAGTTGAAAGACTTGTGCAGGAGCGACTTCAACAGTTACCTGAAGCCAGTCGAAAGTTGATAACTGTTCCTATATTCTCATCTCTTCCATCAGAACAGCAAATGCGAGTTTTTGCACCAGCTGCATCTGGGTTTCGTAAGGTAACTAAATGAGGCACCTGCTTGCTTTTATTTAGAGTGTGAACGCCTGGAATTTTGATGCATATAATTGTTGATCTGATAGATGATTTCTTTGGTTTGCAAAATCATGAAGGAGTTTGGAAAATATTTTCTTTCATTGCTGAATTGCTTTATTTCATTGTAAACTTCTATATATAGTAGGAAAGAAAAGTGAATTTATCATAGTTCTGGGCTGTATTATTTATTAATCTTGTTAAAACAATTTGGTTTTAAGGTGATACTGGCAACAAATATTGCTGAAACATCGGTGACAATACCTGGAATCAAGTATGTTATTGATCCTGGATTTGTTAAAGCACGTACCTATGATCCTGTCAAAGGGATGGAATCATTGATTGTTGTACCCATCTCAAAAGCACAGGCTCTTCAAAGAAGGTAACCATGATGGATGGATTATATAATCATATCTTATTCAGTTGAATGATTTTCAACAAGAGTTATGTGAGTTTAATTGCTGCTAATTACTCTAATCTAATGTCGTTTACCACTACAGTTAAGTAAGGCAGTTGCTTGTTCTAGTAATGAAGGTTCTAAATTGTCAAAAGCATGTGGGTTTTCACTTGTATTATTACCTTTTTACTGAAAAAAATATATCCTAGTTTATTATTTGGAATTTTTGGTACCAATTGTTTTCACTCTGTCGTAAGTTACACTTCTGTGTTGTTTGCTTCTCTGTGAGTGCATTCGTTGATGACTTGAATATATGTTATTTATTTACTTATTTATGATCCAAAATCAGCCTGGTAGACCCATGGATATTTAGGAGCATGTTTATGAATGGTAATCTAGGATGATTATTAATTTCTTTTCACAGTGGACGTGCAGGTCGTGAGGGGCCAGGAAAGTGCTTCCGTCTCTACCCAGAGAGTGAGTTTGAGAAACTTGAGGATTCAACAAAGCCAGAAATCAAGCGCTGCAATCTGTCAAATGTTATTTTGCAGCTCAAGGCATTGGGTATTGATGATATCATTGGGTTTGACTTTTTGGAAAAACCTTCAAGGTGAAAAACTTGGAGAGCTTTCCCTAGTTCTGCATTGTGCTCACTTTTTCTTTCTTTTTCTTTTTACATTATCCCGCTTCACATACTTTCGGCTTTTTTTCTCTCCTTTGTGGTACCTCCAAATGTCTTCAATGGTTACCTTACTCTTCTATCACATTAAAAATCTAAGACAAGCACAACCACTTTTTGGTTAAAAGTTTAAGCAACACCAGATGAACTAAGCTCAGTTGAGCTTTGAGCAGTTTAAGTTTTGACTGGTTTATATAACAGGTTTGAGTTTGAGCTCTAATAAATGTGTTTGAGCTTGGCTTGATTTAACAAATGAGTGAAGCTCACTATAATTTTGTTCTCAAATATAAATTATATTCTGTCCTACAAGAGACAACATTTGCACCTCTGTGATAGAGCCAAAAGCCTTTTTTTACAGCTAAATTGGTCTCATAGATGAGTTTGGTTCATGAGTTGTCATTATCATAAAGGAATAATCTTAACTTTGGTAGAGGCCAGCCTGGTTACTAAAGAAGTCTCATACTTGGTTAACCTGAGTATCTCAGCTCGTTTGCAGCCTACTTATCTATTTTCAGTTAGAGAAATGTCTTTACTTGAGTTGTCATATATTTCAACAGGGCATCCATCATCAAATCGTTGGAGCAGTTGTTCTTGCTTGGTGCTTTAACTGATGACTGTAAGCTGTCTGATCCAGTTGGGCATCAAATGGCTCGGCTCCCCTTAGACCCCATTTATTCTAAATCTCTCATTGTAGCAAGTCAGTTCAACTGTTTGGAAGAAATGCTGATAACTGTTGCGATGCTCTCAGTGGAATCCATCTTCTATGCCCCTCGGGAAAAGTTAGAAGAGGTAAGTGTATATGGTACACTAATGTTTACTTGTTCTTATTTTGTTCTCATTGATTTTATGTTTACCAGGATACAAAAATGATAATACTCAGCAAGTGCATTCCCAAAATTTTATGTGCATCGTTCAGATGATATGTTATGTGACCAGGCATGTTGAATGTTGAACAAATCTCTGTAGCATGGTTTTTCTGGTACACTTTGGCTGAGCTATTAGGTTTTATGAGTAGTATTGTATTGACAAGATAGGGCTGTAAATCTGTAACATCCTATATTCTTGTCGATGAAATGACTAGCAGTGCAGTGCTTCAATCAGTTATGGATTACGAGTGTATGCAGTTCGTAGAAGTAGAAAACTTGGACTGGACTGCTTGTGGGGTTGTTTTGCTTGCTTGAATAATATTGCAAATATTTTTTGTTGCTATATTACTGTACAATTCCTGTTTGAGACATCTAGTCTTTTCATGAAAATACTGTAATTTAATCTGTTTTTGGCCAGGCAAGAACGGCAATGAAATGTTTTGCAAGTCCAGATGGAGATCACCTCACTTTGATTAATGTTTTTCGAAGATCAGAGGAGTTCTTAGAGAATAGAAAGATGGAAATTAGTAAAGAAAAAAATGAAAAACTTTTGAGAAAATGGTGCAAGGAAAATTTTATAAACAGCCGTTCTCTAAGACATGCCCGTGACATTCACAGGTCAGCCCTCTTTTTTCTTCTTTCATGAAATTTGAACCTAATAGGTATATGCTTTCTTAAGTTTGCTGTGCTTTGATGCAGTCAAATTCGAGGGCACGTTGAACAAATGGGTCTTCGTATTTCTTCCTGTGGAGATGAAATACTTCAATTCCGTAGGTGCCTTGCTGCTTCCTTTTTCCTCAATGCAGCTTTGAAGCAGCCTGAGGGAACATACAGGTAATGAATTAATCATGGTATGGATTTTGAAATTCATTTGAGAAATCCGTTCATCTTCTGCTGTTGCTTATACTCATTCTGAAGGACACCTTTTTAATATGAGGTCGTTCTAGAGATTTTAGTTGTGATCGCAAAATTATCTTCATTTACGTTCCTCTTTGTAAGAATTTCAACTTAAATTTCCTTTTGCATACCCTATAGCAAGTCTTTTCTCATTTACCCTATCAATTGGCAGGGCTTTGGCAAGTGGTCAGGCGGTGCAGATCCATCCTTCATCTGTCTTATTTCGGGCAAAACCAGAGTGCATAATTTTCAATGAAATGGTCCAAACTAATCATAAGTACATCCGCAACGTTACTAGAATTGATTATTTGTGGTTAACTGAGTTGGCTCCTCAATTTTATACCATGCAGAATTAAATTTTCAGGCACTAACTTTAACAGGTAATATATTTTACTGATTATTTATGAACGTGCTGTAGTAACCATGTTAGATGCTACCCAGTGTCATCAAATCCTCATTTGGCATATTCAGTCATGCGGTGGATACTCTTGTTGGATATAATATCATGAGTATCCTCTCACTTTTAGAGTAGTTTGTAGAAAATATTGTGCACGAGTTATAGTTTCGTGCAAACTGAACCATTGTCCTGGACCAAATGATGATTTGTGTAGAAGCTAAAGCCCAAGCTACTGTACAAAAGTGCATATAGGAATTGCTAGGGTTTTTCTGTCATTGGCCCCAAAGATTGAAATACAGACTTTTGGTTGGACTGTTATGCCCTTCTAATTGCACCATGCATCAATTATATTTTGGATGGTAATTACCAGTTTTTGGTGTCAAGTGTTTCTCTTTGTCTTAAACTTTCATTTTTGAAGATTAATGTTTTACTACTTGGAAATCCTTGAATTCTGAATTGGAATGCTGCAGCTTGATGTCTCAATTTTTATCTTTCAACATGGAAATGAGAGCAAGAGGATTGTCATTCTTTAGCATATTTGGATTACTTATTCAGAGAAATGGATATTTCTAATGAAAATCCTATTGGGAAGACAACAGTTGATGGTTAAATGCATCCTGGTCCATACGTTCGAACACTGCTTCTGAAAGAGTAGCTGAAATTTTTTGGAGGATTTCTCTATGCTTGTCCTGCCACTTCCAGATGGAACTCATTGGAATTAGAGGCTGCATAAAGGGCAACTGTGTTTCAGTTTTTCCTTTGGGTGGACTTACTAACGTCGCATGTTAAGAGAAGCCTGGTTGTTGTGTGAAATCACTGGAGGAAAAAAACTAAAGTGGTGGCTTCAAGTTAGTTTGTGTCGAATACAGCATGTATATAATGGGTGCGTGGTTGTGCATTTCTGCACATTGTCACTGTGCGACCCATTCTGAAGGGCTATACAAGATTAAGGTTATTAGAGATAAGTTTTTTTTTATTGTTTTTCCATTTCAAATCATCAAAATTCTTGAATTATTATCATGGGAACTGTCTGATCTATAAATGGTGTTGTCTGATGCTACTACACTTTTTCATAGCAGCCAACTTGTATCTTACCTTGTAAAACATTAGCTCAAAGCAAGACATAAGGATGTGAGTAGTTTAATTTCAGCTTTGTGAACTACAAGTATTTTTGTCATTTTGATGTCTTTTAAGTAAAGTTTTCCTGACTCAAAAAAAAAATTCAGTGAAATTATGTTGTGGTGGAGAAGTGGAGAAGTTAGCCGGATAAAGTTTTATTAAAGACATTGGCAGTTGATACTTAAATGCTCATTCTAATGACTAGAACCTGGCTAGCCGGCCACTATTTATTGACCGGTATTGGTATACATCAAATTAGAATAAAACTGTTTCATATATAATAAAATCTTTTTTAATTTGTCTTTATATATTTTTTGTTTCGTCCTTATCTTTTGTTCTGAAGCTGTAATTCAGAAAATAAATTGTATGCTTAAAAGGCAAGTGTCAAATATCATTGTTTTAAAACCCGGTCCGGCCCGGGTGGTTGAATTGGTTCAATTGGGACCCGAGGCCTTCATCGAGCTGATTACAAATTTTGACTATTCATGGCAAACCCTAGAGATTAGGACAATGATCGGTGAACAATTGGTGGTTGGAATGTTAGGGGTTTTGAAGAGGAAGGGCCGATGAGTTGAAAGGTGATGGTGGAGGTGATTTCTAGTGAGTGAAACGATCGAAAATCACAAAAATCAATTGGCAGTAATAGTGGGCTATTGTCGGCGATTGGCCAGGTGAACAGGGGTGGGGTGAGATGACTTTTGGTCTGGAGGCTAAGGGGAGAGTTTTTGTGGTGATGAGGTGTAATGTTGATGTCGAAAACAGACCCTATTTGGCCTGGGTTGTCGACACTAGCGATGGAATTTACTAATTTGGGGTGTTTTGTAGTATTTTAAACTTGTAGGAACTTAAGTGTAATTTTCAAGGGTGCTGTTATCGGATTTCAAACTTTTGGATATACTGATGTCACCGGTTTGACCGACACTTTGCTAGGTTTCACCCCAAACCGGGTTTTAAAGCCTTAGGTGATGCCTATTAATGAGTTCTTGTCTTTCTTTATGTCTTGAATTCCAAATCCTGTTTCGTTTAATATTCTTGTGCATTCTTTGTATTCTATATTCTTGTGCATTCAGGCTTGGAACTTACATACTAATCTAGTAATTGTCAATAAAAATTCCTCTCAATTACGTCCATCTCTCTTGTGTCATTTTCCTGTTTCAACATTATTGCTATCCCTCAGTCTTGTTTATTTGTGCTTATCCAATTTGCCAACCTTTCTTAATTGAAGACTACCACCACTTCGATCTCCATCCTCTTCTTTATCTTATTATATTTAATTTCTTTGGTTTTGAATGATCTTGAGCTTGTACCACATTAATTACACAATTGAATGATCTTTTTTTTTTTTTTTAAGAATTAATTTTCTCTCTAAATTCCAGTGAAAAATTAGAGAAAATGAAGCACAATGTTACGAATCTCTTTTCTCCTATTTCATTTCGCTTATTTTTACACTCAAAACACATCTACACTATGTATTGATTGAGTTAGATAGTAGGACAGGATAAGAAAATTTTAGAAAATTAAGAAAACATAAGATGATAACACTTTTTAAGTTACAAATGAGATGGCTTGTATTATTATTTTGTCATTTTTTTTTTCCAAAAAAGGAATAATATTGCCATGGAGGGTTAAGTGTACATGAATAATCCATGCAGAATTCGACAGTTTAATTGTCCCATATTCGGGTTGTCTTATAGCCTTCGCCCTTCTCTCCTTGCAACAACACAACCCTTTCAACATTAAACTTTCATCAACATAATTTCACCTATACGTTTGTCTCTTTTATACTACAACCACCTGCATACAACATATATACATTAATGTTATTTGATTGAATCTCTTTATAATACTTCAACTTGTGTGAACTTTCTCATGCATATCAAATGGGAAATGCAATAGGCTGTGTAACTCGTGAAGAAGAAGATGATGGGGTTCCTAAGAAAGCCTCCAAGAAGTATGCATTTTGTCTTTTGCATTTCTTAACTTCTTTCAATACAAAACCTACATTGCCATCTTTTGTTCCTTCTTTAATAAAGAAGAAGAACAACAACAACAAGAGAAGAGGGAAGCCTGAAGTTGTCGATCAAGATTGTTCGATAGTTGAACAAGCTCTTGCCGCGGCTCTTTTGTTTTGCAGTCACCAGATAAATGGTCGTTCTATCTCAATAAGCAAATCACATTCCAATATATATGCACATTCGAGTTCAAAGAAGCAATGTTTTAAAAGGAGTTCCAGTTCTAGTCAACTATCCATTAAAGATCCTTTTCTAACACCTCAACAGCTTGTTAGCCAGGTTTGATTTCACTAGGAAATTAATTTTTCTTGTTGTAAGACAATTAATATACCAGAAAACTTGAATCACAATTGGCATGCCTTTGTATTTTCCAAAAAAGGTAAGGGGAAGGATAAGTCAAAGAAAGAGTCCCCTTCCACAGTTCCAGTGATATATATCTGCCTCTTTAAGACTTACCAATTACTTATTTTCCTTAGGAACTGAAGATGGAGTCATTGGAAACCAACCATTTCATCCTTGTTCATGGAGGTGGTTTTGGTGCCTGGTGCTGGTACAAGACGATGACACTTTTAGAAGAAACTGGATTTAAAGTGGATGTGATTGACTTAGTAGGTTCTGGAGCAAACTCATGTGATATAAACACCATTACAAGTCTAGAACAATATGTCAAACCTCTTATTGAGTTCTTCAACAAGTTAGGAAAAAAAGAAAAGGTTCAATCCCATCTTTCTATGTTGTAAAGATAAAAACTTAAACTTATGTTCAATAGCAACAGACATAATCTATAATACTAATTAATGACTGAAATGCAGGTGATTTTGGTGGGACATGATTTTGGAGGTGCTTGTATTTCATTTGTGATGGAGTTGTTCCCAACTAAAATTGTAAAAGCTGTTTTTATTTCTGCAACCATGTTGAGTAATGGCCAGAGTGCTCTTGATATGTTCTACCAACAGGTTACCCATCTAATCTATTACTCTTCAAATCAATGGAATAAGAGGACTCAACATTTTACTTGTTAAAGTACCATCTTTTAGTCCACTTGTAATTGAAAGAAATGGATCGAATTTCTGGATTGTCAGATAGGTTCAAATATTCTAATGCTACAAGCTGTTGATGGCAGTGATGTTTTACTGAAAACATGAAGATAGGTTGTTGTCTACAGGATTTTGGAGCCAAATTTGAAGTGTGCTAGGCTGAATTTGAATGTTGGAGCTGTTAGAATTTTGAATTGTAAGGTGATGTTTTTAGGTGTATACAGCCGACTGTTATGGCTTGGTTTAAGTGTAATGTACTTGTATTAGGTAATTGTGTATGGTTAAGTTTGAATTTTTGTAAAAATATCCTGCTAAGATGGTTGTAACGGTGGCATTTTGGCTTTTAAAATGGCTACTTGTTGTAATACAATAGAAGCCTTTTGAATGCAATTAGTAATAACCTTCTCTCAACTATCTTTCCTTTGTATTCTCCAGTTAAAAAACCATCATTTGGTATCAAAGCTATTGTGATTCTTAGGGCCAAAAACACGACACCATAACTCATCACAACTCCATTAAGATTCTTCTTGGCAACAAACCCAACTCCTCTTTCTCCACCCATCTTCAATGATGAGCATGTTTAGGCTGTCAAAATGAAGACTTATTTGAGAGGCCATGCCTTATGGCAATATGTGGAGGAAGAGAAATAAGTCCCACAGCTTGGAGCAAACCCAACACTAAATCAGATAAGGATTCATGAAGAAGAGTTAGCCAAGGCTCCAAGAGCACTATCTTGCATCTTTTCAGCAGTAACCGATCAAGTTTTCTCTAGGATTATGGCATGTGAGACTTCTAAAGAAGCTTGGGATAAGCTCAATAAGGAGTTTGGAGGAAGTAGCCAAACCAGAAACATGCAAGCCCTAAACTTGAGAAGAGAGCTTGAAATGCTCAAAATACAAGAAACTGAAAATGTTGAGTATGTGGATAGATTAATAAATGTGGTGAATAAGATTAAATTACTTGGTGAAGAGTTGACTGACAAGAAGATAGTAGAGAAGGTTTTGGTTAGTTTACCTGAGAGATTTGAGGCAAAGATCTCTTCACTTGAAGACTCTAAAGACCTGTCCCATATTAGCTTAGCAGAACTTGTGCATTCTCTTCAAGCACAATAGCAAAAGATGTTGCTGAGGCAGGAAGACTCAAGTGAAGGAGTCATGATAGCAAGCCAAAAAGGAAGAGTTTTCCAAGGAGGAAATAAAAGGTATACTGGAGAGAAGAAGGGAAAGGAGAAAACCAACAACCAAGGAGGGAAACATGTTGGAATGAGAACCTTCCCTCCATGTTCACATTGCAAGAAGAAAAATCACTCTGAAAACAGGTGTTGGTTTAGACCTAGTATACAATGCAGGTCTTGCAAGTAGTTTTGGCACATTGAGAGAGTATGTAAGAACAAGGGGAACCAACAGGACTAGCAAGCACAAGCAGTGGAAAACACACAACAGACTCAAGAAACAGAGCAGTTTTTTTATAGTTTCAAGTTGCATGATTGCCAGCAGCCCTGATGTGTGGTTGATTGACAGTGGTTGCAACAACCATATGACTCCAAACCTTGGTCATTTTGTGAACTTGGATAAGAGTTATCAATCTAAAGTGAAGGTGGGAAATGGTGAGCTGCTGGAGGTAGGGGTGTGGAAATCCGGTTAACCGAACCGGATGGGGTGTTTTTTGAACCGAACCGATTTTTCCGTTCAAGCAATATACCAAATCGAAACTGGACCGAATTATCCCATAAACCAATTTATAACCGAACTGAATTATCGGTTCAGAAACCGGTTAACCGATTATTCAAACTTACCCAAAAAATCAAATACAACCGATAGGAACTAGTTTCACTAGAAAAAAAAAAAAAAAAAAATCCCACACCCAAAAACAAATTATAATCATCCACTTCTTCAAGAGTTCAAGTAACAGGTACTAAAAATATAAATTGATCACTAAAGTATTAAAAAATAATATACAACACTCCAAAATTCCGCACTTCACACACCCCAAAATCAAAACTTTCAACAAAACCAAAACGAATAAAAAATTCAGAACCAACAAAATACACAAAAATTAAAAGAATCGCATCTGTGAACTCGAAGACGCTTTTGCCTCTGATTTCTGGTCGTGCACCATCGTGGTTTCATGCTAATTGAAGACTGAAAATGGCGACCAGTTCGTTATCACCGTAAAGTGCAAGTCGGCGAAGGTAAAGGCACAGTAAAGCGAAAGGAAAATTAATTAATTAAGATTTAAAAAATAAAAATGAGGAAAACAAACCCTAGAAATTTGAAAATGAAATAAGAAGAGAATCGGAGAGAAGTGAAGGGAATCGCCGAACTGGAGAGAAGAAGGAATGGAGTTTGTTGCGACACTTTGACATTGAATAAAAGTAAACGTTTGGAATCAGAGAGAGGAGAAAATTTTGGGGAAGGAGGAAGGAATTAGAGAGAGGGAAAATCTCAGGGAAAGAGGGAACGAAAAGGGAGAAAATAGAAATTATAAGTTTAGGGATTTGGATTTTATATATATTATATATATAAGTTTAGGGATTTGAGTTTATATGTGTATATAAATATATATATATATATATATATATATAAACCGGTTTGTAAAACCGGTTAACCATTAAAATTAATCTTTAAACCGTTAACCGAACCGGTTTTTCGGTTTATTTAATTTTGCAAACCGAAACCGAACCGGTTACTCCGGATAACCGGTTTCGATCGGTTTTTCGATTCGGTTCGGTTTTCGGTTTTTTTTTTGCAGTCCTAGCTGGAGGTGAAAGACAAGGGAGAAGTTGTTGTCCAAACCAAGTCAGGTACCAAATATATATCTGATGTTTTATTTGTTCTTGAAATCAGTCAAAGCCTACTTAGTGTAAGATAAATGCTTGAGTGGAATTATTCTCTGTATTTTAAAAACTCAGTATGTGTCATTATTAGACCTGGCAAAATGGGTCTAGACCCGCAAGTCGACCCAAAACCCGGCAAAATAATATAGGGCGTGGGTCTTTAAACTTCGACCCATACCAGACCGACCCGTTTTGCCAGCGGGGTCACACGAGTACCCGTTTTTTATCCAAAAAATTAAAAAACCCTTTTCCCTTTCATTTTGCCCCAAATAGTGAAACCCAAATGAATCCCTAACTTTCTCTCAAACTCAGTCTCATCTCATCAGCCTTCTCTCAAACGTCGTCTCTCATTAGCCTTCTTTCAAAGACTCAAACTCATCATCATCGTCATCAGTCGTCTCTCATCGCCAGCACCACTTCTCTTGTCTTCATTGTCCACTCTCCTGACTCCGCTTCTCCTGTCTCCACAACTAGATTTTCTTTCGCAAAAGTGATTTCACTTGATGAGATGATAAGAGTGATGAAGAATTTGCAATTATGGCAAAATTCGGAGGAGGAAGTTTGAGTTTGTGGAGAAACATAGGCAATAAATGCAATAAAATGAACTTGGGAATCTAGGATTAACTTTGGGTTGAGTAGGATATTCGGAGGAGGAAGTTTGAGTAATTGAGTTTATGGAGAAACATAGACAATAAATGCAGTAAAATATACTTGGGAATCTGGGATTGACTTTGGGTGGAATAGGAAATTATTTATGAATTTTTAATAGATGTTTTGTTTTAATCAAGGATATTATTTGGTGTAGTTTTATGTGGGGGTGTAATTGTAAAAAATGAAAATCGCAAAAATTTTGAGGGTGTAACTACAAAAATTGAAAATTGGAGAGAGAAAAAAGGGCACTCGCGGGTCCACTCGTACCGGCATAGGACAGGGTTCGGGTCTAACATTTTAGACCAATTTAATTTGACTCGTTTTGGACCCGTACCTATTAGAACCCGACCCCAACCGGGCCCACCCGCCCGTTTTGCCAAGTCTAATCGTTATAGAATGTGATGGGAGTGAGTTAATGAGAGTTAGCATGCAAGGAAAAAGCTTCCCGGTAGAGTGGGGCAAGACTATTTTTCAAAACCATTAAGCTAACATAGATGATTCAGAGCTGTGGCATAGGAGGTTTGGACACTTTCACTACCATGCTCTTAAGGAACTTAGGCTTAAGAATCTTGTCCAAGACATGCCCGAAATAGACCAAGGAGAAGGCTTGTGTAATATCTGTTAAATTGCGAAGTTAAGCAGGCCTCAATTTCCAGCAAACAAAGCATGGAGAGCAAATAAGAAGCTGCAACTTGTACACACTGATGTGTGTGGTCCAATACAGCATGCTTCCTTAAATGGAAGCAGATACTTCATTCTCTTTATAGACGATTTTTCCAGGATGACTTTGGTGTATTTCTTGAACCAAAAGAGTGAGGTTGCTGCTGTATTCAAGAGGTTTAAATTGCTGGTTGAAAATCAATCAGGTTTGACACTAAAATCAGTAAGGAGTGATAATGGAACTGAGTATACCTCAAATGAGTTTGAAGAAGTGTGTAGGGGAGCTAGAATAAAGCATCAATTCAGTAGTCCATACACTCCACAACAAAATGGAGTTAGTGAGAGAAAAAACAGGATAGTGATGGAGATGGTTACGTGCATGATGGCTGAGAAAAATCTGCCCAAAATTTTTTGGGCTGAGGCTATCAATACTGGAATATATCTCCTAAATAGACTTCCAACCAAGGCACTTGAGGACAAGACACCGTATGAGGCTTGGTATGGTGTCAAGCCAAAAGTTGATCACTTGAGAGTGCTTGCACGTGTATGCTATGTTTGTGTACCAGCCAACAAAAGGAGCAAGTTAGATGAGAAGGTTGAAGTGGGCATTTTGATTGGGTACAACAGTCAATCAAAGGCTTATATGGTTTATAATCCAACAAGTAAGAAGATCATGGTTAGCCGAGATGTTAAAATGGGTGAGCATGCTGTTTGGAATTGGGAAAGCAACCAAGTTGAAGTCAAGTCAAGTCTCTAACAAGATAGAAGTTCTAGAAATCAGAATGAAGAGCTGAATTCAGACGAAATTGATGAAGCTCCAATCAGGGATACAAGGCCATTATCTAAAATTTATGAAAGGTGCAATGTAGCTGAGTTAGAACCAACAAGTTACAATGAGGCTTTCAAATTCGAAGCTTGGAGAACTGCAATGAAGGAAGAGTTTTCCTCAATAGAAAGGAATGGAACTTAGGGAGCTGGTTGATAGGCCTATAGGCAGGAAAGTGATTTAGGTCAAGTAGATTTTTAAGAGGAAATTGAACCATGATGGGTCAGTAAACAAGTATAAAGCAAGGCCTATTGTGAAGGGCTTTGCAGGGTAGATTTTTCATAAACTTTTGCCCCTGTAGCAAGACATGACACCATCCGGCTTCTTCTTGCGTTGGCAGCTCAATTCAAGTGGAAAATCTTCCAACTTCATGTGAAATTTGCCTTTCTCAATGGATGGCTTGATGATGAAATTTACATTGAGCAACCGGAGGGATATGAAGTCAAGGGTAAAGAAGAGAAGGTTTATTTGCTAAAGAATGCCTTGTATGGTCTAAGGCTGGTTAACGAACCGAGCCGCTCGCGAGCCAGCTCAGCTCAGCTCGGCTTGGCTCAGTTCGTCTGATAACGAGCCGGCTCGACTCGGCTCGTGAGACAAAACGAGCCGAGTTCGAGCCATACAAGGCTCGGCTCATCCAGCTCGCGAGTCGCGCCTGGCTCGAAAAAGCGGGAGTGTTTTTGAGAATTTCTGAAACATTGGGACTTAATTGAAATAATGCAAACAAGTTTTGAAAAATAACAAACTGGCCCCCATTATTAAAATCCCCAAATCGCAAAAAATCTGTCAGACTCGAACCCTTGCCATTAAATTTGAATCAAATCCTCCCAAAGTTTTGATTTGCGGCCAGATCTTGTTCATCTTCGTTAGCTTCGCCAGATCTTCGCCGGATATTGTTCATCTTCGTCGGACTTTCGGCAGCCGTTGGATCTTCGTCATCTTCATCGGATTTTCATTAGATCTGAACTGGATATCGTCGGTTCGTCATCAGTCCTGGCTGGTCGATTGGGATTTAATTGTTTGTTTGGGGTTTCTTCAATTTTTGTCAAATTTTAACTTGTTTTTCGTGATCTGTTCGTCTTTAACAGAGGGCTTTTTTCGATGAAAGATTTCAGGAAGAGCTGTCTGTGAAGAGTAGTGCCATGGTGGTGTTGTGCCGTAAAAGTTGTCCCCAGTCGTGATTTTTGTCGCCATCATCAAGACAATTCCCAGTCGAAATTTCGTCGGTTTTTGTCATTAGATTCTTCCACCGTGTTGTTCATCGGATTTTTATCGCATTTGGAAGTTTGTCGCGATTTTTCTGTTCACCGTGAAACAGATCTGGGAGGTAGAAAAAGAAAAAGAAAAAGAAAGAGCTTCGCTTGGTGGGCCTTCCTACGCTGACAAATGCCTCCTTTCTCTTCTGTAAAGTCTATAATATTTAGAGTTTCAGACCTGCCGCCTGTATGCTGCCAAGAAATTTATGAAAAAAAATTTGAATTTTGAAAAAAAAAAAAAAACTGAATTTTTGGAGGTTGGCTCGTGAGCCGGCTCAAAATATACTTAAATTTCTTTCGAGCCGAGCCGAGCCATAAAATCTAAGGCTTGGCTCGGCTCGAACTCGGCTCGGCATTTAATCTTCTTTCACGAGCCGAGCTCGTTAAGCTGAAAACTCGGCTTGGCTCGTTAACACCTCTAATGGTCTAAAACAAGTATATCAGAATTAATGACCTTGTACAATTTGGGTTATGCTAGGAGTCCAAACAAGCACACTCTCTATGTAAGGGAACAAAATGGTGAATTCATTATTGTTTCCCTTTATGTTGATGATCTCTTGGTCACTGGAAGCAACCACAATCAACTAATGGAAATTAAAGAAGCAATGCAAAAGGAGTTTGACATGACTGACTTGGGAGAGATGAGCTACTTCCTTGGTATGGAGATGCAACAAAGCTCAAGTGGCATTTTTGTGTGTCAAAGGAAGTATGCAATTGAGATGCTGAAAAAATTTGGCATGGAGAATTGTAAACCAGTTGACATTCACCTGATTCCAAGTCAAAAACTAAGCAAAGAAGATGGCAGTAGATTGGTTGATGAAGCTGTATACAAAAGCTTGATAGGCTGCCTATTGTACTTAACAATAATCAGGCTTGATCTGATGTATTCTGCTAGCCTACTATCCAGATTTATGAGTAAACCTAGTGAAGTTCATTACAAGGCTGTTAAGAGAATGTTAAGGTATGTAAAGGGCACTGCTGAGTTGGGAATCTAGTTCAGGAGGACTTAAAAATTCAGTTTGGTTGGTTATTTAGACAGTGATTAGGCTGGCTCAGTTGATGATATGAGGAGCACTTCAGGGTATGTTTTTTTTGTGAATTATGGTGCATTCAGGTGGCTTTTCAAGAAGCAAGAGACAGTAGCCCAATCTACTGCTGAGACAGAATATATTTCTGTTGCTGCTGTAAACTAGGACATTTGGTTGAGAAAAAATTTGTGTGATTTGAGAGTAAATCAAAGTGATCCTACTGCAATATATTATGACAACATGTCAACTGTTGCAATAGCAAAGAACCCTATCCTTCATGGTCGAACTAAACACATTAAAATCAAATATCATGTTGTAAGGGAGGTTGAACTGATTGGAGAAGTTAACTTAGTTCATTGCAAAGGAGAGGACCAGGTTGCTGATATCATAAGTAAGGCTCTAAGCAAGTCCAAATTTGAAGAACTTAGGCTGAAGCTTGGTGTTTCCAGCAAAACATCAAGGAGGAGTGTTGATAGCAGTGATGTTTTACTAAAAACATGAAGATAGGTTGCTGTCTGTAGGTTTTTGGAGTCAAATTTGAAGTGTGTTGTGCTGAATTTGAATGCTAGAGCTGTTAGAATTTTGAATTGTAAGGTGATGTTTTTAGGTGTATACAGCTGGCTGTTATGGCTTGGTTTAAGTGTAATGTACTTGTATTAGGTAATTGTGTATGGTTAAGTTTGAATTTGTGTAAAAATATCCTGCCAAGAGTGGTTGTAACAGTGGCATTTTGGCTTTTAAATTGGCTGCTTGTTGTAATACAACCATAGCCTTTTGAATGCAATTAGTAATAACCTTCTCTCAACTCTCTTTCCTTAGCATTCTTTAACTAAAAAACTATCACAAGCTAAACTATTTGTGTATGCCAATGGGAAAGATAACCCTCCAACTTCTATTGATCTTGACAAAACATTGTCGAGAGACTACTTGTTCAATCAAAGTTCAGCTAAGGTATGTTTCCAGTAGTTCAAAGTAGGCTAATATATTTTATTTCTACTTCAAAATACATACTTATTTGTTTGGTATGTTAATTTCCAGGATGTTGCATTAGCATTAGTTGAAAGACTAAATTTACAGATCATCATCATTATTATTCTGTAAAATATGGAATAATTATTTACATACCTCCATTGGGGCCTGGTGTAATTCCTACCATTCTTGTTCACTTCCATAGAGGACTCAATTGACTTTAGGATTTTTGGGTGTTTTTCTCAGACTCGCAATTAGGAAAACTAATCCCTAATAATATAATCATCACCCAAGACCCCAAGTGGTTACTGAGGTGGTTACCTCAAGTTAAATCCACTTCCTAATGGAAGTGGATTGTAACTGCCCATAACTAAGTGGCAGTTAATGGGCCACTTACATTCTCTCACTTGGCCCATTATTTACCACGTGATATAAAAGAGTGAATTGACTTTGATGTATGGTCATACATAGAACTTTAGTTAACTCTTAATGGGCTCATCACATCCATGATAAAAGTACAAGTCATGAATCATGGCGGTATATGCCTTATTACCAAAACACTCCCTTCCATGCATTACATGAATTGTTCGTTTTATGATGAGTGACAACTAAACTTTATAGAATAAAATTCAATAATTTATTCTTGGGCCAACTTTATTGCCTTAAATACAATAGGCATATGTCATTATCAAAATTATATGTATACACAAAATTAATAACAGAAAACTTCAATTGAAATCGCAAGTTTACATTTGCAAAGTCTTAGAAAGAATTATTAACACAATGATTTATATAAACCCATATGGCTTACATGAGCCACAAACACCTCAGGTGGAAGACCTTTGATGAAGGGATCAGAGATCATATCATTTGTGTCAATATGTTCAATCGATACATGACAATCTCGAACATCTTCTTTAACAACAAAATACTTTATTTCGATGTGACGACACCGACTTACTGAACATGTGTTGTTGGAGAAGTGCACAATTGCTGTATTATAACAAAATATTTTTATTGGTCTTTCTATTGATGAGACCACCTTCTGTGATAAACTGTCTCAACCAGACAACCATGACGCCTGAAAAACTGTTTCATAACATGCTACTACTTCAGCTTCCATTGTGGAAAAAGCTATCTTCGACTATTTTACACTACGCCAAGAAACTCCTTCTCCAGCAAAGAGAAATATGAAGCCTAAGGTAGACTTTCTTGTGTCTTGACTTCCAACATAATCTGAATCTGAATATTCAGTTAACTCCAGGTCATCAACATGCTTATAGACAAGCATGTGATCTTTTATTCCTTGAATACCTTTTTTACTACTGTCCAGTGGGCCGGACCAAGATTGTGTTGGAACCTACCCAGAACTCCCACTACATATGAAATGTCAAGTCTTGTGCAAACTTGAGCATAATTTCGACTTCCTATTGCAGAAGCATGGGGAATATTCTTTATGGATTGACGCTCTAAATCAGTCTTCGAACATTGTTCAAGACTAAACTTGTCTCCTTTAACAGTAGGTGCTACACTTGATGAACAATGTTTCATATTGAAACGCTCCAAAACCTTTTCAAATAACCCCTTTGAGACAATCCTAAGATCTTTAACGACCTGTCTCGGTGAATCTCTATGCCTAAGACATAGAAGGCTTAACCCATATCTTTCACATCGAAGTTTTGAGCTAGTGTTTTGTTTCATGTAGCAATCCAAGATCATTGCTAGCTAAGAGAATGTCATCCACATATAGTAAAAGTATGATAAAACTACATCTTTTTATCTTGATGTAAATACACTGATCAGCTCGATTTTCTATAAAACAAAATGTCAAAATAGTTTTATCAAACTTTAAATACCATTGCCTAGAAGCTTGCTTTAGGCCATATATGGATCTCTTGGGTTTACAAACTAAATGATCTCCTTTGTCTAAAGTGAATCCTTCAGGTTGATTCATGTATACCTCATCGTCTAAATCACCATTTAGAAATGTAGTTTTGACATTCATTTGATGTAACTCAAGATCATAATGAGCTACTAAAGCCAAAATTATTCGCAATGAATCTTTTTAAGATACCGAAGAGAAGGTTTCGTGATGATCGATTCCAACTCTCTGGTTATAACCTTTCGCTACAAGTCTAGCCTTGTATCTATCGATTCTACCTTGCGAATCTAGTTTTGTTTTATAGACCCACTTACACCCCACAGTGGAAGCATTTTTAGGTAGATCAACAAGATTCCAAACCTGGTTCTTTGCCATAGATTCCATTTCATCTTTCATGGCATTATACCATAAAATTGAATCTTTACATTCCATTGCTTTTGAAAAAGATGTTGAATCTTCATTAATACCCAATCTATTTCTGATTCTTTGAGATATACTTGGTAATCTGATGATATTGCTGACTTTCTAGTTCTTAAGGATCTCCTTAGAACTTGTTCTAAATTTTCATTTTCTTGAATTTGAATGACCGGTTCAACAACAACTTGTTCTTGATGTGGCAATATATTGTGAATTTTTTTTCCAAGAGTCACAGGTAAAAGACTTAATCATTTACGTTCAGTTGTAGGAGAAATTTCAGTTGCCTCTAAACCATTGAGATCAATGTTTCGAGATTGAACACTCCCACTGTTATTGTCATTTTCTAGAAACTTAGCAACCTTTAATTCCACAATTGTTGGGGAATTTGAGGGACAATAGAACTTGTAACCTTTCGAGTTTTCAGAATAACCAATGAAGTATCCACTGACTGTCCTTGAGTCTAATTTTCGAAGATGTGGCTTATATATTCTTATTTCAGTTGGACAACGCCACACTCGAGTGTGTCTCAAACTAGGTTTCCATCATTTCCATAACTCAAAAAGAGTTTTAGGAACTATTTTAGATGGTACCCTATTCAAAATGTATACAGCTATTTTAAGATCTTCATTTCATAAGTTTGAAGGTAAATTAGAGTTACATATCATACTTCTGACCATGTCCATTAGAGTACGATTCCTTCTTCAGCAACGCCATTTTAATTTGGCGATCTAGGCATGGTATATTATGCTTGAATACCTTGCTCTTGAAGATGTCGTGCAAACAGACCAGGTGAATGACCGTATTCTATGGTTCTACCGTAATATTCTCTACCTCTATCTGATCTTACTATTTTGATCATTTTTCCCATTTGTTTCTCTACTTCTGTCTTGTATATCTTAAAAGCATTTAAGGCTTTGTCTTTATGATGTAAAAGGTAGATATACATAAATCTTGAATGGTCATCAATGAAAAAGATAAAATATCTTTGACCATTTAGACAAGGTGTGAATAGTATGAATGATTTCCAAGATCTCATTTGATCTTCTGGCACCCCTATTTGTTTGTTTGGTCATTTTTCCCTTTATACAGTTGATACAATGATTAAAATTGGTGTAATCAAGAGTCTCAAGTACCCCATCATTTTCCAACCGTTTAATTCTTTCAACTAATGTATGTCCCAAACGTTAGTGCCATAAATTTCCAGATTTCTCATTCAAATATAATCTTTTAGTGCCAGTATGATTAATAGAAAATAAATTACTTTCAAATGTTGGATCTAAATTTAAGACAAACAAATCATTTAATAAAGAACTACGACCTACAATTAGATCATTTTTGCAAATACGAAAATTAGAGTAACTAAAAATAACTTCATAACCTTCATAAGTTAATTTAGATACAGAAATTAAGTTCTTTGCAAAAGTAGGAACATAAAGAGTGTTCTTTAAATCCAACACATGTCCAAAATCAAGCACTACTCTATAAACTCTTATAGCTTCAACTTGAGAAATAGTCTTGTTTCTAACATAAATGTATTTCTCATTTTGCCTAGGAGTTCTCGTCTGCAGGAAACCTTGCAAAATGGTGGCAACATGAATAGTATAACCAGAATCAATCCATTAGTTATTAGAATGAGTATCTAATAAATTAGATTCATAACATACCATAGACAGAAGATTACCTGTATCTTTCTTGTCAATCCCTTTCTTCACCAGCCCCTGCTTTGTAACGCCCCGCTTAAGGTACATATTTAAGATTTGCTGTAATACTTAAAAGTTCATTGATTCAGTTTCAATTGAGTTTGTATGTTGTATTGGTCAAGAATTTGCTTTGAGTTTGGTTGAGATTTGGTGAATTTTGAAAATCTAATCTTCGCCGGGGCGAAGGAGAATCTTCGCCGCGGCGATGAGGTGCTGCACGCACGGGTAGGTTCTGTCCTGTTTCGTCGGGGCGACGGAAAGTTCTTCGCCACGGCGACGAGCCTAATAAAAAGTTTCTTGAGTTTTCTAGAGAATTCTTCCTTTGAGGCACAATAACCATTCTACCCCTAATTAGTAGAAAAAGTGGGGAGTAAAATGTAAGGAAATTTAGTAGAGAATGTGTTGGTAATAAGGGTGTTTTTGCAAAGAATCAAAGGATATGGATGGAATTTCTAAGGAAGAGCAAGGGCAAAATGGGAAATGATGGTTATAATATGAGTTAAAAAGAGTTAAGTATAGAGAAACCTTTTGTTCATTCATTTCCACCGCCATAACCATTCTCTAACTTCTCTCAATTCTCCATCCAATCTTCCAAGATTTTCAAGGACTTTTTGAGTAGATTTTTAATCTAAAGCATCCTAAGGTAAGGATTCTTGCTTTAGATGAGAGTTTTAGTATGTTTTGGTTAAAGTCTTATGTGTTGATGTTGTTGTTGTTTAAAGTTGTAGAGAGAAATCAAGCTACCAAAGGAAAGGAAAAGTGTTAGAGAAGTTATTCCCTCACAAGGTAAGTAAATCCAACCAAGTTGAGTTTTGAATAAGCTTTGAGTAGAGATTTATTTTCACTATGTATGTATATGTTATACCTACTGAAAATTGAGATGAGATGTGTGCTTAGTCCTAGTTATTGGGTATGATTAAATTATGAGAAGAGTTTTTAATATGTGATGAGAGAGTGAAATTGAGTTGAAGTTGGAGGAGTTGTGTATGAATATTTTTGGGAGTGTTTTCTTTGGCAGGAACTATGACTGTATGAGGGATTTTTCTCCCATTTTGGATGATTAAAGAGAAGAGTAGAGTTATAGATAAGTAGAGCTTAGGTATGCACATGAGTTGTTTGAGAAAATGCCTAGGTGAGATCTGCCATGTCATAGCCGTGACATTCTAAGTGAATTTTGGGCATTTTACGGATTGAACTGGCTGAGACCAAAACATCAAAGTTGTAGCCCTATGTTTAAGCTTTAAAACGAGACCAAAACCGTAGCAATCTGATATGTATAACGCAAGTTATGCCCTTTTTAGTGCAACCTGTGCAGAATGATTGTTTTGATGCAATGTTGCATTCAGCATTTCATAAGTGCATTAGTGAGCATGAGTTGTCCTTACACATTTTCTTATGCACTTAAGAAGTAGCTTGATACATAGTAGAGAATGTAAGTATAAGCTACTTTAAGAGTAAAGAGAGAGAAAGAGAGTATGAGCACTAGAGAACGAAGAGAAAAGAGAATAGAGTAGGTTATGCGATGGGGAACCCGTGAGTAATGGGTAGAGTTTCCCGCATGTACGCCGCATTGAGAGAGCGACATGAGTATGAGAGAGAGAAAAGTGGTGTAGCCCGTGAGAGTGCATGCGGATGAGGGCTATACCCGAGTACCCGAGAGAGAGATTATACACTCACATGGCCAAGGGTTCCGAATCCATGCATAACCGAGTCCGATCGGCTAAAATGAGCAGAAGTCACGTAGAGTGGGAGCGAGTCCCGGCCGTGCCTCCGGTAAGATGAGGCCATGACTACTAAAGAGAGTTAGTAAAAAGAGTTATGAGAAAGAGAGAGTAGTGAGAAGTATAAAGAGAGAGTAAATGAGAATTGTAAGGAAAAAATTAGAGAGAGATAGTTACGGGGATAGATGTGTAGATGATTTACTTACTGAGCATTAGTTGTGCTCACCCCGTTGTTTTTCATGTTTTGAAGGATCTAGGTGAGGACACGGTCGGATGGGCATCGGCAAGCGAAGGGAAATGGCTACACTGTCCACCCTGTTTTGATGTTTTGTACATGATACAACTTTTTGTATTTAAAGAATGTATATATTTAATAAAAAAAAATTTGGGCCCAACCTTTTTATGTTATTTTATATGTATTTTATTATGTACATGTTTTATGAGGATTTGAGTGGAAAGCGGCTATTACATGCTTGAACTTTGAGCAATCCTTCTTCGGATGTCCTTTCTTCTTGCAAAAAAAACATTTAGGAGAACCTTTAATTCCTGTTGACTTCATTGGCATCTTCCCCTTATAATTTTTAAAAGACTTGCCCTTAGAGCTGCTGGTTGTGAGGTGCGAATTTATATACCCTCACCTTTCAATCTTTCCTCCTCTTGAACACACATGGCCAACAATTCATTTGCTGACCATTTAAACTGTTGTATATTGTAAGTTACCTTAAAGGTACTATACTCTTTAGGGAGAGAGTTAAGAATGAAAGTCACAAGAAATGATTCAGATATGTCAATTTCTAACTCCTTTAATTGTGTTGCTAAATCCCTCATACGCATGATATGATCACACACTGCCTTTAATCCATGATGTTTCATGGAACTCAGCTTTTCCATAAGGGTGCTCGCCATTTGCTTTCTAGATTTTATGAATTGGGCATCCACTGCTGTCAAATAATCAGTGGCCTTAGTGCATTCAGGGATAGAACCTCTAATACTCTTAGAAATGTTTGCTTTAATGAGCATTAGACTCAAACAGTTCGAGCATTCCCAATTCTCAAAATGGACTTTTTCAACTGGTATACCTAATTTCGTAATGGCATCTGGTTCGCCAACGCGAAACGCCAAATCCAAATCCATACATCCCAAAGTCAGAAAGATTTTTTTCTTTCCATTCAGTATAGTTATCCCTATTCAGTAAAGGGAGACTGGTTATCTAACATAACTACAAAATTGAATAATAAATGTCAAAATACATTAACATAAAATTACTTTATACTGATATCAACTCATGCTAATAATCAGTTACAAACTAAAATAAATTACAATTTACTTGTAAGCAAAAATCATAGCCATTCTAGTCTGCTAAACATAACACTAAACATTTGACTATGTATACTTTATAGTCAAAATTTAGTGAATCTTGATTAATTATACTTTATAGATTACCTGTAGGCAAGATCTATAATGCATAGTAATCATTATAATTAACTGTAAGACTAAAATATTATACAATAAAATAATGAAAAAAAAATTCTTGCCTGTGGGCTAAAGAAAAAAAAAACTCCCACTATTTTATTATTTCACATTTTATCTTATTCCAACATCGTACATAAAAAAAAAACTCCCACTATTTTATTATTTCACATTTTATCTTATTCCAACATTGTACATAAATAAATAATCCCTATAGGGACATTATTTATTTAAATGCACTAGTTTCAAATTATAATAATGTCATACATATATCATTATATCAATTTATAATTTACAAATAATAAATTTAATTAATTCGCGTGGCTGAAATTCAGTAAAATAATTTTGGGCCTTAAAACTGAAAAAAAAAAAAAAACCAATTTAATTTTTCTATGGGAGAAGAAAACTGGGCTTGAGATCTTAAAAACCCATTTTCAGTGGGCTGGGCAGAAATGGAAAACTAAGCCCAAAACTTCTTCCTAAAGCTCATTTTAGTGGGTGGCAGAAATATAAACTGGACCCCATTTCTACTTCCTTAAGCCCATTTTAGTGGGCTGGGCAGAAATGTAAAATGGGCCCAAAACATCCATGAACTCCTATTGTAGCAGTGGCATAACTGTAAATTTTTTAAATATATATAATGCATTTCTAAATTAAGAAAATAACATAATATATTATAATGCACCACATAAACTATATTAATGTCAGCCAAATGACATGTATAACATTACAATAAATTCCAGATTACCAAAATAACATGTTCAATAATTTTCACAATTATTTGGACATTTTTTAAACACCCAAAAATAATTATAAAAACCCTCACATTCTGGAAAATTATAAATCATATACTGATAATTGGATCCATCAACCAGCATTCCAGAAATGTAAATAACATCATTAAAACATGTTTACAAATCAAGTACTCTTGAGAGTATGAAATTCCAGAATATTTCAAAAATATATAATAAATACTTAACATGTTCATAAAATTCCAGAAAAAATACGGCAACACATAACATGCAATCTTAAGTATTATAGTGAAAACGGCATCAAATTCCGACATTTCTATGTTAGGGGATGAAATTTACTCTCCTGGAGTGAGAGTGTGAATGAACAGTGACAAATGTTCATCCCTAACCTTTAAACACAAGCATTTTCAGGATATTTTAATCTGTCCCAACACTTTAAAACATCATAACTTTGAAATCCGAACTCCGATTTTGACAAATAACACATCATTAAAAACCTCTTGAAACAAGGATTCCAATGATATCAAAATCGAAAATTAATTTGCTTTATACTGAAGGTTATGCAGAATTTAAAGTTACGGGTTTTATAAATATTATGTTGATTTTCATGCAATATACTCTAAACTATCCTTTCAAAATCTCCAGGATGTATCATAGATCAACAAGCCATAGCATACTAAGAAATCATGGCAATTCGATATTTAAAACATAAACTACCATTAACAACAACCAAAAAAGTTATTTTCATTCAATTCTCACACAAAACATCTTAATAATCATCACATTATTGAACATGAAACATGTGATAATTAGGTATGTAAGTATTCAAAACCTGCTCTGATACCAAATGAAAGACTAAATTTGTAGATCATCATCATCGCTATTCTGTAAAATGCGGAATAATTATTTACATACCTCCGTTGGGGACTGGTGTATTTCTTGTCATTCTTGTTCACTTCCACAAAGGACTCAATTGACTTAATTAACTTTAGGATTTCTGAGTATTTTTCTTAGACTCGCAATTAGATAAACTAATCTCTAATTATATAATCATCACTCAGGACCCCAAGTGGTTACTAAGGTGGTTACCTCAAGTTACATTTATTTTCTAATGGAAATGGATTGTAACTGTCCATAACTAAGTGGCAGTCAATGGGCCACTTACATTAGAATCAGTGAGAGCAATCCCATTTGCACCCGTTGTAGAGAAACTATCTCTTACTGATAACAACTATGGCTCCATCTAGCGGTTTTATGTAAAAACACTGGAGGATTTTGCGATTCCAGTGTGTTTACAGGATACAATGATAAACTCAAATTCTCCATAAAAGGTTTTCCAGCTTAAAGGCTTTGATCATGCACCATTTTTCTCAAGGCCACAGGCACTTCACAGGATATTACTAGAGATATCAAATATTCCACTCCCCTAAAGCCAAGGTTTAGAGGTCCAAGCTACGTATACCTAATTGTTGATCCAAGATTTTTGTGTCGAGTAGAGGACTTCTTCCCACCCAAATAATGACTTAATGACACTTTTCTATCAACAAACTTTTAAAGTACTACTTTATTATCCAAATTTATATTCTGTTTCAGATTCAGACATCATTGCGACCCCATACCATCACCATTCTCTTCTCCGATCAACACTCACCAAAATCTCTTAAACCATACTCTCACCAATTCCATCCATCACCGGCAATTGAGCGATTAGGGTTTGCGCAACCACTCCTCTCAAGTCAAATTTTGATTTGTTTCAACCACTAAAATCCAATCTTCCACAAACAAGAGAGTCATCGGCTTCCCTTCTTCAAAAGTCTCGATAGTCTGGACCGATTTGCTCTCTGTTTGTTGTCAAAATATAAATTTGGGTAATAAAATAGTATTTTAAATGTCTGTGAGTTAAAAGTTCGTGGGTGAAAAAGTGTCATTAAACTATTATTTAGGTGGCCGATAACTCTTTTTGTCCCCGTATCAAAGTAAATATAATACGTATTTTATTTTTTTAAATATGCAAATATATCATGAAAAGAGTTAATACTATCATCTTAAACATATAATTGAGGGAGAATAATAAAACGTGATAAATGATACTCCCTCCGTTTTCAAATAAATGACGTTTTAGCCTATTACACACTTTTTAGTTTTTAATATACTAATTTTTTTAATGTAAACAAATTTTCTCTCCCCTACTTCATGTCTTATTAGTTCTACCCTCCGAAAGCCTGGTGGGAAAATTTAAGCAAAAGAGATGAGACCCACTACCCGAGAAAGAGTGAGAGGGTTGCTTGATCAAACGATATTTAATTTGGAAAAATGTAGTAAGTTTAAAACGTCGTTTATTTGGAACTGAGGGAGTATTTGATTATAAATTTAGAGCAATGTTAATTTTAAAAAGACACATATAAAAGAAGTATATAAAGTTAATTTTCACTTTTGATTTTTATGATTTTTCTCTCTCTTTCTTTCTCTTTTTTCGCTTTTTATTTATTTTTTTCTTCTTAATGATGTCATTTTATAATCCTCTTTGTATGAGTCTTTGCAAGGATAATATTTTTCATAAATTTATGTAACTAATAATGATACTCTATCTGTATACAAATGTATACATTCAAACTAGAAAAAGTTTTAAAAAGACTTTGCCATGGTTTTTTATTGCCAAAAATGATTTAATTAAAATGTATACATATATGTCAGTTCTAGATTATTATTATTATTTTTTTTTTTTGACTCATTTGAAACCCTGACATGCTACCTATTTAATTAAAAACATTTAATTATTTATTAGAATGTACACAAAATACAAGCACTTTTTTATGCACTATATGATAGAGTGTGTCAACCTAACGGCTAAAGCGGCATGTATTGGATAATTCTTCAAATATGAGGCGAACATAATTTTTCATGCTTTGAGATGTGATTGACTTAAGCTGGAGCCTCATCCTAATATATCATTAATGTCATAGGTGTTTTTAATACTTTCAAAATAAAATAGATGAATTAAATATTAATTGATCTCAAAGGGTGGTGAAAAATACATTATATGATAGAATCTGTCAAAATGGGAGGTATTGGATAATTATTCAAATGTTGGGGTGTGAGTGACTTAAGTGGAATCTCAGCTGGAGGGGTAATACTGCAATATAATAAAAATTGTGGAACATAATCTAGAATAATAAAAAGACCTTACAAGATGATATAACTAGGGTGTTCAAAAGAACTAATCGAAATCGGAACTGGTAGGTACCCAGGGTTTGGTTCCGGTTCCTATCCGGAACTGGCTGTCAATGGGTAGGTTCCAATTCCAAATACCAATCCTACCCTTCAATTATCTCCAATTTATTTTATTGACATATACACCTCAAATTATATATATTATTTGTAATGATTTTGTTTTTTTTTTTACCATCCAAAGATTCTCAATCTATATTTCTATTCCTTGTTATTTAATTAGGTTATATGTAACATATGCTTAGGGGTGAGCACAGGTAGCGAGTAGAACCAAAACAGAAACCAGAACCTACCCAGAACCGACACTGTGAGGGTAGGTTCTAGTTCCATTTTATTGAACCGACACTATGCGGTTCCAATTCCGGTTCTTATAGGTTCTAGAATCGGAATCGGAACCTGAGAAAAGAACTTGAAGCGGATACCTGGCTTGAAACTGGCTTGGAACCTGTTTGTGTTTTGGTTTTGAATTGTGGTGAATTGATTGAATTCAAGTGTTGCCTAGAGATTAGAGGATTTATGAGTCACATTGGACACAAATGAATGAGTAATTAAAAGTTGAAAACTATTAAATGTAGGTTTTCTTAATTTCTCAGGAGTGTATTTGTAAACTTTTAAGGTATTTTTGTCATTTTAAACTAATAGGGGGTAATTGATTTTTTATAGGGTACCCAGGTAAGGAACCAGAACCTGCATTTCAGGTTCCGATTCCTTGAATTTAAGAACCAAAATTGACCTGTTTCGATTCCGGTTCCTTTTTTTAGAAACCTGCACTATGCGGTTTTGATTCCAGTTCCCTCAAAAAATGCAAAGTATCTGAAACTGTTCACCCCTACATATGCTCATTATCAATCATTTTTTATTCGGAAGGGATACAGCCACCGAAGGTTATACATCGAATTCATGTACCGAATGACGTGGCAAAATCTTGACCGTCGATTAATATTAAGTTAAAATTAATCAACGATCATGATTTTGCCACGTCATTTGGTGCACTACTTCGGTGACTGTAGCATTACTCTTTTTCATTTTACGTTTCGAACATTATTATGTAATTTTAATTTTGTTGAGATGTATTTTATGTGATCATAGGGTTCTATTTGATTTAAAATATATTTAGCTGAAAATATTTTGATTTTATTGTTTTTAAAGTAATATTAATATAATTGAGAGGTTTCTTCGTCAAATCCTAATCCCCAAGTAATTATTAAAGTCTAATAATTTTGAAAAATGTTAGGGTTCCGTTTGGTTCACTTTTTTACATTTTTTAGAAAAGTTTTTGGAAAAAAGTTAAAAAAAAAATTGAATTTGGTGGGTATTACGATGTAGGATTTGAAAATAAATAAAAATACCCCCTATATTTGTTTATTTCTAAACACCCCCTATGTTTGTTTATTTACTAAAAACCCGTATAATAAAACATTAAAAGTTAACAAAAACACCCCTAACCCACCCGCCAACATATGAACAGTCGGCCACCACCGCCGAAGGGTGGCCGGAGTCGTCATATCGGTGCATGACAAGCTGGATCTTGCTTGTCTTGCGTCAATATGGCCTTTTTTGGCCAGATCTACGGTGGATCTGGCTGGTAAAGGCCAGATCTACGGCCAGATATCTGGCCGTATTTGCTCGTCAACGACGGCCAAAGATACGGCCGTCGTTGATGGTCAACAACAACCATGTGTTGGCTGTCGTTGACGACTGACTACAGCCAAAGATCTGGTCATCAACGACCAGATCTTTGGCCTTAGATCTGGCCGAAAAAGGCTAGATCGGCGCACTAACGGCCAGATTCAGCCGGTAGTGCGCCATTATACCAAATTTTGGCCATTTTCCGACGGTGGTGGCCGGAATCTGGTAAATATGGTTGCTGGGGTTTTTTTGCAATTTCTAAAAAAATATTTAGGGGTATTTAATTATTTTAACAAATTTAAGGGGTTTAAAAAAAGTTGAATAATATTGTGAGTTTTTACAATTTTACTGTTTAACTTTATTGGGAATACTAATAGTAGTATTCCCAAATGTGAGCCAAACGAAGCCTAGAAGATGGACGGTCAAATCGAGTCATCTAATCATATCTACAACCATCAAAACACTATACAGAAACCGCAACCACATAATTAGCAACTTTGGAATAAGATTTTGTTTTAATTTTCCTAATTAAAATTAGAAAAATAATAACAATAATTAGTTAAGAAGGGAGAAAAAAAAGGGGCGTTTTTAGATTACTGGGAATGTTGGATTACTAGAAAGATGGATTACCTTAGAAGATTACTGAGAATCTTTAAGAAAATGTGTTTGGTTAGCTGGTGGGTATGTTATATCAATAATGCTATGGACACTGACATTTTTACACCGAAATGTTGTATCGGCCTACGTGTTTCGTGATTCACACAAGTAAATCAGACACGTTTCACGTTATTAAATTTTTTTCCAATGAACGGTCATTCATCAAATATGGACGGACGTTCATCAAATATGGACGGCCGTTCATCAAATATGGACAGCCGTTCACTTACATGGACTCCTATCCATATTATCTGGACGGGGGTCCATTTACTACGGATAGACGTCCCCATTTAAAGGATGCCCGTCCATAATGTAAATATAAAAAAATAAAAAAATTTGACGTCCATCCCTAACTTGTGGACGGGCGTCCCTAACGTGTGGACTTAAAAAAATAAAATTTTAAATAAAATAAAGGGGCAGCCGTTCACCATTTCTGGACGGCTGTCCCTTAATCAAAATTGGAAGTTATCTTCTCCTTGAGTCCACTAATCACGTCTTCGCCTCATCAATCTCTTTCTCCAACTCAGTAATCTTGGCCTCCATTTCCTTGGATTTGCTCTCTGATTCCTTCAAACTTCCCTCCATTGACTTCTTCTCAACTATCCACTTATCCAATTCAGACTCCATAACATTAACTTTCTTCTTAAACCCACTAATTTCCCTCTCTTTGTCATCAATTTTTTCTCTCATTTCCTCTTCAACTCTCACGCTTTTACTCTTCTCTTCCAATTCCCTCCCTTCCAAAGTCCCAACTTTTCTTTCCAACTCCCTCACTTTCTTCTCACTATCAACTTTCTCACTCTTCAACCTATCAATTTCTTTCTCTATTCCCTCCAATTTCACTCCCTTCTCTCCCAGACTCTTCTTCAACTCTACCACCTCAGCACTCGCCTCATCCCCTAGATGCGGTAAAAAATCTGTAATTTTTCTTTTATCAATTTCTTTCTCAAAAATGCTGTTAGAAACGACCTTGCTTCCCTAGATGCTGTCAAAAATCTTTAGGAATTCTGACTCTCTTTGTTGTATCAAACTGATGGCACACGAGGGACGACCGTCCATTCCTTGTGGACTCGCGTCCAATTTTTTTTTTTAATTTTTTAAAAGCATTGTTCCCGTCCATTATATGTGGACGCCCATCCATTTTTTGGGACGACCGTCCCCAAGTTATGGACGGCCGCTCCTTAATTTTGTTTATATTTTTTTATTTCATTTTACTGATGGACGGGCGTCCTTTAAATGGGGACGCATGTCCGTAGTAAATGGACTCCTGTCCATATAATATGGACGGGGTCCCATGTAAGCAAACGGTCGTCCATATTTGATGAACGGCCGTTCACTGGAAAAAAAATTTAATAACGTGAAACGTGTCTGATTTGCTAGTATCAATCACGGGACACGTAGACCGGTACAAGATTTCGGTGTAAAAATGTCGGTGTCCGTAGCATTATTGATGTTATATTAATATGTTTGGTTATGGGAATAAATTGATGGGTATATTATTTAAATTACTAAATTATCCCCATTTTAAATATTAATATAATATTATTTTTATTATTAATTTTTAAATAATTTTTTTAACCCCCAATATTTCAGATTTAGCTAAAACACCCCCGTTTATATAAAACATTAATTTATGATGAAATCATCCCCACCCCCTACCGCCGCCTGCCACCACCGCAAACCACCGCCGGAAGTTTTCGAAAGTCCCCGTGAGTACCTCACTGTGACCAAGAGGCACCGATATGGCCGTTTCTGGCCATATTGATGGCCGAAAACAGTCATATCAGGCCAGATCTAGCCATTAACGGTCATGGACCTGGTTGTTAATGGCCAGATCTTGCCCAGATCTGGCCGTTAACGGCCAGTTAAATCGATCTGGCTGGAAATGGCCAGAATAGTTCTGGCCATGCAGAATAGTTCTGGCCTTTTTCAGCCAGATCTGGCCTGATATGGCTGTTTTCAGCCATCAATATGGCCGAAAACCGGCCATAGCGAAGCCTCCCACAAAATCTCGTTCTTTTTTAGGGACTCCGGCAATTTTTCAGCGGCGGTCTGTGGTGGTTGGCCCGCTGTCAGCGGTGGTGGCCGGGTGGCAGTGGTGGTGGTGGCTGGGATCCAGTGGTGGTCTGTAAATTATTATAAATATAAGGGCATTATTGTCGAAAATTTTAATTAAACAAGGGTAAAATTGAAATAGGATATTAATGTAAATTTGTTTTAAAGTAGGGGTATTATTGTCCAAAATTTTTATTAATAAGGGATAAAGTTGTAACAAAAAAAGATAACTCTGGTAATCTCAGAATACCTAAGAAAATGGAGGTAATTAGATTACCTCCGATACTACCATTACCGGTATCTTATATTACTTGACAACCAAACATGGTAATCAACTAATATAAGATGACATAACCCCAGTAATCTCACATAACCCCTAACCAAATGCTCCCCTAATAGCATTGATACATGTGAAATGCCAGCTGAGCAGATCCATCCATTGCTACTTCCTGCTTAAAACGTAAGCTACATTTTCCACTCCACTTTTTATTCCTTCCACTACCCTTCACCTCTCCCACCAAATAGCTACTACATATTTTCGTTAACGACTTTGTTCGGGTTGTCTTTTTTCGAAAACCTTTGTTTGAAGTTGGGAGATTAATTAAAATAAGCGTAAATTAGTCTGAAAACTCTTGTAACAAATATATATAAACTTCGCTATCAATTATCACTAATTAATCACATAATCCAAAAACGGAAACTATTTGGTGAATGTCTAATAATAATTTATGATTTTCCTCAAATGAAAATATAATTTTATGGGTCGGGTATGTCATTGCAGCCGATAACTTTTAATAAATGTATTGAGGCTATTATCCCTAGAGGCCCCCAAAAGTATAAAAAGATTCCTCACACTTCAAAACCTGTACCAAACCTTCCCTCCAGGGCATTTGTGAACAGAAATTATTAATAGACTAGACAACTGCCCTTGAATATACACACTACTTAATTCATAGCAACAAAGTGATTGCAATCGTCACAAGAGGGAAATGACAAGATATTAAAGAAGAAAAAGGGTAAGAGGACAAAGAAACCAGCATAAAACAGAGAAGAGGGAAATATTCAGTTGTTTGAAATGGATAGTGGTAATGAATAAAAGTGTGAAAATACTATCTAAGTGCTTTACAGAGATATACAAATAATAGTTTTTTATGCGACAACAAGCTAATAGCATAATATTCTCACGCATTTAATCTATATCCACCTTTTCTTGCTCATCACAAAATTTGGAACACAATAGACCAAGGGCAAACACCACAGAGCAAAGAGAAATTTTGACAGGACTATTACCATGTTTAAGATAAAACGTGTAACTGATTACCCCTGAAATCGACTGAAGGGCGGCACAAGCGAACCCAAAAATATCCTTGAATGTACCAAAACACTTGTGACTTGGGGGTGGATGATAAAACCAATATATTTTGCCCCTTATTCTCCAAGTAACCTTTTGTTGTCGACACTTATAAACAATCTCAATCACACAAATAATTGTTGCAGCCAAAGACATCGTCATACCGATTAGCGCATAATGAGATTGGTGTGGGGAGGAAAGCTGCTCAAACAGGGCTGTTAAAATCTCGCAGACGAAGTTGCTGATAACAAAGATCCATTTCAAAGTAACCTACAAAAAAAATGCTTAGTTAATTACAACTTAAACATAAATAGTTCGAAGGAATAACGACGAATTTCTTAGTTCCATTATTGCTTTCACTTTTACCCTTCTATAATAGTCATTTGTTCTCTGATACGCCTCATTAAATCCATTGTTGTTATTGTCTAGTTCAGCTATGCAGCTGTAGTACTCAGTTCCAGTGGTAGAACCAATTGATGACTCCGCGTCTTCCTCCCCCGTATTACTATTCTGCATTCCATAAGCATAGTAATGAAGATATTGCAAGATAAGTATACAAATAATTTCTGTTAAATATAGTTCAGAACATTACTTATAATGTCTAGAACAATTACCATGCATCAACCTGAATTAAGAAACTAGGCCCTATTTGTTTCACACTTTCAAATCATTTTTTTGTTATTCAATTTGGATTGAATAACATAATATGTGTTTGTTTAGTTATTAGGCCAATTCATTTAGAAAATTAATACAACTCAAATAGGATTCAAACACGATATTTTGTCTAAAGATGAAAAGTGGGTAGGACTTGTTTTCTATTATTATATTCTATTCAACTCAAAACAATTACCTTCCACTCCTTCCAATCTGAAAATTAATCTATCCAAGACCACCACCACCTGCCAGCAACCATTGTCGACCACAACTACCGACACCAGAACGACACACTACCAGCCAGATCGATTTGGCTGATTGTGCGCCGATTTGGTCGTTGATACACCAGATTCTGGTCGTAGATCTGACTATTTTCGATCAGATACATCATGAATCTAGTCGAAAAATGTCAGATCGGTACACGACCAGCCAGTCGCTTGTCATTCTAGCGATTGTAGGTTGTCATCCGATGGTGGTGGCCGGTAGTGACTTGAGTGAGAAGGTTATTTTTGTTAATTTATAAACTTTTATTATGAGGGGTGTTTAGTAAATTAACAAATGTAGGAGCTTAAAAATAATTTAAATATTTTCGGAAAATATTTTCAAAAAATGTACCAAACAATGTTCAGTATTTTATCCAACTCAGATATAATTTTTAAATATTATACCAAACATATTATTAAAATCCTATCTTATTTGATTTAATCAAACTCAACTCAACTTAAAATAGTTTTCATATCATATTTTTCAATTAAACTAACAAACAAGCCGTAGAATATAACACATCATTAGGCTTGTATGCTAATCTTTTGAATTTAATTTTGAGCTTTTGATTTGTGTCATCTTTGATGTGATTGCATTCAGTTGGAGGCAGAAGAGACATAGCGGTAGCATCAAAAGTATCCTGAAATAGGTAAACAAATTTAAAATAATGCATCATTAGGCTTGTATGCTAAAGGAATTTATATGGTAAAAGCCACTGCCAGATAATTAAGGTTTAAACAGACACAAGAAAAATAAACAGAGTTAAATCATTATCCAGGTAAATTGAAAATTACGGTAAATTAAAGTTTTCAGAAGAAAATAGGATACTAACTTCATCTTCTACAATATCGAACAGGTTGGAACGTTTTTCTTTCCTAGTTTCTCTGGTGAAATATGATCCTCGACCATAACCGGCTAATTCAATAGGCATATTTCTTGACAAAGGAAACTTCTTCAAGATTGCACGGCGATCGCCTGCAACAAAAGGGCATACAGCATTCAAAATTGTAAAGAGAATAGTGGACCAGAATTGTCCAAAACATCTACACATTTGACTAAAAAAAGAACTATTTCATTTCCATTAAAGAGGCTTTAAGCATAGCGTTTGTAGACTTTTTAATCTCTTACTCTATTTTATAAGTACTGTTAAGCACACATCGGGTATAGCTCACCGTCAAAAACCAGCTTGTAAAAGGGGAGGACGCTCAAATGCTTATCAACCCAATTACAAGGCTAAGCGATGCGTCACTCAATTGGATCGTTACGAATATAAAGAAAACTCTCAAACCTTGGGGGTGGGATTTTGATCATATGACCTCTGATAAACCAGTGAAACTGTTAATACCCATATGCAGGCACATAGCCACACTCACATATGTGGGTTCAATTGAACCCACTCAAATTTTGAAAAAAAAAAAAAAAAATCCTTTATAGAATTTATTTGACCCCTCAAAAACTTGTATTAATTAACACTTTTTTATCATTGGTCTCTTCTTAATTTCTTCTCTTTTTCTCTCATATTTTCTTTTTCTTTTGGTTGGATTACTTAAAAAATGCTACTCCTTTGAATTACAAAGTAAGATGTTGCTCAATTTTTTTTCAACTTAAAATTCTTTTATTTTAATTTTGTTAATTGATAAAAAATCATGAGTTATGAGTTTTTATTGAGTTTAATAAATGGGTTTGGAATTGGAAGATTAAATTCTTAGATTTTGATATGAGTTTTGATTTAATCTTATTTATATTGAGGTATGGGTTAATTAGTTGTTGTTTTAAATTGAGTTTGATAAATTTTGATTAATTATTGAGTTAATTTTGAATGATTTAAAGAATTGATAAAATCTTAAGTTATAGAGATTTGGTTTAATTTTGATATATTAATTAATTGCTTGATATTTATAGTTGGATTTGATGAATTTTTATGAGTTTATGAGTTAAATTTTATTGGGTTAGTAGAAATTGTTAGAAAAATCTAAGTTATAAGATTTTGGGTTTACAGTTGATCATTTTGACCCTACTGACTAAAAATCTTGACTACGTCTCTGCCCATATGCAATTCTTTCTGACTCTCTCATTTACAAATTACATGCAAAGAACCGAACATTGACCTTATTTATAAATAATCTAAATATTTTAATTTATTTTAATTTTGGGCATGATTATTGGATTGGGTAATTTATGTCCACATTCCCATTCTTAAGGAAGTGGGTTGCAACTTGCCCTTTTCATGGGTGTTGGGTTGAGGTCTTGGGCTTTACCATTATTCCTAGTTGGTTGGATCTGGGCCCTTTTTATTTTCAGTCCAACAATGGTAATTATCAAACGAATACTACAAAAGTATAATCGTTTTACATGACAATCAAAAAACATCCCTACTTATCATCATAATTTCTATAATTGTTTTAGAAAATAAAATTTTCATATTTTGTTTTTACAAATTCTTAAACAGTTAAAATTAATAACTTGTAAACACACAGAAATTTTTGTTTCTAAGCGTTTTCCTTTTCAATCAAGTAAATTAATTTAAATTCTTTTTTTGTTTTTTTGTTTTTTTTTTTTTTTAAGGGGGGCTTTGGCAGGGCCAGTTAACTCTCAACTCTGACGTTAACGATTAGAATACTCCTAGACCACCAGTGTATCTCTATTAGCAACGAGGTGACTCGATTTCAGAACTCTTGAATATATACTCAATATCATTATCCAACCACTCGCACACCTAAAGGTGGAACTAATTTAAATTCACTTCTCACACATAAAGTATCTTATTATTAAAATTCATGAATTCTTTAATGATAGGAGAGATGAGATGTTTTTGAAATTACAAAGCCTATATTAATTTAGGGAGAACGACTTATACTACTCAGGTGCCGTAAGATAAATTGGTACCTAAAAAGTTTTGAAACGACAAATAGGTACCTTCCGTCATGTTCTGTTAATGATTTCTGTTTATTTAGTGAAAAGACTAAAATGCCCTAAAAGTTTGAATTTTAGTTTTTTATAAATTTAAAAATTTCTAAAAACCCCATAGGTTTACAAATTTAACTTAATAACCAATATATAAATTTTTTGTAAAATAACAAAAACACCCCTGCTGCCACAGTGCCAGATTCCGGCCACCACCGCGGAATCTGGCCGGAAAGTTGCATTACGACACAGACCCGTCGGATCTGTGTCGTAACGCGTCGATCTGGCTTTTTCCGGCCAGATCCGTGGCTGAACTGGTCGGAAAAGGCCAGATCTACGGCTAAATCTGGCCGTCGACGCCGCAAAACTCCATCTGCGGCATCGACGACTAAATCTGGCCTTTTTCGGCCAGATCTAGCCGGAAAAGGCAAGATCGGCACGTTACGACACAGATCTGATGGGTCTGTGTCGTAACGTAACTTTCCGGCCAGAATCTGGCACTGGGGGTGGTGGGGGTATTTTGTTATTTTACAAAAATTTATATATTGGAGTATTTAGTTAAATTTGTAAACCTAGGGGTTTTTAGAAATTTTTAAATTTATAAAAAACTAAAATTCAAACTTTAAAGGGCATTTTAGTCTTTTTACTAAATAAACAGAAATCACTAACCGAATATGACGGAAGGTATCTATTTGTCGTTTTAAAACTTTTTGGGTATCAACTTATCGTTATGGCAAATCTTGGGTATGCACAGTGTTCGGCCTTAATTTTAGGCAAACTTGGGACATAAAGAAGTTTACAAAGAACAAGATGTATAACTTTCTCTCATTGACCTCACAAGGACAAGCTAAGTTAATTATTTAATATTTCATGGATAATTAAACTAAACAATACAAATAATAATATTTTAAAGAGTTTTTAACATAAAATACTCTTTTAATTACCTTAAAATAACTTCAACTAAACAACACATTACATTAAAAACAAAATAAACTTACGAACCTTCTCTCGGTCGGCGGCCCATTCAAGATCTTCGGAGAGTACCCATCCATAATCCGACTTCTCGGGCGATAAACGTAGATTGTGGTGGGAGATGACCCGTGCTGAGACTCTCCGAAGCAAACCAACCCGAATCCCCGAGAGCTTAAAGTCGCTGTTGGGGCAAGTCTGCGAACTGGGACCATTCTGGCCGCAATTCCAGCACCCTCGGGAACTAGGGTGGGACTGGATTTTGGTTTGGATTTCGAAATAAAAAGAACCAAGCATGTTTTAAGCTAGGTCTGCATATATATATGATCGTGTTTTTCTTACCAAAGTTTCTGGAAGTATGTATTATATTTCTTTTTCTTTTCTTGATACAGTAGTTTCCTGGAATTTCTTGGACGAGCTAGGCCGTAAGATATACTATATTTCTTTTCTTTTCTTGATACAGTAGTTCTTGGAATTTCTTGGACGACACTTGGCCGTCATGACCCCCATTGTTAAGGACACCCTGTTATATTTTAAAATCTCTTTTCAAACCCCAATTAATACCAAATTACCTTTAGACTTAATATGTTTTTTCTTTACCTCTATTTTCTTAATTTTTTGAAATTTAGAATTAGATCATCTCCTATTTTATTTCATCTATGATTGTGAAGAATCATTGACAATTATAAAATGGTAAATATTTATATATTCAATTTTTTTTTTCTTTTATGTTTCGTAAACTCAAGATTTTAATACTGAATAATATTTTATATTTTTTATACTCTTCCATCAACCAACAACTACGTTAAGTACAAAATTGGTATGAAAAATCATATTTGGATTTAACGAAAAGTTTAAATTCAATGGAGGGGTGAAAAGTAACCGTTGATTTTTTAAGCAATTTAAAGGGAGAACTATGAGTTTTAAATGTTATTTAAAAAAAAAAAAAAAAAGGTATTTGTTTGAACCTCACGTGCTCTTCAATTTTTGACCCTTTGGATCTATAATTATGAATTATTAAATCACTAAATTCATGTTCACGGTGCTATGGATCATTGTAGATGGTAAAATTTGCAGTTAATTCGAAAAGGATAGATTTTGTAAGAAGTGAGTCACTAACAATCTGTAAACCTACACAAGAGGGAAAGGACATGAAGGCTTGGGTGACACAATGTGGTGTCTGTCGTAGGCACTCCGACGCTCAAATTAGCAAGATTAAAGGTATTTAGTGAAGGCTGAGAGCGGGAAGGGTTTACCATAACAATGCAGCTAGGGCTAGACTAACACAAAGTGGCTGAAGCACAGCTTTGCGGTGGCTAAAGGTGGTAAAGTAGTCGGAACTAAACTTTACGAAGGGAAAACCGTTATTCTTGGGAGCAAGAATTTAGGAACTAAAGCATGGGTGATTTCAGAATGATAAATGAGAGGCTTTTGCCCATGTTTATATAGTGAACCAAGGAGGCTGGGTCTAGTGGACTCTAAGTCTATTTGGTAGTTAGAAATGAAGCCTTCAGAATTTCCTGTATTAGATTAGGGTTACCACTTCAAATAAGATTTGGATCTTGATTGACGTGAAAGTAAATGAGATTCTAATTCCTATTTTGGGAGAGCTAGTGGGCTGGAACCCGATTTAGCTTAACTTGTAGGATAGTCCAACTCATAGAGTAATCAATTCACAAGGTGGATTTAAGCGTAAACCCAATCGAAATTCGGCTAAGGCGCTAGGTCATAATATGTTATACTACACCACCCACATACGGCATAATACATTAATGTCATTTGATTGATTTCCTTGTAATACTTAACTTGTGTGAACTTTCTCATGCAGATTAAATAGGAAACACAATATGTTGTGTAACTTTGTGAAGAAGATGATGAGGTTCCTACGAAAGCCTCCAAGAAGTATGCATTCTGCCCTTTGCATTTCTTAACTTCTTTCAATACAAGACCTATTTTGCCATCTTCCGTTCCAATGACAACAAGAGAAGACGGAAGCCTAAAGTTATCGATCAAGATTGTTCGATAGTTGAACAAGCTCTTGCGCAGCTCTTTGTTTGGTGGTCACCCATAAATGGTCGTTCTATCCAACAACAATCAATTCCAAATATATGCGCCTTCTGGTTCAAGAAGCAACGTTTTAAAAGAAGTTCCAGTTCCAGTCAACTGTCCAATAACTAGGGGTGTTCAAAAGCGGTTAACCATTTTTTTGAACCGAATCGGTTTTTCGGTTTAGAAAAATTCCCGAACCGAAACCGAACAGAAAAACCGGTTTTTGGTTAACCGAAATACTGGTTAACCGCTTAAAAAAAAAGCAGTTAACCGATTTTCCCTTTTTTATAAAAATTATTTTTTTTATTTTTCCTAAATAAATGTAAATATAAATAATACATATCCAAATAAAAATTAAACATTCATATATATCCATTTACCACTACTAACAATACATTAAAAATATATTATTTTATTAATATATAATTATTATTTTATTGTTATTTAAATAATATATATATATATATATAATATATTATATATATATATATATATAATATATATATATATATTTATATATTAACCGGTTCAAAAAACTAGTTTCGGTTAACCTCTTTTTATTTTTTCTCGAACAGAATTCGGTTTTTTTAATTTTTCAAACCGGTTTTTCGGTTTGTTCGGTTCGGTTTTTGCATTTTTTTTAACACCCCTACCAATAACTATCCTTTTCTAACCCCTAAAATAGCTTTTAGCTAAGTTTGATTTCACTGGGACATAATTTTTTCTTGAAGTTGTTACTAGTTTCTCATTGTAAGACATAATTAATATAGCAGAAAACTTGAATCACAATTGACATGCCTTTGTATTTTCCAAAAAGGTAAGGGGAATGATAAGTCAAAGAAAGAGTCCCCTTCCACAGTTGCTCTGATATATATATTTGCCTCTTTGAGACTTGACCAGTTACTTATTTTCATTAGGAACTGAAGATGGAGTCATTGGAAACCAACCATTTCATCCTTGTTCATGAAGGTGGCTTTGGTGCCTAGTGTTGGTACAAGACAATGACACTTTTAGAAGAAACTGGATTTAAAGTGGATGTGATTGACTTAGCAGGTTCTGGAGCAAACTCATGTGATATAAACACCATTACAAGTATAGAACAATACGTCAAACCTCTTATTGAGTTCTGCAACAAGCTAGGAAACAAAGAAAAGGTTCGTTCTATCTTTCTATGTTGTAAAGATAAAAACTTTAACTTATGTTTAACAACAACATACACCATCTAGCTATTCCTAGAGTCTGTTTTTAGCCACATAATCTATAATACTAATTAATGACTGAAATGCAGGTGATTTTGGTGGGACATGATTTTAGAGGTGCTTGTATCTCATTTGTGATGGAGTTGTTTCCAACTAAAATTGCAAAAGCTATTTTCATTTCTGCAGCCATGTTGAGTAATGGCCAAAGTGCTCTTGATATGTTCTCCTAAAAGGTTACCCATCTAATCTATTGCTCTTCAAATCAACGGAATAAGAGGACTCCACATTTTACTTGTTAAATTAGCACCTTTTATTACACTTCCAATTTAAAGAAATGGATCTTATTTCTGGACTGTCAGACAATGTAATATACTATATAGTTAGTAATTCTTTGAGAAAATATATGATAAAATCCAGTAAATAACTTTTATAAACATCTATACATAATGTAAAATCCAAAAATTCTAATTTTAATTCATATAAATATATACACAAAATACAAATATACTTTAGTAAGCACAAAGTAATCTTGAACAGTGCTGCCAAACTCCTCCACTTCTTGACGTCCCACCCGGTTGTAAATCATCTAGTTCCTGCAAAATAATAAAATAACAGAGTGAGCACTAATTGCTTAGTAAGTAAACCAAACTGTACTACTGTTCTTCCTCCGTTACTCATGTTTTGATTTTTCTTTTCTCACTTTATTCTTTGATAATATTCTGCATTCTTTTCTGATATTCTGATTTGCTACTTATAAACATGCAAAGACAATGAATAAAATTGTACATCGTCGAGCACATAAGAAATACTGAATCACGTAAGTAGCATAATACATATGAAGAATAATAAACTTTCCTGAGAAAAGAACTTTCTTTTCTTTTCTGTTTTCTGTTTTCTATCTCTTATGTTGTATCTCTTTCTTTTCTTTCTTCTATTCTGGTTTGCCAATCAAACTAGATTGATGCATGGATTTAAAACCTTGGCCATGTGAGTAGGTACAATCCTCATCTACATGCACTGCTGACAGACTATACAAGTACTATATCTCTCTGTTGTGGTCGCTCGCTCGTGGCAACGTGCATGTAGGTATGCTCTGCTGGGTACAATCTGTATACACATACACTACTGACAGACTGTACAAATATTGTATCTCTCTGCTAATGCTGCTCGCTCGTGGCAACATGTATGTGAGCATCTCTGTCACTCACGGGTTCCCCATCGCAAAAACCTTATAACATAGTATGCTGTAGAAAGAGAATAGAAAGAGATACTATGCACATTTCAACATAAATTTCCAAGCTATGGAAATTCTACACTTGCATTCTTTAGTAAATGAGAAAATATACATACTTGCATGTTAACTTAAAAGAAAATTATTAGTCATTTTCTTTTCTTTCTTTCTCATTCCTTGCTAACATATTCTTTCATATTCCTTGCTAACATATTCTTTCATATTCTCATTTACTAAATCAAGGCTATGCATATATATCATGTGCAAAATATATGCATGATCAAGCCCATTCTTTAATATGCTTTTCAAATTCACATATACAAACTTGCAAATTCATTATGGCATAATGGTATGTCATGACTTATTCTACGATTCTCTACTATCACAATTACCATATCAAAATAATGCTTTAACTTGCAACTTCTTCTCTAATACTTTCATGTGCTATTCAAAAAGTAGTAAAGGTTCAAGTAGCTAGAACCAAGCACTAAGGGTCATTTCTCTCATGGAACAACATGACCAAGTGATATATTAAATTTTGGCATAACAATATGCACTCTTAAATATTAACATTTACACTTGGTTAAGCCCAAACATGATCTTTCTACTTTAGTTCTTGTCTTTCTCTAACCCTTTCTTCATTAGGGTTTAGCCAACTCATGCATGCATTTTCTCTTTAGATTTTCATCAAACACTTCATATGCACATGCAACTACCATGTTGGCTACTCTTCCACAACTCTCTAATTCCACCAAATTGTGAGCCAAAAACTCACTAACTTTAGTATCAAACCTGGCCAAGTTCAACAATCTCTACACTTCCAAAATTTCATCACTAATTCTTCCATAATTCCAACAATTCAACACATAGCATACAACACTTCTCATGGCTGGAAATTATGCATCATTAAACATAAAAAATAGCCAATAATTCTCTCATACCATCATATACAAACATTCAAAAATTCATTCAACAAAAGTCTTGCTCAAATCAAGGCTAAAATTAGGGTTTACTTACCTTGAATAAGTGAGATCACTTCCTTTTGCTAAAAACTATCTTCCTCTTGGGCCTAGATCATATAAAAACGATAAGAATTTAAAACTTTAAAGTTTAATCACACTCATTTTGCTAGAATCTTACCTTAGGATGCTTTAGGATTGAAAATCTCCAAAAATCCAAGCCAAATCCTATGATTTCCCTTTGAAATTGAGTGAAGAAAATTGAGAGAAAATGGGGTAAAGGTGGCGTGAACAAGGGCTAAAGGTATGTTAGGGTTTCTTCAAATGAAGTCTTATATCAAATAATATAAGCATGTATTCTCATTTTGCACGTGCATTTTCTATGAAATTTCATCTATGTCCTTTAGTCAATTACCAAAATACCCTCATTTTTATTATCTTCTTCACATTATTTTGCTTCCTTTCACTTCCCACTTTTTCATCTAATTATGAGTGAAAAGACCATTTTAACCCTAATGAAGTTTTAAGGAATTTCCTTCACACTTGTCTAAGGTAACTTCAAAGAAATCCAACTAAGGGTATTAGGGCATAAATAAAATTGCATACCTTGATCTGGGTGTTACAGACAGGTTCAAATATTCTGATGCAACAAGCTAAACTATTTGTGTGTGCCAATGGGAAGGATAAACCTCCAACTTCTATTGATCTTGACAAAACATTGTTGAGAGACTACTTGTTCAATCAAAGTTCAGCTAAGGTACGTTTCCAGTAGTTCAAAGTAGGCCAAAGTTTGGTTCAGTATTCTATTAATTATTTTGGTCAGATTTTTAAAATACGCGTTTGACACATTATTCAGGGAATCAAATTTTGAAAATTTGAATCCTGACTAATATGATTTCGGCGGCATTGTAGTTTTTTTTTTTTTTTTTTCCTTCTTTCTTCTTTTCTCTCCTTCAGTTTATCTACGGCCTCCACCTTCATATAACACGACTTCCACCTTCTTCTTCAAAGATCAGAACCAACGACCGCCACCTTCTTCCAAATTTCTTCTTCAAAAATTACAACAGAAACCACCACCTCTTCCATGTTACAACCACCATAACACCCTCTTCTACCTGCATTCAAAAGCACCACCCAAAAACACGTTATTCTGTGGCTTAAGACTCAAGAAACACCACCATCTTTCGGTTTTCTTCGACAAACCGAGGCTAGCAGGTATGGCCACGGTCACCCTCTCTCCCCCACAAAGAATTCTATCAATAAATCCTTTATAAAAAAATATACCAAACAATTTTTCTACAATTTATTAAACTCTAATATACTATTCTAAATACTTTACCAAACATCAATCATATTCTCGTAATAATAACCCAACTAAATACTCTACCAAACACATTTTTTTCAAATCTTATTCTCAAAATAATAACCCAACTCAACTTCACAATAATATTTCAAAAATACTACTCAAAATAACTAAACAAACGCACTTGGTATGTTAATTTCTAGGATGTTGCATTAGCATCAGTATCAGTGAGAGCAGTCCCATTTGCACTAGTTGTAGAGAACCTGTCTCTTACTGATAGCAACTATGGCTTCATCTGGCGGTTTTATGTAAAAACACTGGAGGATTTTGCGATTCCAGTGTGTTTATAGGATACAATGATAAACTCAAATCCTCCAGAAAAGGTTTTCCAGCTTAAAGGCTCTGATCATGCACCATTTTTCTCAAGGCCATAGGCACTTCACAGGATATTACTAAAGATATCAAATATTCCTCTCCCCTGAAGCCAGGGTTTAGAGGTCCAAGCTACATATACCTAATTGTTAATCCAGGATTGCTAGCTACAATCGCGGGTAGTCTTAATGTGTCACGTATTAAAGTGTGTATATATATATATATATCTTGAAAAGAGTTAATGACTGTCGTTAACAATCCTCTTAAACATATAATTAAGGAGAATTACAAAACTTGATAAATGACATTTGTTTATAAAGTTAAGTAGCTGATAATGATATTCTATCTCTCTACAAATGTATACATTCTAACTAGAAAAAGTTGTAAAACGACTTTGCCATGGTTTTTAATTACCAAAAAATATTTAATTAAAAGAGTAAACGACTTTTTACCACCCAAATAATTGCTTAATGAAAATTTCCCACTATCAGACTTTTAAAATACAATTTTATTACCCAAATTTATATTTCATTTCTGATTCCGACATCGTTGCAATCTCATATCATCACCATTCTCTTCTCCGATCATCGCTCACCAAAACCCCTCAAACCCTACTGCCGTCGACCTTGTCAATCTCTGACAATCGAGTGATTAGGGTTTGCGTAGCCACCCCTCCCAAGTCAAATTCCGATTAATCCTAACCAGTAAAATCCAACCTTCCACCACCAAAAGACTCATCGGCTCCACTCTTCAAAAGCTCTAATAGCCTGAACTAAATTTGTTGTCTGTTCGCCACCGAAATATAAATTTGGATAGTAAAATGATATTTTAAAAATCTGTGAGTAAGAAAGTATCATTAAGTCATTATTTGGATGGGGACTAACTAAAATGTATACATATATGTCAACTCTAGTTTTTTTTTTTTTTTTTTTTTTTTTTTAACCCATTTGAAACCTTGACATCTGCCTATTTAATTGAAAACATTTAATTATTTATTAGAATGTACACAAAATACGAACACTTTAATATACACTATATGTTAGAATATGTCAACTAATGGCTAAAATGGAAGGTATTGGATAATTCTTCAAAATGTGAGGCGAGGATAATTTTTCAAACATTTGAGATGTGAGTGACTTAAACATTAATGTCATTGGTGTTTTTAATACTTTAAAAATAAAATAGATGAATTAAATATTAATTGATCTCAGAGGGTGGTAAAAAATACATTATAAGCAAACCAACCCGAATCCCGAGAGCTTAAAGTCGCTGTTGGGGCAAGTCTGCGAACTGTGACCATTCTGGCCGCAATTCCAGCACCCTCGGGACATAGGGTGGGACTGGATTTTGGTTTGGATTTCGAAATAAAAAGAACAAGCATGTTTAAGCTAGCGTCTGCATATATATATGATCCGTGTTTTTCTTACCAAGTTTTTGGAAGTATGTATTTATATTTCTTTTTCTTTCTTGATACAGTAGTTTCTGGAATTTCTTGGACGAGACTAGGCCGTAAGATATATATTTCTTTTTCTTTTCTTGATCAGTAGTTTCCTGGAATTTCTTGGACGACACTTGGCCGTCATGAACCCCCATTGTTAAGGACACCCGTTAATATTTTAAAATCTCTTTTCAAACCCCATTAATACCAAAATACCCTTTAGACTTAAATATGTTTTTTCTTTACCTCTATTTTCTTAATTTTTTGAAATTAGAATTAGATCATTATTTTATTTCATCTATGATTGTGAAGAATCATTGACAATTTAAAATGGTAAATATTTATATATTCAATTTTTTTTTCTTTTATGTTTCGAAACTAAGATTTTAATTCTGAATATATATTTTATATTTTTTTACTCTCCATCAACAACAACTACTGTTAAGTACAAATTGGTATGAAAAATCATATTTGGATTTAACGAAAAGTTTAAATCATGGAGGGGTGAAAAGTAACCGTTGATTTTTTTTAAGCAATTTAAAGGGATGACTATGAGTTTTAAATGTTATTTAAAAAAAAAAAAAAAAAGGTATTTGTTTGAACCTCACTGCTCTTCAATTTTTGACCCTTTGGATCTATAATTATGAATTTATTAAATCCAAAATTCATGTTCACGGTGCTAATGGATCATTGTAGATGGTAAAATTTGCAGTTAATTCGAAAAGGATAGATTTTGTAAGAAGTGAGTCACTAACAATGATAAACCTACAAAGAGGGAAATGGAACATGAAGGCTTGGGTGACACCAATGTGGTGTCTGTCGTAGGCACTCCGACGCTCAAATTAGCAAGATTAAAGGTATTTAGTGAAGGCTGAGAGCGGGAAGGGTTTACCATAACAATGCAGCTAGGGCTAGACTAACACAAAGTGGCTGAAGCACAGCTTGCGGTGGCTAAAGGTGGTAAGTTAGTCGGAACTAAACTTTCGAAGGGGAAAACCGTATTCTTGGGAGCAAGAATAGGAACTAAAGCTATGGGTGATTTCAGAATGAATAATGAGAGGCTTTTGCCCATGTTTATATAGTGAACCAAGGAGGCTGGAGTCCTAGTAGGACTCTAGTCCTATTTGGTAGTTAGAAAGAAGCCTTCAGAATTTCTGTATTAGATTAGGGTTACCACTTCAAAATAGATTTTGGATTTGATTGACGTGAAAGTAAATGAGATTCTAATCTATTTGGGAGAGCTAGTGGGTGGAACCCGATTTAGCTTAACTTGTAGGATAGTCCAACTCCTAGAGTAATCAATTCACAAGGGGATTTAAGCGTAAACCCAATCGAAATTCGGCTAAGGCGCTAGGTCATAATATGTTTATACTACACCACCACATACGGCATATATACATTAATGTCATTTGATTGATTTCTCTTTGTAATACTTCAACTTGTGTGAACTTTCTCATGCAGATTAAATAGGAAACACAATATGTTGTGTAACTTTGATGAAGAAGATGATGAGGGTTCCTACGAAAGCCTCCAAGAAGTATGCATTCTGCCTTTGCATTTTCTTAACTTCTTTCAATACAAGACCTATTTTGCCATCTTCCGTTCAATGACAACAAGAGAAGACGGAAGCCTAAAGTTATCGATCAAGATTGTTCGATAGTTGAACAAGCTCTTGCCGCAGCTCTTTTGTTTGGTGGTCACCACATAAATGGTCGTTCTATCTCAACAACAAATCACATTCCAATATATATGCGCCTTCTGGTTCAAAGAAGCAACGTTTAAAAGAAGTTCCGTTCAGCACACTCCAAAACTAGGGGTGTTCAAAAGCGGTTAACCATTTTTTGAACCGAATCGGTTTTTCGTTTAGAAAAATTCCCGAACGAAACCGAACAAAAACCGGTTTTTGGTTAACCGAAATACTGGTTAACGCTTAAAAAAAAAAGCAGTTAACCGATTTTCCCTTTTTTTAAAAACTTATTTTTTTTTATTTTTTCCTAAATTAAATTGTAAATATAAATAATACATATCCAAATAAAAATTAAACATTATATATCCATTTACCACTACTAACAATACATTAAAATATTATATTTTTTTATTTAATATATAATTATTATTTTATTGTATTAATATATATTTATATATAATATATATATATATATATATAATATATATATATATATATATATATATATATATATAACCGGTTCAAAAAACTAGTTTCGGTAACCTCTTTTTATTTTTCTCGAACCAGAAATTCGGTTTTTTTAATTTTTCAAACCGGTTTTTCGGTTTGGGTTCGGTTCGGTTTTTTGCATTTTTTTTTAACACCCCTACCAATAACTATCCTTTTCTAACCCCTAATAGCTTTTAGCTAAGTTTGATTTCACTGGGACATAATTTTTTTCTGAAGTTGTTACTAGTTTCTCATTGTAAGCATAATTAATATAGCAGAAAACTTGAATCGCAATTGACATGCCTTTGTATTTTCCAAAAAGTGGGGAATGATAAGTCAAAGAAAGAGTCCCCTTCCACAGTTGCTCTGATATATAATATCTGCCTCTTGGAGACTTGACCAGTTACTTATTTTCATTGGAACTGAAGATGGAGTCATTGGAAACCAACCATTCTCCTTGTTCATGGAGATGGTTTTGGTGCCTGGTGTTGGATACAGACAATGACACTTGTAGAAGAAACTGGATTTAAAGTGGATTTGATGACTTAGCAGGTTCTTGAGCAAACTCGTGATTATAAACACAATTACAAGTCTAGGACAATACATCAACCTTATTGAGTTCTGAAACAAGCTAGGAAATGAAGAAAAATGTTCGTTCTATCTTTCTATGTTGTAAAGATAAAAACTTTAACTTATGTTTAACAACGACATACACCATCTAGCTATTCATAGAGTCTGTTTTTAGCCACATAATTATAATACTAATTAATGACTGAAATGCAGGTGATTTTGGGTGGGACATGATTTAGAGGTGCTTGTATCTCATTTGTGATGGAGTTGTTTCCAACTAAAATTGCAAAAGCTATTTTCATTTCTGCAGCCATGTTGAGTAATGGCCAAAGTGTGTCTTGATATGTTCTCCTAAAAGGTTACCCATCTAATCTATTGCTCTTCAAATCAACGGAATAAGAGGACTCCCATTACTTGTTAAATTAGCACCTTTTATTACACTCCAATTAAAGAAATGGATCTTATTCTGGACTGTAGACAATGTAAATACATATAGTAGTAATTCTTTGAGAAAATATATGATAAAATCCAGTAAATAACTTTATAAACATCTATACATAATGTAAAATCAAAAATTCTAATTTAATTCATATAAATATATACACAAAATACAAATTACTTTAGTAAGCACAAAGTAATCTTGAACAGTGCTGCCAAAACCTCCACTTCTTGACGTCCACCGCGTTGTAAATCATCTAGTTCCTGCAAATAATAAAATAACAGAGTGAGCACTATGCTTAGTAAGTAAACCAAACTGTACTACTGTTCTTCCTCCGTTACTCATGTTTGTTTTTTCTTTCTCACTTTATTCTTTGATAATATTCTGCATTCTTTTCGATATTCTGATTTGCTACTTATAAACATGCAAAGACAATGAATAAAATTGTACATCGTCGAGCCCATAAGAAATACTGAATCACGTAAAGTGATAATACATATGAAGAATAATAAACTTTCCTGAGAAAAGAACTTTCTTTCTTTTCGTTTTCTGTTTTCTATCTCTTATGTTGTATCTCTTCTTTTCTTTCTTCTATTCTGGTTTGCCAATCAAACTAGATGATGCATGGATTAAAACCTTGGCCATGTGAGTAGGTACAATCCTCATCTACAGCACTGCTGACAGACTATACAAGTACTATATATCTCTGTTGTGGTCGCTTCGCTCGTGGCAACGTGCATGTAGGTATGCTCTGCTGGGTACAATCTGTATACACATACACTACTGACAGACTGTAAAATATTGTATCTCTCTGCTAATGCTGCTCGCTCGTGGAACATGTATGTGAGCATCTCTGTCACTCACGGGTTCCCCATCGCAAAACCTATAACATAGTATGTGTAGAAAGAGAATAGAAAGAGATACTATGCACATTTCACATAAATTTCCAAGCTATGGAAATTACACTGCATTCTTTAGTAAATGAGAAAAATATAACTTGCATGTTAACTTAAAAGAAAATTATTAGTCATTTTCTTTCTTTCTTTCTCATTCCTTGCTAACATTTCTTTCATATTCCTTTAACATATTTTTCATATTCTCATTTACTAAATCAAGGCTAGCATATATATCATGTGCAAAATATATGCATGATCAAGCCCATTCTTAATATGCTTTTCAAATTCACATATACAAACTTGCAAATTCATATGGCAAATGGTATGTCTGACTTATTCTACGATTCTCTACTATCACAATTACCATATCAAATAATGCTTTAACTTGCAACTTCTCTCTAATACTTTCATGTGCTATTCAAAAAGTAGTAAAGGTTCAAGTAGACTAGAACCAAGCACTAAGGGTCATTTCTCTCATGAACAACATGACCAGTATATATTAAATTTGGCATAACAATATGCACTCTTAATATTAACATTTACACTTGGTTAAGCCCAAACATGATCTTTCACTTTAGTTCTTGTCTTTCTCTAACCCTTTCTTCATTAGTTTAGCCAACTGCACAGCATTTCTCTTTAGATTTTCATCAAACACTTCATATGCACATGCAACTACCATGTTGGCTACTCTTCCACAACTCTCTAATTCACCAAATTGTGAGCAAAACTCACTAACTTTAGTATCAAACCTGGCCAAGTTCAACAATCTCTACACTTCCAAAATTTCATCACTAATTCTTCCATAATTCCAACAATTCAACACATAGCATAAACAACTTCTCATGGCTGGAAATTATGCATCATTAAACAAAAAATAGCCAATAATTCTCTCATACCATCATATACAAACATTCAAAAATTCATTCAACAAAAGTCTTGCTCAAATCAACGGCTAAAATTAGGGTTTACTTACCTTGAATAAGTGAGATCACTTCCTTTTGCTAAAAACTATCTTCCTCTTGGGCCTAGATCATATAAAAACGATAAGAATTTAAAACTTTAAAGTTTAATCACACTCATTTTGCTAGAATCTTACCTTAGATGCTTAGGATTGAAAATCTCCAAAAATCCAAGCCAAATCCTATGATTTCCCTTTGAAATTGAGTGAAGAAAATTGAGAGAAAATGGGGTAAAGGTGGCGTGAACAAGGGCTAAAGGTAGTTAGGGTTTCTTCAAAGAAGTCTTATATCACAAATATAAGCATGTATTCTCATTTTGCACGTGCATTTTCTATGAAATTCATCTATGTTTTAGTCAATTATGTTTTTGAAATTACAAAGCCTATATTAATTTTAGGGAGAACGACTTATACATACTCAAGGTTTGCCGTAAAGATAAATTGGTACCTAAAAAGTTTTGAAACGACAAATAGGTACCTTCCGTCATGTTCTGTTAATGATTTCTGTTTATTAATAGTGAAAAGACTAAAATGCCCTTAAAAGTTTGAATTTTAGTTTTTTATAAATTTAAAAATTTCTAAAAAACCCCATAGGTTTACAAATTTAACTTAATAACCCAATATATAAATTTTTTGTAAAATAACAAAAACACCCCTGCTGCCCACAGTGCCAGATTCCGGCCACCACCGCCGGAATCTGGCCGGAAAGTTGCATTACGACACAGACCCGTCGGATCTGTGTCGTAACGCGTCGATCTGGCTTTTTCCGGCCAGATCCGTGGCTGAACTGGTCGGAAAAGGCCAGATCTACGGCTAAATCTGGCCGTCGACGCCGCAAAACTCCATCTGCGGCATCGACGACTAAATCTGGCCTTTTTCGGCCAGATCTAGCCGGAAAAGGCAAGATCGGCACGTTACGACACAGATCTGATGGGTCTGTGTCGTAACGTAACTTTCCGGCCAGAATCTGGCACTGCGGGTGGTGGGGGTATTTTTGTTATTTTACAAAAATTTTATATATTGGAGTATTTAGTTAAATTTGTAAACCTAGGGGGTTTTTAGAAATTTTTAAATTTATAAAAAACTAAAATTCAAACTTTAAAGGGCATTTTAGTCTTTTTACTATTAATAAACAGAAATCACTAACCGAATATGACGGAAGGTATCTATTTGTCGTTTTAAAACTTTTTGGGTATCAACTTATCGTTATGGCAAATCTTGGGTATGCACAAGTCGTTCGGCCTTAATTTTATGGCAAACTTGGGACATAAAGAAGTTTACAAAGAACAAGATGTATATACTTTCTCTCATTGACCTCACAAGGACAAGCTAAGTTAATTTATTTAATATTTCATGAGATAATTAAACTAAACAATACAAATAAATAATATTTTTAAAGAGTTTTTAACATTAAAATACTCTTTTAATTACCTTAAAAATAACTTCAACTAAACATACACATTACATTAAAAACAAAATAAACTTACGAACCTTCTCTCGGTCGGCGGCCACATTCAAGATCTTCGGAGAGATACCCATCTCCATAATCCGACTTCTCGGGCGATAAACGTAGATTGTGGTGGCTGAGATGACCCGTGCTGAGACTCCTCCGANTTAGAATGTTATGCTAAATTGTTTTCCATCACTTTCAAAGACAAATATATATATATATATATATATATATATACATACTTAAAGTTTTCTGTAATTTATTCTCATCATTTGTCATTTAAGGACCTACAGCAATCAGCAAACATGTAATATATAACATGCTACAGCTTGTGATCATTGACAATTTGGTCATCAGATTGTTTTTTATTGGATTAAACAATTCCATTGATGGATTGACTGTTATTGGTGGTGATGATTTGAATGTTAATTTCCAATTAGCTACAATTTTTTTCTTCAATTTAATTCAACCTGTAAATTGAATAATTCGGGTGTTGGCACATGGCCGACCGCTTGAAATGCGGCCATTACGTTCTAATTAATGATTGGGACCAAAATATTGTCAGTCCTAGTTAGTGCTTGTTCCTTGGATGTCTTACAAAAACAGCTAGACGATATTAACATAAGAAAAATAAATATGAATTTAAGTCATTTATTAATGGAAAAATGTACGTACAAGATAATTAGCTGACAAAGAAGGGAATAATTAAAGGATAGCATATAAATATATAATGTCATTGTCAGAATTACGAATTCAAAAGGCCTAGATTAGCTAGTTTGCTTGAAGAACTCAAATCTGACTAAGTAGTTGTAGTCTAAGCATACTTTGATTACCAAACCAAAGCTGTTAGATAACGAAATTCCTACTAACTCCTGAATTGCTTGTTCAATTTTAATCCTTATAGGAATCGGCCCAAATTCGCCTTTGGACTAGTTCATTACGCAACTGAATCGAAATGTACATGCAAAGGCTTTGCTTTTTTATATTAATATTAATTTCCGTGTAGATATAGCAGTTGGGATTTTGGAGGAAATTTTTTGTCTGACAAAGTAAGCGTTGGACGTACGTTGTGGAAGTTGACCCTCAAATTTTGTTCTTATAAATAGAGCTTGCCATTCTCTTTGTGTCTTCATTCCAACTCAGGCATTTCCTATTTTCTCTTCATTGTTTCTTAAACCCTCTTTTCTTAAGTGTCTTCGTTCTTCTTAATTTTCAGCATGGCACGTTCTATGCTATTGCTAGTATGTGCAGCTTTTGTGCTCTTGGTTTGTTCTTCAATGGCTTCTGCCGCAATCGTGGAGCACACATTTCATGTAGACTTCATTTTCTCTCCTTAGTTTTCTTTAGAATATAACTAATTTGACAACGAGCATTTAGATAATAACAGTGTTTACTGGTTTGATATATCAGGTGCAAAACTTGACTATCGGAAGGTTATGCAACCAGCAAGTAATAACAGCAGTGAACGGAAGTCTCCCTGGCCCAACGATACGCGTTCATGAGGGTGACACTGTTATTGTTCATGTCTTCAACAAGTCACCCTATAACCTTACCATTCACTGGTAATTAACCCTTATACGCGAAGCAAAAATCAATTTCATTATACTATTTTTTAAATCGTTTTGACTTTGGCAATATAACAACTTCATGACTTTTTCCCCCCAAATCTTCCAACTAGTTTTTTATCCTCATTCTGAAATTCTTGCTTTGCTTTTTCTTGATTAATTCTTATTTTCTTCGACGAATATCTAAATTGTCTAGAGAAGAAACTTCATTAATGCATACACATTTTAATACTATAGGTGTAATCACTATATTGTAAACAAAAACAATGATGTTACGTTACATTGACAGCAGAAAAATCTTCATCATCTTCATGTTTGAATTCTTCCAATTCAATAATAATAAATCTGATATATCATGAAATTTATGTTTATGTAGGCATGGAATATTTCAAATACTGAGTGGCTGGGCAGATGGACCTAGTATGGTAACTCAATGTCCAATAACACCTGGAGGTAAATACACCTACAAATTTAAAATCATCAACCAGGAGGGAACACTATGGTGGCATGCTCACGTCTCATGGCTCCGTGCTACTGTCTATGGCGCCCTTATCATTCGCCCAAGATCTGGTCAAGCCTATCCATTCCCTAAACCTCACAAGGAAGTTCCCATCTTACTGGGTATATACCTTTAACTCTCCAAATTAATTTTTAATTAAATCTACTAACAATTGGAGTTGATACTGTAATTTACAAGCCATTCCCTAATTATTTGATTAATTAACGTGATTGCAGGTGAGTGGTGGAATGCTAATGTTGTCGATGTTGAGAACCAGGCCCTCGCCACTGGTGGAGGTCCTAATAATTCCGATGCTTTCACAATTAACGGAAGGCCCGGAGACCTCTATCCATGCTCTAAAAATCGTAAGTGTATAATATATTAAGCTTTATAATGGTACATTTTCTTTAATTTACTGTCTGATATGGTTCACTCTTTGGTCTTATTAATCATCAGGAACATACAAGCTCGAAGTCCAACAAGGAAAGACCTATCTATTGCGTATAATCAACGCTGCACTCAATAACCAGCTCTTCTTCAAGATAGCTAATCACAATCTGACAGTGGTGGCCGTCGACGCTGGCTACACAACACCAAAGGTCACTGATGTTGTGGTCATTGCCCCCGGCCAGACCACCGATGTCCTCCTCAAGGCCAACCAACCAGTGGGCTCTTATTACATGGCGGCTCATGCTTATGCCAGTGCGCCACTCTCCTTTGACAACACCACCACCACAGGCATCATCGAATATGAAGGCTCAAACACAGCAACTCCGATCATGCCTGTCCTTCCAGCTTTCAATGACACGCCGACTGCTCACAGATTCTACAGTAACTTAACCAGTTTAGAAGGATGCCCCCACTGGGTGCCCGTGCCACGTCATGTGGACGAGCATATGTTTGTTACCGTCGGATTGTCGCTTGAACCTTGTGGAACAAACGCCACTTGTCAAGGTCAAAACGGTCAACGATTCTCTGCCAGTATGAACAATCAATCGTTCCAGCTCCCAACAAGTTTGTCAATGTTGCAAGCCTTCTTTTACAATGTGAACGGAGTGTACACCACTGATTTCCCCAACAAGCCACCTGTTACGTTTGACTTCACAAACAGCAGCTTCAACAATGCCACGTCACTACTGTTTGCACCCAAGGTAACAAAGGTCAAGAAAATCAAGTTCAATTCGACGGTGGAGATGGTCTTCCAAAACACGGCTTTAATCACAACCGAGAATCATCCCATGCACCTTCATGGTTTCGACTTTTACGTATTGGCCCAAGGGTTTGGAAACTATAACAAAACGAGAGATAGTAAAAAATACAATCTCGTCAACCCACAAAGGCGTAACACCATAGCCGTGCCAGTTGGAGGCTGGGCTGTCATCAGATTCACCGCAAATAATCCAGGTTAATTAATTTTCTTAAGTTACGTTCTGTGCATGGTAATTTCTCTAAATTGGTTGGTGGGTATTTATTTTAGATTAAATATAATGCGTGCATGATACTCTGATCTGAAAGCGATAGTCCAACAGGCATAAGATTTTTTAAACATTAAGCAAATTAGGAAGCAGAAGATGTCTTCAGACTGACTTTTTACTTAATATTTTTCTTGTTTTGTCACTGAACTTTATACAGGTGTTTGGTTCATGCACTGCCATTTGGACGTTCACTTGCCGTGGGGTTTGGCCACAGCTTTTGTAGTTGAAAATGGACCGACTCCGTCGACTAGGTTGCCTCCACCGCCGGCGGATCTACCCCAGTGTTAGTTGTATTATTGTTTCACATACAAAACAATATGAGGCTCCGATTGTTTTCTCAAATCATTACTTTTGTTGATTGTTTATTTTGTATTTGTCTAGTTTTCAATTCATAATTTGTTTCAGTTCGGAAGATTTTCGATGTAATAATTTAGTCCTCCATTCTTGTCAACTGTGATGTATCAAGTCCATTTTTTTATATATATTTCAATGTAATAATATTGTTTTCTTAATATATATATGTTCTTTATTTATAAGTTTTCCAGTCTATTATTGTACACCCCAATCCTGCTGCTCTTACCGTACCTTTTTAGAGCTTTTAATTCTCTTTATGTTATCTTCAAGAATCAAGTCAGTGAGTTGCCATAAAAAAATTAATTAGTTGGGTGATTTAATAAAACAAGAACAGGCGTGTTTTTTTATTTTATTTTTGTTATTATTATTATTATTTTGACAAATATAATTTGCAAAGTAACAAATATATATATTTTGTAATTGATTTTTTATAGTTAAAACTACAATTTCAAGAGTAATCACTGCAATAGTCTTGTTCTTATTTTCAAAATACAGCATCAACAGTTCAACAAAAAGCAGACTAATTGAGCAAGGATTGTGAGAAAAAGTGTAGAGTTGTCATTTTCTAAATTCTAATTACAGTATGATTGCAGAATGGCATCACATAAATTTCAATGTAATTGAATTGACTGCCAATCTGCCATGCAATAATGCCCATTAGACTGAATGAAAATGACCATTTGTGTTGCTTGATGTTGATATTGAATCACGCCAAGTCCTATATTTTGATTTGAAAAATGCCAATTCAATTACCAAATCTGAGTGTAGAGAGATTTGATTTGATTCTTTTTGTTATTTTTTTTATTCAATAGATGTGGAGTACTACGCAATTGCTTTTTATGTTTGGGAAATATAATTAATCGTGTAATACTAATTTCGTCATCAGAAACTCAATAATGTGATTTATTTATCATCAAAGAAAATAGATCATTAATTGCATTTCAAAATGGGCTTGCCCAAGAAGGCTTAGGCTTGCTTAATTCATTGCAGTTCGCTCTTCCCCGTTGATGCTTCAAATTCAATCTTGGATGGACACAAATGAATGAATAATGAAAATTTGTTAGGGGTGTATTTGTAAACTTATAAGGTGTTTTTGCTATTTTTTAAACTAATAGGGGGGTAATTATTTTTTACAGGGTACCCTGGAAAGGAACCGGAACCTGCATTTTAGGTTCCGGTTCCTTGAATTAAAGAACCTGCATTGTGCAGTTCTAGTTCTAGTTCCTTTTTTTGGAAACCTGCACTGTGCGGTTCCGGTTCTGGTTCCCCCAGAAAATGTAGGGTACCCGGAACCGCTCACCTCTAGTTGTGTCCTCAAAATCCGTATTTTAATTTTTAAATTTAAATTTTAAAAAAATAATAACTATTGTAAAAGTTTTAAAGAGTTTTAATGAAACTTATGGTCCATTTGGTATAGTTTATTCAAATAGAGCTTATAGAAGTAAAGCATATTGAAGTAGAGTATAAAATTATAGTTTTTAACTTTGTGAGTTCTTTTATTAGAAAAATGCAAAAGAATTTTCTAATATTAGTTTACAAAACGGCTTTAATATATAAGAATAAACTAATTCAAATTTATAAAATATAATAAGAATATACTTGAAATTTCAACACTTTATGTAAGCTGAAAAAGAGTCTATAAGCCGTATAATAAATTTTTTTTAAATATTATAAGCACTTTGGATGTAACCAAACAACCTAAAAAAATTTCAAAAGTGTGAATTTAAATAAACTCTTTTCATCAATATATACGCTCAGCCAAGTCGGCTTTAAGCCATTGAATTGACTAATTGTTAAAATAGTTTGACCCATGTATATATAAAAGTTTGTTTTGATAAAATTTCACTAATAAAAGAAAATCCATCTCCGACTAAGGAGTGCTAGCATTAGTAGAAATGTCAATACCTTTCCCAGTAAACACATGGACTCTCGTTTACTTTAAGGGTGTGTTTGGTTAGGAATTATAGGAGATTACTGAGGTAATGTCATCCTATATTACTTGATTACTACGTTTGGTTGTCAAGTAATATAAGATTTCGGTAATCTTCTAATACCAATAGTAGTTACTATTGGTAATATAGAAGGTAATATGATTACTTGGTAATCTTTTTTTGTTACAATTTTACCCCTTATTAATAAAATTTTAGGATAANAATTTTATGTTTTGAGTTGAGAAATGTCATCTATTTTAACGATGAAATCAGTTTCCTGTTTAATTGTAGGGCTACTGATGTGGATTCAGACGCCCATGATAAAAACAAGAAAAATATTACGCTGCTAGAGAATGCTGGTCTGCACTGCCTAACTTAAGAGCTTATTGAAAAAATAGAGTTTGGATGAAACGATTTTGAAGATAGTATTCGCATAGAGGGATGAAAGTTAACGAAAGCGAAGAAAAAATATTTTTCTACACTTTTAATGCTTTTTTTTTACTCTTAAAACGGTTTATGGATGTTTTTCGGATGTTTAAATTTTACGAAACAAATGGCAGAAAAACAACTCAGGTATGTGATCACTGGCGGTGGTGTGGCGGCGGGATATGCAGCAAGGGAGTTTGCCAAGCAGGGTGTTAAGCCAGGAGAGCTTACAATCATCTCCAAAGAAGCGGTGGCTCCAAACGAGCGTCCCACACTTAGCTAGGAATATCTTTTACTAGAGGGACCTGCTAGCCTCCAGGTTTCCATGTCTGTGTTGTTCCTCGGTACAGAAATTATCCAAGTAGATCTTGCTTCCAAGACGCTTGTTAGTGCATCTGGGAAAGTCTTCAAGTATAAAATTTTAATTATTGCAACTGGTTCCACAGTTAAAAGGTTATCAGATTTTGGTCTGCGAGGACCCAATGCAAAAAATATCTTATACTTAAGAGAAATTGTTGATGCTGATAAGTTGGTTGAAGCAATTAAAGCAAATAAAAATGGGAAAGCTGTGGTTGTTGAGGGAGGATACATTCGTCTTGAAGCAAGTGCAGCTTTACGGGTCAATAATTTTGATGTTAGCATGGTTTTTCCTGAACTATGGTGCATGCCTCAGCTCTTTACTGCTAGTATTGCAGCATTCTATGAAGGTTATTATGCTAATAAAAGTATTAACGTCTATTGGAGAACAGTTGCTGTTGAGTTTGAGGCTGACTCTAATGGAGATGTCAGAGAAGTAAAACTAAAGGATGGCAGGGTGCTGGAAGCCGACATTGTTGTTGTTGGTATTTGAGTTAGACCTGTAACAGCATTATTAAAGGGGCAGGTTGAAGAGAACAAAGTTGGGATGAAGACTGATGAATTTTTCAAAACAAGTGTTCCTGATGTGTATGTTGTGGGAGATGCGCCTACTTTCCCTCTGAACTTGTACAATAATGAGATGAGAATAATTGAACATGTCGACCATGCTCGCAAATCAACTGAGCAGGCTGCAAAGGCCATCAAGGCAAGCGACGAAGGCAAAACGGTAGAGGAATATGACGATGTTCCATTTTTCTCTTCTCGTTCCTTTGATCTCTCATGGAAATTCTATGGTGACAATGGTAGTGAGGCCGCGGTATTTGGGGACAATAATCCTGCATCACCTCAGCGTAGGTTCAGAATCTATTGGATCAAAGATGGAAAGATTGTTGGAGCTTTCCTTGAAAGTGGGACCCCAGAAGAAAACGAGGCCATTGCGAAAGTTGCTAGGCTTCAACTTAATTTTCCTCGAAAGCAATCGACAGGTGATAAAGTTTATTGATCAGTAAAGCTTTAAAAGGCTAATGGTATATGGATATAATTCTTGGTCCAATTAGTGAAGAGGCATTGATCTTAAATTGATATCTAAGTGGTAAAATTACATGATTAAATATATGGAATGCTACATCACTTAAACACACGAAAGTTGAGATGGAATGTTAGGAAAGACGACATTACCCAAAGTACTCGTAGATATTCTTAGGATTCAAATTCTTTTGAGGCTAACTTAAATAGACGAGTAATGTTACACATATCTGAACCTGTATGCTAATTGAGTTGATAGATCATTAATTCACATATACTCTACCAACTCTACCGTCATATAGGTATACAAATTTGGGATTATAACTTTATATGTAAATTATTTATTAGGGGTGAATACTAGTAGCAGTTAGAATCGGAATTGGAACCTACCCGAAACCAATACTATGTAGATAGGTTTCAGTTCCTTTTTTTGGAACCGACACTGTGCGGTTTTGGTTCCGGCTCCTACATGTGGAGAAATCAAAACTTGGAAAAAAGAACTTGTAGCAGGTACCCTGTTTTGGAACCTGGGCTGAAAAAATATCTGTGAAGAATGAGGGGTCTATTGTAATTTTACATACATAAAAATTAAAATGGAAAAAGCTAAATTTTTATAATAACCTGATTAAATAAATATATAATATACTTATTACTTATAAACTACACCATATAAAAAACTTTAATAAATTAAAATATATGAATATTAAAGTTTTAATTAATTAAGTGTATAATTGGAATTAAAACCAATTAAAAATATTTTAATGTTACTAAAAGAATTACTTTTTAATATAATAGTATATTTGATTGAATAATAATATAATATTTAGTTATTTACTACAATTATCAAGTTTTAAGTATATCTGTAATAAATTAGTAATTAATTAATTATATAAAATAAATTGATAAACATTAATACATTACAAGTTAAATGATTACTTAATCAATTATAACATTACATTATAGTTAAACGGCTACTTAATTAATTATAAATTTATAACATTACATTAGTAATTAATTATAATTTAGTACGTTAATTAATTAAATAATTAAGAATTTAATTAATTATGACATTACATTATAAATTTATAGTATGATTACTTAATTAATTACAACATTACATTCTAAATAAATTATTATTTAATTAATTATAACATTCCATTATAAACATTAATATAATACTTAATTAAACGATAAAAAATTTAATTAATTATAATATTACATTAAAGATTTATAGTATGATTACTTAATTCATTATAACATTATATTATAGTATGATTACGTAATTAATTATAACATTACATAATGAAATGATTACTTAACTAATTACGATATTATATTATAAACATTAGTAATTTACTATATTAGTACAATACTTAATTAAATGATTATAAATCATTTAATTATAACATTATATTATAAATTTATAGTATGATTACTTAATTAATTATAACATTCTATAATAAACATTAATACAATATTTAATTAAATGATTAGAAATTTAATTAATTATAATATTATATTAAAGATTTATAGTATGATTACTTAATTCATTATAATATTACATCATAGTATAATTACATAATTAATTATAGTATTACATAATGAAATGATTATTTAATTAATTATGATGTTATATTATAAACATTAGTAATTTACTATATTAGCACAATACCTACATTTAATTAATTATAGCACTACATTATAAACTTATAGTATGATTACTTAATTAAATGATTACTTAATTAATTATAACATTCTATTATAAACATTAGTATAATATTTAATTAAATGATTAGAAATTTAATTAATTAAAACATTACATTATAATTAAATAATTACTTAATTAATTATAAATTTATAACATTATATTATAAATATTAGTAATTTACTATATTAGTACATTACTTAATTAAATAATTAAAAATTTAATTAATTATAACATTATATTATAGATTTATAGTATGATTACTTAATTAATTATAATATTATATTATAGATTTATAGTATGATTACTTAATTAATTATAATATTTCATTATAAACATTAGTACAATACTTAATTAAATTATTAGAAATTTAATTAATTATAATATTAAATTATAGATTTATAGTATGATTGTTTAATTAATTTAATTAACTGTTTTTGTTTTGGTTTTGCTTGGAATTTTATGTGAATTGTGATGAATTGATTTAATTCAAGTATTGCTTAGAGATTAGAGGATTTATGAGTCACATTAGACACAAATGAAGGAGTAATCAAAATTTGTTAGAGGTGTATTTGTAAACTTTTATAGTATTTTTGTCATTTTTTAAACTAATAAGCAATAATTGATTTTTTATAGGGTACCTGAGAAAGGAACCAGAACCTACATTTTAGGTTTGGGTTCCTTGAATTTAAGAACCTACATTATGCAGTTTCGGTTTCTTTTTTTGGGAACCTAGACTGTGCGGTTCCGGTTTCGGTTCCCTCGAAAAATGCAAGGTACCTAAAATCGCTCATCTCTATTGTTTTTAATAAAAGACATATACAAATATAAATTCCATAAGGGTAGGTCATTTGCCTTAGGTTCGGCTCTAGTTGAGGTTAACGACATCTAATTAATAAATGAGTACATTTATTTAATTTCTTGAATTAAGGCAACAAAATCAACAATTCCAATAAAACAAGGACAATTTACAAGCTTTTAAGAAATATATTTGTAGAAAAGCTGGCAGGTGGTGGTTGGCCACATTGAGAGGGTGGGGTGTGTATTAGAGAATAGACCAGGACTCAACATTATATCAGTCCAGTAGTGAGCTAACTTATACACAAGATATATAGAATAAGAACTTCTAGTGAAAATAAAAGAACTCTAGCTATATGTACTTATGCTAATTATAAAGCCAAATAAGAATGATGTAAATTATATAAATCCCATAGAAACAAAAGAAGGTAGAGAAATGTAAGTCATAGATGAAGCACAATGATGTTTATGACAAAGAATTAAGTCGACCATTTTGTGACAACTCCAACCCATTTAACTTCAACTTCAATAATGACAGTGTCATCAACCAAGAAACCTTTTTTTGAATTCTTGAGTTTTTCTAATGCCGTGATTCTTCGGAAACCCCACGTCAGTGACTTCTCTGAGGGATTATGGATTGAGCTGCAGGAAAGATGAAAAGAAAGTAGTTAAAGAACAAAATTTATATTAAAAATGCAAGCACTTATAACAAGAAGAAAAAATATTAAAGCACAAGAATTTATAGTCTTGATAAAAAAAATGCAGAAATTTGCATTTAAAATTTGTATAAATATCAGAAATTACAGAAAATCAATTGATGTATGTGCATGTAACAATTTCGTACAATACAAAATATTTTATTTCAAAAAATTGACGTGTTTTCTATACCCATGGTCTTTGACACACAAAGCAAATTTAATTAACAATTTCGTATCTTGGGGAACACTTGATCCAAACATATTTAGATATAGTGAAATACTGTTGCCCTTGCCCATTTTGGTAGAGTCTAACATTCCTGCAATTCAATAATAACTTCTACTGTAATTTCTATGGTGTGTGAAGTAAATTAACACAACTCAAGTTCCACATGAAAGCAACTATATATACCAATCATAGCATCCAAATGATTCTGACTCATAAAGTTGAAAATTCCTCAATTTTCCATGATGGTAGAGAGAGTCATAGTTCTTCATCAGTGATAATTGATCCCCTTTGAATGTACTTTTGACAACAAAAACCTCAGCACCAAAAACACAAGAATCATCCATAAGGTATCCATTAAGAGGATCTGAAAATGTATTCAAGTCAATGAAGTTTTTGATACCCCATTTAGTGTACAACCCCTGGAATTGCTTCACACTCCTATCTGCGTCAATCAAAATTATCTATTAATAAATCTATAAAAACTGACTACTATGAGATTTTTCTTACAATTAATTTCTAATAAAAAAGTTGTAAACATATTACCTTGAAGACTAAAATATTTCTCTTTTAGCTGATTAAATAAGAAAAAATTGAAAATCACATCGTCTTTCCATCCCATTTGAAAAGAATTCGTATTCATCAATTCCAAATTCACCGAGATACAACCAGTTCCAGCTTTGATCCAATCCCTATTTAGATAGATTGTCAATTTCCTGTGATAGCAGCTTAAATTTTCGTTAATTGAGATTGATAAAGAATTAGTGAAAAATACTATTCAAATTTATCATCGTCCTACTTGTGCTTAAGTATAATTTATAGATTATAAACGACAAAGTTGAGTAAAGTGCACACCATTTGAAGCCCCCAGCAAAGAAAGCGTCCAAGATAAATTTATGTGTTGAAGCTTTAGATAGGAATAAGAAGGAATCCATTTTGATTAGGTAGTGACTTGATGCAGCATCCTTTCCTGAAAGAAAAAAAATAAGAGATATAATAAGCTTTGTTAATGACTACAAAATTTGTAGATAACTCAGCCAACTTTTACCAAATTAATTTAATAACAAAATCATTTGGTTTAATTAGTTGTAAAAAAGGTTCAAATTTTAGATTGAAACAACAAATTTCATACAATTTTGTTATTTTCACTTAGATCGAAATTTTTACCTCCATGCGGAATCATAACTTTTGTTAGGAACTAATATTCGAAAATTGGATTGAAGATATACCTGTTAAGCCTTTGGAATATTTGTTATTCATGTTGGTCTTGTTAGAATCAAGATTGGGCACAAAGCTAGGAATTCACAAATCAAATTTCTTATTTCATATGTTAAACATAGCTTGAATACATAACTATATGTAATTAAAGTTCCAGTGCTTTTCCATATTACACATTACTACCCTACGTCAATTTTCTCCGTTAAATACAACGGTTCAAAGGGCAATACGAAGAGTTAATTTGACTTATTTCTCTTCCTCTGAGCGGAAATGGCTTCTAAGCGGCGGGGTTGTGATGGTGAGGGCCTCTTTCTTGGTTCCACGCGACGGCGACTTCATCCCTCCTAGTTCCATAGGACGACTACATTACCTCTCCTAGTTCTACGCGACGGCTTCATTGTAGACCAAAGAGAGACCACATGACAACAACGTCGACAGATGGACCAGACTGCCGCGATGGCCATGACCACACGAGTCACGACGGCCATGTCGCCTTGTGGTGGCCACCCCACCGCATTAAGATTGTATCTCCGATCTTCTCATCCATCTTTCATCTTCATTATTCCTCTCAGAGTCAGAGCGAGCTCCTCTTTTGCAATCTCTTGAAAAACCCATGTGATTTTATACGGGTTCCTTACTTAATCGTGAGATTGGTGGGCTGTGGTGTCAAAAGCGCTACTGCTCAGTGCAATTTCTTGATCTAGTGCTCAAGTATGGAGGAGAATTAAGACGGTAAGTTCAAATAAAGGAAATAAGATTTTGAAGATGAAGAATAAATAAATAGAAGCTTAGTGAGTGGTGAACAAAGAGAATAAAATATTTAATTGAAATTAAAATAATGACTTTTGTGTCTAGGGGCATTTTAGTCATTACATTAGTCAAACACGTTTTTCTATCAACTTTGACGGTTGAAACTGATGGTTGTAGGGGAGATACCTGTGTAATATGCCATTGGTTTGGACCTGAATGTGAGTTTCGGAAAGTTGAAGGGAGGTAATTGGTTTTACTCCCCGGTCTTTATGGGAAGTACAAATTCGAATTTCTTTCTTTTCATTGTTTTTATAATAATTTGTGATTCTCGAATCATATAACTAAGTCTTAAATAGAATAGACTTGCGACACAACATTATATATCATTTAAATGATAAAAAAAAAAGAAAAAATCACAATTTCAATTTTTTGTTACTTATTATTATACATTATAATTACAATAACTTATGAGAAAGACTGAGCTAAAAGCGATCAACATGGTGATTATAGACATGAAGAGTGCTGAGAGTCCAGTCATCGATTTGAGTGGCATCAACTTGAGAAAATCATCTTCAGCATAATGTGATGTGAAAATGGACAAAAAGATCAGCATTGAGATGGAAGAGCAGAATAATGCGACTGCATTTGCCACAGAAAAAACCTGATATAAAGTGTCCCTCATGTTTATTGATCTTCCTATTTCACCGTCGTTACCACCGGGTAAATTGAATTGTGATAATTGATGGAACATCACAATCGTGATAATTGATGCGAGAATCATACATGAGCTAGCTGTCTTCTTTGTCGAAGATTTTGCACTTTTTAATAGTTCTTCGTGCTCAGTGATGAATAACTCACGAGGTGTTTTGCCCTCTGAATTTTTCTTCTCTTTAAATGAAGGTTTTATGATCATTTCCACGTCCTAAAAATGTAGCAATTTTCAAAATGAAATAGATTGAAAAATGCAATTAAAAGAAAAACAAGGGCTGTTTCAATGAAAAGTTAGCATTCTTCTTCATATTTATGATATAAAAAGAATTAACTAAAAGGGAAAATTTACCTTAAACTTTAGTAACTCTCCTTGCAGTTCTAAAGCTGCATCTGATACACCACTCACTGAACTTCGATGTCGATATTTGGCAGCTAGATGTAATATGTTATTCTGATCCTTATCTAAATAGGTCATTAATAACTCCTTAGCGAAGCCGAACTCATGGAGTAGATTCAATACATTGGTATGACCATTTAAAACTGCAATGTGAAAAATGGTTCGATAATTTTCATCTGTTTCATGAACCAAATCAGGATATGAGTGAATAAGCACAGCCAAGAATTCGAAGTTCCCCAGTTCAGCAGCATCGAATAATAAATTTGAAGGGTTTCTTATTAGTTCCAAAATATCCACATCTTGTAGCTTTAGTGTTTCTCTCCAAAGACATTGGACTAATTTCAGTGCTTGAGTTGAAGTCAAGTCAGCATCCTGAGCAAACTTCATTCCTGGGACTATGAATGAGAAGTTAATTGTCTTCTAATTCTAAATAACCAAGTTGATAGGCTATTTAGAAAGAAAACAAAAGTTTAATGAAGAAAAATACTAAAGCTCAAGGTAAATAACAGGATTAAGACTTCCGTTGATAGAAATCATTGTTTGGAATCAGATAAAAATTCAAATTACGAAAGAATTTTGGTTCATTCCTAACTAAATAAAATGTAATAGATATTTTACAATCACAGAAATATATTGAGCATTAGAGTAGAATTAGAGAAACTAACACCAGTTGACAAGTCTTTTCCAGGGTCCTGGGCTTCTGCTAGCAAACGCTGAGGGAGTTTGTGCCAACATATGCAAGGATGTCCCCTGTGGAGCACGAGCTACAACTAGTTCTTTATCATCTTCAAACATTGTCAATGCAAAGTCTGAGAAATTTCCAAAATATATTTTTAATTAGTACGAGATTTTACATATATTTGCAATAATATATATCTTCAAAGACTAATTATTACAAAGAATCTATAATTTATTTGGTCAATCTCTAATGTGGTATAACAATTGATATTATTATTAAACAGACCTATATATGACGTAGTATAGTCGTTCCAGGAAGACTTTCTCCTATAGTGATTGATCCAGTGAACTAGTGAAGTCATGATTCGATAACAATAGAAATAATAGAATTTAGAACGGTAAAACAACTATGTAAAAAGAAGAAAAATATGGAACATAAACTTACCATATAGACCCATATGTACACTGATAAGAAACGTAGCTTTTCTGTCATCTGCAGTCAGATTCTTCTTAGTAACAGCGTATAAAAACTTTGCCATGTCGCCATGTCCAAACAAAGCAGCTAAATACAGTGGTGTCATCTGTTGACCTCCTCGGATTGTCAGCAAACTTGCATTTTTTTTCAGCATAATCTTAGCAATTTGTAAACTTCCAACCATTGCAGCAACACAAAAGGCAGTGTTCCCATTTTTGTCTTGCAACATTAAGTCTACCGGCTCCATCAATTTTATTATCTCCTGTACAAAACCGACGTGTCGTGCACCAGTTGCTACATGAAGAACAGTTTCATGATTCTCTGTGATTGCTGCACATAGCACTGATTGATGATGATTCAGTTTTAACAAACATCTTGCTTCTTCTATGTCACCTCTTAACGCAGTATTCTTTAGGGGTACGCATATGTTGAAGTATGATTCTGGCTAAAGAAGTTTGGTTAATAATCTATATTACATAGATCATAATTCATAAATCATCTCAATAGCATTCAGGTGGTGTAAGATTGAGAGCTTACCAGAAAGTAGATGAAGAGAAGGCGACCTGAATCGAGTTGAAATTCCTTTTTCAATGTCATTTGGTTGTTCATGAACATCTATATCTGCCATTTCAATCAGATTTCCATCTTGTATTGGTGAACCAGAGACGAATTCGTAATCTTTTCCAGCCATTTCAGTTATTTCCTTTCTTCCCTCCTCTCAACAGCTATTTGATATGAACTCATCACAAACTTGGATATCTAATACAGATTATGCCATAATAATTAATAAATTAATGTCACTGAGATTATTATCTTTAATTTTTATTATAACTTATACGTAATATATTATGTTAATAATTAATTTGTTAGGTGTGCATGGATAATGTGGTTTTGATCTAAAATAAGATTAAATTGCTTATCTGTCTTGTTGCCTTTCTGTCAACGTGCTTCTGACATGCATTGTCGACGTCTGGCTTATTTTTTTAATTGAGTAAAGTCGACGGCGGCATCTTCTGACGAAGAAAGTTGCATGATGATATTGAAGGAATCAAAGTTCTAACCCTACTTTGTCCGCTTTCAATTCTTAATCTTAAATGATTAGGTAGTGTCGCCGAGCTAAATTGATAGAAGAAAATATTGTTGACTTGACACCTATGGCTTTCCTATTTATATATTAAATAAAATATTTTCTCATAGAAACCAATCTAAGTTCCAGACTTCTGCGCCACAATATATTTAATCTAGAAGCGACAAATCGGGCATTGACATGCCAACCTGACATAGGATTGACATGAATAATATTTGGGTTGGGTTAACACATTTATTAAAATGGGTTGGGTTAGGGTTGAGATCTGAACCCGCGAATCTGTTTATGACACGAAACACGTTTATGGCACGATTAAATGTTTATGACAGGATTAATTTGTTTATTGTAACACAATTAATCCATTTATAATATGATTAATTAATAGGCTGAGCATCGATAGCAAGTAAAATTAGAATCGAAACTGGAACCTATCCAAAATCGATATTATACAGGTAGTTTCTGGTTCTATTTTTTTGGAATCTATATTGTGCAATTCCAATTCCGATTTCTACATATGGAGAAACCAGAACCTAGAAAAAATAACGTGCAACAGTACCAGCTTGGAACCTATAGCAGGCTCTATTTTAAAACCCAAACCAAATCGATCGGTTCGATTGGTTCGATCAAGAGCCAACCTTTACTTCGGTCTAGATTAACATAAAATCGGGATTATTAATAAACCCGTTTTAGATCGGTAATAGACCAATAAAACAGTAAAAAAATTATATATCCAATCGGTGGGGCTTTAAACGGTTCGTTGAATCCAAAAAAAATTCATATTCCTAATTTCTAAACCAATTTCAACACCATTTTACTATCTTTCATTTTCATCTTCAATTCTTCTTCACTTACTCTAAAATCTACCGGTAAAGAAGAAGAAGTAAGGGGAGGGGAAGGGAAGGGAAGGAAGAAGAAAGAGAAGATGAGAGAAAAATTACAGTGGAGGGGGAAGAAAGAGAAGAGGAGAGAAAAATTACAGAAGAAGAAAGTGTTCGAGAGTGATGAGGAGAGAGAGAGAGAGAAACAAAAAAAAGGGGGAAAGAAAGAAATTGTTGGGAGTGATGGCTGATGGGGAGAGAGATAAAAAAAGTGAAAGATGGAAGTGATGGGGGAAGAGAAAAAATAATTAATAATAAAATTTGAGGGTCATTTGCTTTATTTTAAACTTACAAGGGCTTATAGAAAATTTTAGGAGTGAATTTGCTGGTTTTCAAACTTATAACAATTAATGGAATTATTTAAAGATGGGATTGTTATATACCAGTCAGACCGATCGGTCCAATCGGTTGGACCAGTCAACCCGCGAACCGACCCTTTGACCGAGTCACCGAATGGTTCGGTTTTTAAAACAATGATAGCAGGTATCCTATTTTGGAACTTAAACTGAAAAATTATCTGTGAATAATGGGGGGTCTCTTGTAATTTTACATATAAAATAATTAAAATAGAAAAAGTTAAATTTTTACGATAACTTGATTAAATAAACATACAATTATACTTATTACATATAAACTACACCTTATAAAAAAATTTAATATATTAATATATAAGTTTTGATTAATTTAATGTATAATTGGAATTAAAACCAATTAAAAGTATTTTAATATTATTAAAAGAATTATTTTTTAATAGAATAGTATATTTGATTGAATAATAATATAATATTTAGTTATTTACTTAAATTATTAAGTTTTAAGTATATATGTAATAATTAGTAATTAATTAATTATATAAAATAAATTAATAAACATAATACATTACTAATTAAATGATTACTTAATCAATTATAACATTACAATATTACAATATAGTTAAATAATTACTTAATTAATCATAACATTTCATTATAAACATTAGTATAATACTTAATTAAATGATTAAAAATTTAATTAATTATAATATTATATTAAAGATTTATAGTATGATTACTTAATTCATTACAACATTACATTATAATATGATCAAATAATTAATTAAAACATTATATAATGAAATGATACTTAACTAATTATGACATTATATTATAAACATTAGTAATTTACTATATTATTACAATACTTAATTAAATTATTAAAAATTTAACTAATTATAATATTATGTTATACACAAATAATTACTTAATTAATTATAACATTTTACTATAAAAATTAGTACAATATTTAATTAAATAATTAGAAATTTAATTAATTATAATATTATATTAAAGATTTATCGCATGCTTACTTAATTCATTGTAACATTATATTACACATAATTAATTATAATATTACATAATAAAATAATTACTTAATTAATTATGATATTATATTATAGACATTAGTAATTTACTACATTAGCATAATATCTAATTAAATGATAAGAAATTTAACTAATTATAGTATTATATTATAAATTTATAGTATGATTACTTAATTAAATGATTACTTGATTAATTATAAAGTTATATTATAAACATTAGTACAATATTTAATTAAATGATTAGAAATTTAATTAATTAAAACATTACATTATAATTAAATAATTACTTAATTAATAATAACATTACATTATATTATAATTACTTAATTAATTATAATATTACATAGTTAAATGATTACTTAATTAATTATAAATTTATAACATTATATTATAAATATTAATAATTTACTACATTAGTACAATACTTAATTAAATGATTAAAAATTTAATTAATTATAATATTCTATTATAAACTTTAGTACAATATTTAATTAAATGATTAAAATTTTAATTAATTATAATATTAAATTATAGATTTATGGTATAATTGTTTAATTAATTTAATTAATTATTTGTGTTTTGGTTTTGATTAAGGAATTTTATGTGAATTGTGATGAATCAATTGAACTCAAGTGTTGCCTAGAGATTAGAGGATTTATGAGTCACATTAGACACAAATGAATGAGTACTCAAAATTTGTTAGGGGTGTATTTATAAACTTTTAAGGTATTTTTGTTACTTTTAAACTATTGGGGGATAATTGATTTTTTTACAAGGTACTTGGGAAAGGAACCAAAACCTGAATTCTAAGGTTCCGGTTCTTTGAATTTAAGAACTTGTATTGTGTGGATCCGATTTTGATTCCCCCAAAAAATGCAAGGTACCCGAAACCGCTTACCCTTATTAATTAACAATATTTTAATAATAACAAAAATAACAAAAAATAGCATTACTGAAACTTAAATAACAAAAACAAAAAAGAAAAACATATTGAGTTAGTTAACATTTTAAAACAGTCAAAATTTTAAAACCAAACACATTAAAATAATTTTAAAATGAAATATATAATTAAAACGACGTTCATTAAATTTTATGATGATATTACTAATCTACAAATTATATTGGTTATGATTTATATCGTATGACTAATATAGTATCTTTTGAATGTCAAAATAAGTTAATTTATTATAATATCAATATGCACTATAAATTCTAAGTATTATTATTCTATAAATTATATATTAATATTCGTTACGGTATTGTGATTTATACACAATACCGTAACGAATATAATATTATATCATAATAATATAATTTTCAATGATAAAGTTTAAAAGTTAAATGATAATGCAATTAATGTATCAAGTTTTATCATTTAATTTTACAAATATCAATATTAAGAGTCAATACTCCATAAAATTAACAATTGAGAGATAAATATTTTTGCCAAATAATATATGAGTGTATAACATTTCATAATATAATTTTACAAATAGTAAATCTTAACAATCATCTATTGAACCCAAGTTTCCTTATGCAAATGTAAACATAAGCTATTAGTATTTTGAAATTTAATAATATTTGTCATATAACTCTATATTATATAAATAATATAAGGTGCGTTTGGTTTATTATTTTGGATAGGATTTTGAGGATAGTATTGGATAATTGAATATGAGAGTATTATGAGGTAAAATTCAAAAATTTATAAAAAAAACCCCATAAGTTTGCTAATTTAATAAATACCCTAATATATAAAAATATTGTAAAATGACAAAAAGACCTCCACCACCCCCAGTGCCAGATTCCGGCCACCACCATCGGAATCTGGTCGAAAAATTGTGTAACGACACATACCGGTCAGATCTGATCGATATGGTGTCACTATGGCCTTTTCTGGCCAAATCTACAGTTATATGTGGCCGTCACAGCCGGAAAAGACTAAAGAAGGCCATCGGCCATTTCTTTGGCCGTCACTGATGACTAGATCTGGCCTTTTCTAGCCAGATCCACTATGGATCTAGTTGGAAAAGGCCAGATCGGTGAATTACTAGCAAGTTCCGGTCGATAATTCACCGTTGTGACGGATTTCGGCTACCATTGACGATGGTTGCCGAAATCTGGCAAGTATGGGTCGACGGAGGTATTTTTGTTACTTTTTAAACCTTTTTTAGGGGGTATTTAATGAAATTAATAACCTTAAGAGGTCTAAAAGTAATTAAAAAAATAGGCTAATATTTCTGGAATAATGTGCCAAATATTATTTGGAGAATAGGATTGGAAATATGGGTAAAAATAATAAGAGTAATGCTACACTTACACCACTTTTTTATACCATTTTTATTACATCATGATGTGGCATATGTCACAATCACACAAATTTTATTACAATATTAAAAATACAAAATAATTAAAAATTTGTGTGGTTGTGGCATATGCCACATCATGATGTAATGAAAATTGTGTAAAAGAGTGATGTAAGTGTAGCTCGGGGTGTGCAAATCCGGATATCCGATCCGAATTGGGCTTTTCCTGATCCAATCCGAATTTTCGGATCAGGCTATATCCTGATCCGAATTTGATCTGAATTATGTGGATATCCGGTTTTACGGATATTCGGTTATTCGGATCAGATAATCAGATAATAATCGGATATCCGAAATTGATACGAATTTTAAAATTTTCTTATTAAAATCAAATAATTCTAGAGATAAAATTGAAATTATAATTCCCTTACATGATAAAAGTATCTAAAAAAATTAATATGAAGCACAAAACATTTAACTTATGTTGTCCAAACACTGTCACAGCCTAAATGACTATGCTATCTTCAATTCTTCATTGCCAATTCCTACTCGCCTCACACATGGTTTCTTGTTACCAGATTGACCATTGTATCTACACTCTCTGGTTGACAATGACCGTGATTTTGAGCTACTAACACTAACAGATTTGGACCAACATGCCATCAAACCGCGCAGCAGGAAGAATATGAAATTGTTGGGTGTAAGGCTCCACCTGATGTGTCAAATTATTAAAACAACTAGCTGAATTGACCAACTGCCTAAATTGCTATGCTTATCTTCATATCAAATGGCTTTGTCTCCTTTAACTACTCGTCATCATCCTCTTGTACAAAACAAAACAAAACAAATAAATCATTTCAATGGACAACTTTTAAGATTAACAACAAAATCAATATATTAAAAATGAAAATATGCTCAATAAACCACCTCCAACCCGCAATCTTATATTTATACAACTTAGTAATAATTGTTATTATTTGGAATAAACACAGACACAGATAAACATGACATAAAAAGAGCAAAAAGAAAACAATGAATCTGAGGATTAAAAAACATGCACTTGACTAATATGACAAGGGCCCAACTTAAGCTGGCACTAAGGAAAACAGAATCCACAGGAACATGCTTCAACAAATATAATACACATGGCAATAATTTAAATTTGTCTGTGCATTATTGCCATGAGATTTGTTTTCCAAGAATAAACTTGATCACACCAACAAGCAAGCAATACCATGAATCCAACCAGAAATACTCTATACTAAAACAATCAGAAAAAGCATTATTTAAGTTTATATCCATCCAGAGTTAATATGTCATTGACATCACCTGAAGTAAGTGCTAGAAAGATCAGCCCAACATGCTTAGAGAACAGCAACATGAGGCTACAATATCAAAATGCTCCCTAACTTTGACTTCCAATCATATGGATGTAAGTAACTTCCGTGTCTGGTGTCAAGATTTAATTCACTTTCTTCAAGCTCCATACACCTATCTCTAAAATATATAGATATTTTTTTTTTTTTAAATCCACTAATAAATTTAAACCAAACCCCTTTAAACAATAGAGTGCAAGACCGCTTGTACACTAACAAGAGATCTTATAGCTAAGCTAACAGGTATCACATCACAAAAACCTAAATATCATACAAACAGAAACTGAAGATTGCATAAAAAGTATACACCATTTGTTCCAGCATAGTAATAGCTTCTTGGTTAAAAAATATGTTGCATCCTCAGGTCCATCCGAATAGCTCGCATCCGGATGGACCTGAGGATGCAATGAATAAAACCCAAATCCACCAACTTGATCTTATTCCCCAAATCCACCATATGAATAAAACCCTATGGGAGCTAAGACACGTTAACATTCAGTTAAACTTCGAACAATCAGAACACAACATAAGAGAAACATCAACGAAATGCAATGCAAAGAAAATAATAGGAATTATATACTACACCCAAGCAAAATAAAATATCACAAGGACCCAAAAAAAGCACAGTGATGACATGAACAAAATTCAGCAACTCTAAATTTTAAAGAAATTAACTTACGATCGATTTGGGGCTTCAATCGTCAGAGAGACTGAGATCTGACAGAGTTGAGCGAGAGAGATTGGCTGCTGTGCGTGTTTGAGCGAGAGAGATCGAGAGAGACTGAGATCTGAGTCTGAGAGAGTTTGAGTGGCTGACTGACTGTGTGTCTGTCTGTCTATGTGCGTGTTAGAGCAAAAGAGACCGAGAGAGTTGAGCGAGAGAGAGTGAGAGATTGAGATGAGATCTGATCTGAGAGTTTGAGTGACTGTGTGTGACACTGTGAGGTTTGTGCGTGACTGCGTGTTCCAGCGAGAGAGACTGAGAGTGTGTGAGGTCTATGCGACTGTGCGTGACTACGTGTTCCAGGCTTCTAGCGAGAGAGACTGAGAGTGAGAGAGACAGAGAGTTGAGTAATTGAGTTAATTGTGTTAGACTTAGGGTTATTGTAAAACTCAAAACGACATAGTTTAGTAAAATTTGGATCGTATTCGGATATCCGATTTTTTAACATTCTCGATCCGGTATCCGAACCGAATATTCGGATTTTTTTAAATAACGATTCGTATCCGATCTGAATTTTTGGATATCCGATTTTTACGGATCGGATCAGGATCGAATATTAGATTTTTTTGCATAGCCCTAAGTGTAGCATTATTCAAATAATAAGCCAAACGCACTCATAATAATTATTATTTATATAACTTAATAAATAAAAATGATAAAAGTCAAATTATTAAACGTGTAATAAAGCGGTTGACACATTTGGACATGTTTATGACATGAATAGTAACGTCGTTGGGTTTGGGTTGGGACCTTTGACAAGATTGATTAAATGGGTCGGAGACATAGTTGCCGTGACACTACTAAAACAGAAATGCCCCCCCGAATTCAACCTTATTAATTTTTTACATTTATTTCAAAGAAAATGAGTAGAAAATTATATTTCAAACCATATATAACCATGGTTGTCAAATTGGGTATCGTATCGTGTATCGAAAAACTAATTTATTGAGTCGTGTATCGCGTATCATATCGTATTGTAGGATACGCATTTTTTTAAAAAATTAATAAACTAATCAAAATTTAAAAAAAATTAATATCATTCCCAAGATTAATTAAAGAATTTTGTGGTATTATTGGTTTTAAATTATGGTATTACATAATCAAAATTAATCACAAAATTAAGAATTTATATTATTTTCTCTCAACCGTTCATATCATTTCCAAGATTAATGATATCTTCACTTATATTATTATTATCATGTAAAATGGGTAACACGTATTCCTCTTCACTTTTTCTATGCAAAATGGGTAAATTTAGACAGGTTTTAGTGAATCGGGTTGGGTGACCCGGTTTCAACCAGAAAATTTTTTTGGGCCTTTGGCTTAAATTAATAAAGTCGTATCGATTCATATCGATATTTTTAAGGATATGAACTGATACGTATCGTATCGTACAATACATATCAACGTATCGAAATGTTTAAGATACACTCTCTGATACGTATCGTTGACGACCTGTATCGAATCGTATCGTATGATAAGTATGTATTGTAAGATACTAACAACCATTATAACTACTTGAGTTTGAAAATGCAAGTTCGTAAAACCTAGAACAATGATCATATAATTAATGACTTTCTTAAATTTTAATTTTACTAAAATTATGTGTTGTAATGTTAAGTTGGCCCTGCCTCATTCCCCGCGTACTACTTATATCTTTGCTGATTAGCAGATTGTATAAGAAACAGAAATGGAGAAATTATTAGATTGTATGACCTGCTTCACCATTTCTCACTTTTCGTTTTGCTGCAAAATGTTACCCAAAAAAAATTAGTGCTTAAATTTTAAATAGAGAGTGAAATTGAAATCGTGGGTTGGTTTCAAAGAGAGAAATGGACTACGATACTGTAGCTGATGCGATTAGAAACAGAGAGCAGAGCTGCACAAGGGTTTGGAATGGGAGGTGTGCATGGCTTATATATGAGAGTTTTAACTGGTGGGAGTTGATAAAAACCACAGCTTTGGTTTGGTTTTTTATGGGCTAGAACTAATGGGCCTAATTGGGGTTTATAAAAAAATTAAGAATAACCCATACTACAACATAGGCCTAAAACTATATACATATAAGGGTGGGTCTGGATGAGGCTAGGAAAAGGCTCATCTCTAATATGCATGTGGTTGTCATGACAAGTTTTCTTTCTTACCAAACACAGCTAAGAAAACTCCAGGAAAAATGTCTGATAGAGCTTCAGGATCCCATGATCAATTCTCTAGTTTCACATTACCTACCATCACAGTCAAGTTTAACCAGTCATGTGGTCTGGTTTATATAAAAATTCTTGTATATAAATTAGTCATGTGGTCTGTACTCGTTATGTTATTGAAAAAGTTTAATAAAATTTCTCTCTAAAGTTTATTATAAATTCTTTATCTCGATCCTGTACCAAAGAAAATTTAATGCTTATTCAGATTAGGTTATAAAAATTCCTTCCTAATTTACGTCGTGTTTTTGAAACATGTATAGTACATCAGGATCAGGTAGTGCAGCTCTTTTAATTATACATGTTTATCTATCTATACATATCTGGGATACTTGACCTAAGTTTTGATATAATTTTCAAATACTTTATGTGGACTATTTATCTTCGATAATCCAATTGCAAAATACACATTTTCAAGGTTACATATATGATATATTACAAAAAGAAGATTGCATATTTCTCAAGACCTGCAGGTCCTTTCCTCATCGCAAATATTTGATTTCTTTGAATTTACGAAGTTGCAGTGACGTTGAGTCAATGCCCCTCCTGAAATTTGGGGAAAGAATAATCTAATACGGTGAATGACTTTCAATAGTGATATTATACTATTAGGGGACGTTTGGTTCAAGGAATGTTGGATTACTAGAAAGATAGATTATCTTGAAAATTACTGGGAATCTTTAGGAAAATGTGTTTAGTTAATTGGTGGGTATGTTATATTAATATGTTTGGTTGGGAGGAATAAATTGATGGGTATGTTATTTAAATTACTGAATTGTCCTCCAATTAAATGTTATTATTATATTATTATTTAATATTGATTATTATAACCCCCTATATTTAAATAATTAGCAACCCCATAATAAAAGTTTAAAAAATCAACAAAGCACCCCCACCAACCCAACTGCTGCCGACCGCTGGCAACCATCGTAGACCGTTAGTAGCCGGCAACTTGACGGTGCACGGAAGGCAGAAAATGGCCTCCGTGCGCCGTATGGCCATTTCCGGCTAGAGATCTGGCTGCCAGATTGATGACCATTGACTGCCAGATCGATGAATTTGGCCATTTTCGGCTAGATATCTGGCTGGAAATGGCCATATTGGCGCACGACGGCCAGCGGCTATGGCGGTGGTTGCTGGCGGCAGGTGGGTGGGGGTGGTGGCCTGGGTGGGTTGTAATTTGTTTTGAATTTAAGGGTAATTTTGTCCAAAATGTTAATTAATTGGGGTAAATTAGTAAAAGCCATATTCATGTAAATAAATTAAAAAATAAGGGCATTATTGCCCTAAAATTTTATTATTAAGGGATATAACTGTAACAAAAAAAGATAACTCTGGTAATTTTAGAATACTTAAGAAAATAGAAGTAATCAGATTACCTTTAATATTACCAATAGTAACCACTATTGATATTTAAAGATTACCGGTATCTTATATTATTTGACAACCGAATATGGTATCAAGTAATATAAGATAATTTAACCTCAGTAATCCCAGATAACCGTCAACCAAACCCCCCCTTAGAAGTATTATAGAATACCTAACTAGTAATTTTAAATTATGTTTTGCTTCGAACTTCACCTTTCTAGACTTAATTAAAAAAAAAAAAAAAAAAAGGGAGAAGAAGAAGAAGAAGAAGAAAGATTTCAATTATTTACAAGATGGAGTTCTCTTATTTATTTATTATTATTTTTTTCTAGAAACTGGAATTTCAATTCCTAGGCAAAACGGGATAAGGTACATTTCCTATGAAGATAACTAGTAATGTCATTATAGTAATTTAAGAATTAAAGATCTTCACAATCGTAAAATAGAAGAAGTTAATAATCTAAGGACAGATATCGTATCATTTAATAACATATTAGATGTACAAATTTTTTGTACATACTCTTCCATACAAATTGATGTTATTATAAAGTGAATAGATGACTATGTATAAAGTCAAGTCATGAAAGAATGGTGCTACATATACAAACTAAATAGAAAACTAATGTACACAAACTAATGCATTACTCAATATATCTTGGTTAGATTAATTAGTACATCCGTGAATGTCTTACATTGTACTATATTAAATTATAGCATCCTTTGATACAGGTTAAATTTTATGACGTCACACTTCTATGTATACAAGTTTACTGCCATCAACATCAAAGTTAGTGTAAACCTTTAAGACAATCGGTGATTGAAAATACTAAAAAAGATCGACAATCAAGTAAAATAAAGATTATGAGTATTATTGTCTCCAACCACGCAAACTGAAATTGATATTACAGGAAAAACTCAATCAAATACAAATATAGCCATAAACAAACTGAAATTACAAACAACAACCAAGATTAAATGCACCATAAAACAAATGAAAATATAAAATCAGACAGGATTATTGTTTATTTGTAAACTGAGATTTTGATTTAAAATTTTGTGCTACTTTTTGGAACCCTTCTGATTAGAGGGTCCATAGCCATGACTATTGACTTGCTGGTGAGTAGGGGCAAAAGTTGGATTCTGAGGATTATTCACCGTCCCTGGGTTAGGGTTACTTGGTCCAGCGACAGCTTGAATTCCATAGAAAGGAATTGGATCCTGAGGATTACGATTGTCGACCGTTCTTGGAGTTCTTTGATTTGTAGCAGCCACTGCAGAAGAGTCATGGATAGTCGTCAGACCCCCAGGACTTGAATTATTGCCCGTTCCTCTTTGGCCATTTCGTCCAGCGACTGAGGCATGGAGAGGTAAAACTATAGGCTTCTCATTAGAGCCATTTTTGCCCTTTCCACTGTTGTCTTGTCCACCAGACATCCCGGAAGGAGGAACAGAAAATACTATTGGTTTCTGTTGTGTAGATGGGAGTGATTTCTGCATGCCTGTTCAGGTTCATATATATATATAGAAGAAATCAAGAAGTTTGATGAATTGCTTTTTTTTTTTTTTTTTTTTAATCTTTTTTCAATTACAAATTGCTTCAGGAATTCTGGCACTCATTTTTAATATACTTAGTGTTCTTATTAAACTATGCTTAAGGTTTTTCAATTAATAATCATAGTCATTTTAATTTTAATGAATTAGGTTATAATGCCTTCAAAACACCGTGCATTCTTTTTCTAAATTAATCATCATTAAATGCTACAAGTTTATTGCTAATACTGATAAAACATTATTGTTGATTAATATTTCATTGTTAATACAACTGTTACAAGTTAGATCGTTGTTGTTACTGGTTTATCATAAATGCAAATTTTTGTTTTAAATTTGTCTTCATAGTCTTGCAAAATTAAACCTATCCTTGTAAAATTCGATGATGAACTTTTAAAAAAAGAATGATGCCGTCTCACCAGAAATGAATTTAAATTTTATTTATATTATTGGTGACCTGAGTTTTCTTAATTAATATTATTGGACATTCAAACACTCAATATAAACTTATAGAAATTGGTATAGTATAATGTAGACATCCATGACCATAATTATTAATTAGTTCTGTACATCCCTGTAATAGTATTAACTTAATTACTACCTGTTGCTATTGTTTAAATGGTATGATCTCTGCACGTTTATGCACGTCAATGTAAGAGTATTTGATATAGAGTTAAATTAAAATTATTGAAATTCATGCTGCTTTAAATTAACATTAGTGATAACCAAAGTCTTCATAAATAATACTGTACGCGCAAGAATTCTTTATACCAATCGGTGCAGCATAATGTGATAGCACTACATAATACATAAATAAAATAAAATAAAATAAGACCAAACCGATGTTATCTTACTCGAATCTTTCCTACAAATCTTTTTAGTGAGAATATTATCCGTGACATTAATAAGTTTTAATTTCGTACTACCTATTAAATTATTAATTGCTGCTCTCATAAACTCCCAATTATTTGGTAGGAAGACCATAAAAATTAGGGCACAAATTTTTTCATTAAAATCAATTTTTACAAACGACAGTTGTTTAATGATTGTATTAAAATCATTCATATGCTCTGTCAAAACACCTTCTTTCAACTTTATATTAAATAATCTTTTCATAAGTTGTAACTTGTTATTCACAAAAGTCTTCGCATACATATCAAACAAGATCTCCATTAACCTTGTAGTGGTTATCTCATTCGCCATGTTACTTTTCACGTTCTTGGTCAATGTTTTTTCCATTTACCTTCTGGCAGCAATAAACTCAAGAATACAAAAGTTAAGTACATTTTTAGATATATTCTCTTGTGTGATAAGAGTTCACCAAAATTTTATCCTTTTTTTTGGTTAATTTTGTCTTTTAAAAGGTGAAATTAATATCAAAATGACCATGGAGTTATGTAATTGTTGAACTAAAGGGTCAATAAGTAAGTTTTGAAAGATTGAAGGGATGTACGTAAATCAACTTTGCCCTAAAGTTTATTTTATGATATATAGTTAATGGAGGAGCTATTGTAACTTACTTTTTGGTTTAAATTGTTCACACACATTCATGTTGAACGCATTTATCTTAAGAATAATTATCTTATAAATACTTTCTCAGTAGTAGTAGATTAAAAGTAGTGGATCGACTTCAACTATGAATTCATATAATTAATTAATTAAAGTCAAATTTTATGTTATTAGATGAGTTTACCCTATAATTAATTATTCATTTCTTAAGTATCAATAACTTTTTTTGGTTAAAAAGTATATAGGCCCATACGAGGAGTCTTTCTTCCCAACTTCAAATAATGTCAATCCATAAAACATTCTTATCCTTTCATATTTTTATAGACCAAGCATAGAATTCATAAAATAAAAAAATATATCCATATTTTATGCACCTTAATTAAAAATATATTTCTAGGTTAGGAGAACATTGTAATTATACATAATTTATACATGCATAGCTCTACTTGGGACATTATGGTTCAAGAAATCATTAAATGAAAAGTCTGAGGAGGACAATTCAAAGTTTTAGAAAATATTTATCAATTTGAAAAAAAAAAATAGAAGAAAGAAAGAAACACAGTCAATTCTACTCTCATAAATTTTCATTTTAAAAACTGTTAGATCAGTCAAACCACAAAATAGAAAAAAGAAAGTTTTTTTTTTTTTTTTTAAAATTTCAAACTAACAATACATTTGGAGTCATGGATTACCATTATTATTAAACAGTGAAAGTGAAGAAAACCCTATTTTAAAAATAGAAACATTATTTTAAATTTTCATATAAACATATAAATTATATTTAGGTAAATCTTTATATTAATGAACGCGCGGAGCTTGAAACTTGATCATTGGTAGAAAAAAAATAGATACTTAAAATATTACTGTGAATTTTAAGTGCTTGAAACAATATTAGGCTTAACTTTAAGTACCTTCCTTTACAGTTTGCTGAATCCAGATAGACATCTAAATTTGTAAAATTAACATCATACCTGTTGTTTGAACAATTTTAATTATTCTTTTTTTACAAAATAAAGAATAAAAATAATCAAACTTTAAAATTAAAAACTATTTTAGATATGATTTTAGGAATAATATTGGGTTGTTAGATAGGTGAGTATTACGAGGTAAACTTTAAAAATTTATGAAAAAATCCTTAGGTTTACTAATTTAATTAAAGACCCTAATATATAAAATGACAAAAACACCTCCACCACCTGCAGTGCCAGATTCCTGCCACCACTGCTGGGATCTGGCCAAAAAATTTCGTTACGGCACAGACCGGTCGGATCTGTGCCGAAAAAGGCCAGATCTACAGCCTGTTGACGGTTGGAAAAGGCCAAAATGACGGCCACATCTGTGGCCGTCGTTTTAGGTTTGGCCGTCATTGACGGCCAGATCTGGCCTTTTCCTGCCAGATCCGTGGTGGATCTAGTCGAAAAAGGCCAGATCGGTGAACTTTTGGCCATTTATGGTCGGCAGGTAGGCCGTTGTACAGATTCCGGCTATCACTGACGGTGGTTGCAGAAATCTAACAAGTATGGGTTGATGGGGGTGTTTTTGTTAATTTTAAAACTTTTTTTAGGGGGTATTTAGTAAAATTAATAACCTTATGGGGTCTAATATAATTAAAAAAATAGGGTAATATTTCTAGAATAATGTGCCAAACATTATTTGGAGAATAGGATTGGGAATATGGGTAAAAATAGGGAACCAAAAGCACCCGAAAATGTTTTCTATATTGAGTAAAGGTTACAGTGAAAGGGAATACTTCCCCTTTTATACAGTGTTTTATTGAGAACGAAGAACAGTTCTCTCAAAGAACATAAAGACAAATAGCGTCACTTTTGGCAAAATTTCTGAGTCCAAACACTTCGCAACTTTACAATTTCAACCCTTTTTGGTTAACATCTCCCCTCAATGTAGACATCCATGACCATAATTATTAATTAGTTCTGTGCATCCTTGTAAGAGTATTAACTTAATTACTACCTGTTGCTATTGTTTAAATGGTATGATCTCTGCACGTCTATGTAAGAGTATTTGATATATAGTTAAATTAAAATTATTGAAATTCATGTTACTTTAAATTAATATTACTGATGACCAGAGTCTTCATAAATAATACTGTACCCCACAAGAATTCTTTATACGAATTGGTGTAGCATAATGTGGTTGCAGTACATAATACATTAAAAAAAAAAAAAATGTAAATAATTAAGACCAAAACAACCGTTTTTCCATCTTCCTTGTAGCAGCAATAAACTCAAGAATACAAAAGTTAAGTACATTTTTATCCTAATTTAGATATTTTCATCGCAATCGACACATATGACCCAACAATTTAAAAAATAAGAGTGTACAAGGGTTCAATGTATATATAACAAAATTGTTGTTGACATGTAGGCCGTCTAGGCAAAGAGTACTCCTACACATTGTTCCAACCCATAAATGTTGATTTTGAGATATGAAATATATTTGAATTAAAGTGTATTTGATTTTTTCCATTCATTATTGATTTTCTCATTCATTGTACATTTAATGACTGGATTTCATGTGATTGAGAAATCGTGGTATTATTGTTATTGCCTTATTTTGTTACACCGTTTTTATATAAATAAGGTTGTACATGTTGATACAAAATGTACAGAAAATTCTTCTTCTCTCTTGCTCTTGGCATTTCTTTGGTATCTCTACTTCTCTTGCCTTCTCTTTATTTTCATTATCTGACATGATATCAGAGCAAGTCAATTGATCTAGCTATCACATTCCTTTTATTTTGTCCCTGAAATCAAACAGAAAACTTGGTTAGCTTTCCCCTCATTTTTTCCTCATCAAACCAAATGGCAAACACCCAAGACCCAAACACATCAGGCCCAAACCACACAACACCATCAGACCCAAACCTAACACACAAACTAGCCCTAATCCAACTATCACACAAATAGGCTTAATTCCCCAAACAGGCCCAACCACACAAACTCAAACCGGCCTAGCTTCCACCACCACCTAACCAGGCCCACCCACCTTCCCTTACTCGTTTACCTTTTTGGGTCAACCTATGGGTCATGAACCCAACCCAGCCCGACCTAAACACCCTTCACCTTCCAAATGGTGCCCACTGCTAGCCATTGCCCTGAACCAAGCAACGTCCTTTACATACCAGCCTCCGACGAACCTGAAATCATCATGGTCAAGGCTGTTTTGACCAGATCTGACAACTACACCACATGGGCCACTGATTTTCGATGACCCCTCATAGCCAAAGACAAAGATGGCTTCGTCGACAAGACTATTCCACCACCCTCATATCCACATCTTCTTCGACAGTGGAATCGATGCAACATGCTTGTCAGGTCTTGGATTGGGAACTACTTGTCACCGGAAGTTGCCTCCGACTTACCACCGACTGAGATTGTGACATAAACATGGGCACATATTTGCGAGATGTATGGCCGGCTGGATCTTGCTCAAACCTTCACTCTTCGACAACACCTTGCCGAAATGAAACAAGGCAATCTCACGGTCACTGCCTACTTCAACAAACTCTTGGTGACTTGGAATGCTTTGGATGTCGCCGAAGCCAAACTTGATGCGCCATCGGAAATCCTCTGGGAATACTAGCAACTTCAAGACCGTGACCGCTTGAGCAGGTTTCGCCCAAGCCTCAATGAATTTTTTTTTGCCATTCTAGATGCAGATCTTGGCCACCACCCCACCGCCATCATTACGATGGACCTTTCAACTTGCTGTTTAAGACGAGAGCCAATGATAGCTCATCATAGACAGCTCTCAACACAACAATGTTGGGGTTTTTGCCGCTGGCAAAGAGGTACCACCATCCCCAAATTTTGTTTTTCGATTTAAACAAACTGTTACACATGCAGCTAGGGTTCCAAAATGATAGAAGGATGAATTTATATCAATCCTCCAATGGCCCATATTCAATTCCTCAATCTGACGGCTCAGCTCTTATCACCTTTTTGCAAAATCAATTTGGCCCAAATGCAATATGGGTCAAGGTTCAAGCCCAAATGACAATAATAGAGCAAATGGGCATGTGCAAGCCAGTTGGCAAAACGGGCCTGGGCAGTCCAAGAACAATCGCTCCAAATATTATTGTGACTATTGCATATACTGGAACCACAATAAAGATCACTATTGGAAATTACATGGTCGACCTCCCAAAGATAAAACTGGCAAGTCTTTTGCTTATCAAGTTTCCACCACTGATTTCGGGAATTCTGTTTCGGCTTTCCAACTCAGCCTTGAACAATATACCCAACTGCTCCAAATGTTGAACACTGCTCTCCAAACATTAATGACAACCTATGCATGTACATCATTCTGTTAAAAAATAATTAAGAGTGATGTTTGGATAATAGACTCAGGAGCTAGTGACCATATCATTTGTAGCCCCAACTATTTCCACCATACCACACACATTTCAACCACTTCCATTCGGATGCCCAATGGGAACATTACACCTGCTACTCAGATACGAACTGTCCACCTTTCCAAATCCTTGGTCCTTAAGAATGTGCTATTGGTCTTTGCATTTCATCTAAACCTAATCTCCATGTCCAAAATTTGTTAAGATAATAATTGCCTTTCACGAATTTATCCTGACAAATGTAAATTTTAGGACTCTTCGACTAGGAAACTGATGGGCTTGGGTAGAGTGCATAGCAACCTTTATTATCGGACACCCGAAGTCTCTTCCTTTAGTTCTAATTGTATTACCAATAAAGTTTCTCGATGTAATACAAATATTAATAAAAATTCCTATATTTCCTAGCAATGCTTGGGTTACAGTGTTTCCATTCCCCAACCTCACTATCCCTTATGTCCACTAGCCAAACAAACTCAAAACATTTTCCCACAAAGCACATTGACCACCACACATCCTTTTGCTCTTATTCATCTTGATATCTGGGGTCCCTATCACACTAGAAATCATGATAGATCTTGGTTTTTCCTCACCATTATAGATGAATTTTCCCGGGGGACATGGGCTTTTCTTATGCAGTCCAAGGATCAAACATTTACTCACCTTAGGAATTTCTTAGCCATGGTCACCACACAGTTTAAAACCTCTATACAATAGGTATGATTTGATAATGCCAAAGAATTTTTTAACCACACCTATAGTTCTCACTTGTCTTCCCTTGGAATTCTTCATGAGAGTTCCTGTACATACACTCCATAGCAAAACGAGGTAGTTAAATGTAAACATAGGCATATGTTAGAAGTTGCTTGGGCCCTTAAACACCAAGCCAACCTACCTTTGTCCTTTTAGGGTCAATGTCTGGTCACATCTACTTACTTAATCAACTGATGCCATCTCGTGTGCTAGGTGGTAAAACACCATATGAATTACTCTTTCGTAAACCTCCGGTTATTAGTCACCTTCGCATATTTGGCTGCCTATGCTATTCAAAAGTTATAGGATCCTATGACAAATTTGGAGCCAGGGTCACACTTTGTATTTTCATGGGCTATCCTATGTTGCAAAAAAAGGTACAGGTTGTATGATCTAGTAGCAAAGAAGTTCTTAGTATCACGAGATGTTGTTTTTCATGAGGACATATTTCCTTATCATGATACAGTTATCAGTCCCAGCTCACCTCTAATGACACATTCTATGGATAATGTTCCTTCCTCAAGCCCAATCTTTGAACTCATTTATGCTTCCCTTGCTCTTGGCATTACAGATTTACCAACAAGTCCTCCGTCCACTACTCTCCCAGCAGAAGATACTTTCATCAACAACATTCCACCACAATTACAATCCCCTGCTAGAGTTTCTGAACCTCCTCGATGTCAATCCACAAGCACCACTCGGCATTAGTCGGTTTAAAAGTTGCAAGACTGGGTACCTTTGCATTTGCTGCCCTTTAAGGCTGAAGGCATCTCCTCATTTTCTTCATGTACTGAATGACTGGTCCCTCCTACACCTGCACATCAATCAATTATGAGCTACGTTAATAAGCATTATTCCTAACCATACAACAAATTGACTCCATAACTATCCAATCGTAATACCTTTCACATTGCTATCTATACAAACTGTGTGACTCTCTTGACATTGTTCACGAACTTTTGTGCTTTCTGTCGTCACAATTGGGCAACGTGGTGGTCCTCCCATCGTTCGTGCAAACCAACCCACAAAACAAAGCACATCAAAGAGGCAAAGAAAACAAAAATTCTTGAAATGACAGATTATAAATGCTAGAATACCTTCACCGTACTTTTCTGGTGACCTAAATGTTAGTTTCCATAAGTAAATCAAAATGCCACATTCAACATACTAAGACAACAAACATTAAATGCACATACATGTACACATCCTTTTATACTTCACTACCAAAGTTATAGAGTTTTTTACATTCCATATTAGTGATTCATATCTTCCCGTAGTAATTGCAATCATAAACCAATACCATCTAATTACTAGACAGACCTGGTTTCACAAAAAAATAACAAAAGACATCATCCTATATGCTGTTAGAATATAGGCAAAATACAACTACGGGAAGACAACCACTGTGTCAGATATCTAATAACCCTGTGCACGAAAAATAAAACCTATTACAAGACTTCACTAGAAATCAAATGTTGCTCGATACTCATTACTTGCTCCAAGCTACATCTTCACAAATTCTCTCTGCACGTGCATTGGTAATCCAAACAAGATATCTATCTTGCGAGGTTCCTTGCAAATCTTCGTGGTCACTGTCAGCATCTTAGTGACTGTGAATCCATCCAATTGAGAAATGATGGAATACACCTGCCCTTTACTGTCTTTCTCTTGAGTCTCCTTCTTGAAGTAGTCAGCAATACCCTTAAGCTCTGCTCGGGTCCCAACCAATGCAGTTTCAAACCTGCCCAATGTGGCGTGCCAATCTATTGCTTTTCCAAAATCTTTTTTCCTCCTCTTACTGCTGACCGCATCTCTGCTTTGACTGGCAGCAGCCGCCTGCTAAGTAGAATCAACTACATCACCCCTCGACATCGACCTCTACGATGTCCATCTGTTCATCATTGTTCTCAGCATTGTCATTATCTAAATCCTCAACAACATCAACTACTATCTCTGCACCATCTCCATTGGCCTTGTCTTTGCCGTAGATTACGACAAAGGAATTATAGTGCACTCACGGTTTGTGTCGCAGTGCTCTTGCAAAAGGATAACTCTACAAAAATGTTAATCATCATAAGATATGTGTCATCTATATCAGTACATATAAACGTGCAGTTTAGAATTTAAAATTTACACAAATAAACCAACAGAAGCATACTTACCTGGACCCAGTCATCAAAGACATCCTTGGTACATGTAATGCATTTCTCCTCATCATTCCACCCGAAGCCGCTACCTTTCTCAAGCATCTTGTTGATTGCATTATATTGCCTCCTCAACATCTTCACCCTCAAGTCGATATGTGGTTGTGCTTTCAAACCGCAATGAGGAAGCTTTTCCCACATCATCTTTTCGACCTCAGCTAGGTAACTGCACTTGAACCCCTGCTCAGTTCTCCAAAGTGGCTGCCCTTTCAACTACAGCAAACACTCCACCAACACAGCGTCCTCCTTTTTTGTCCACTGTCACTTACTTCCTTTAGCCTTTGTCTTACCCTTTCTACCCCCTTTCATAGGCATAGGGTCATCATGCATGCTAATGCTCCTGTTAGACTCATGGGACCGTGATGCTGACCTGTCCATATTACTGAAACAAAACAAAAAAAGGCATATTAGTGATATTGTACAAAAAAATCAGGTTACAACTTCATTTATACACAGTGTCCGACCTACTGATATGCGCGAGTTGAATAATTTTAAGTCAATCAGGAAAAATAATACATGAACGGGATCACTTAACATTTAATGTACAAGTCCGCTAACAAAGGCAGATTAGTGTTTGGGTTCATTCATACATGGCAAATAAGAAAAGACAGAAATTTAAAAAGTCACAACAGTACACATAAACTAAACACAAGCACAATCATTCATTCTGTGCAGCCATCCAAGTATTGAACATTTCAGCCGCCAAATTGTCTCTAAATGCAGTCCACGCGGCACTAGGCTCAACGTGCCTGATCAATTCCCCTTCATCATCCTTTAGCCCTTCATCATTCACCTCTTCCTGAAGCTCCGCTTCAACAGGGTCAATAGGCAACTCAAACTTTATGAAATTGTGCAAAAGACAACATGTAGTAATGATTCTACATTGAGTTTTGATGAGGTAGTAAGATGCGTCTTTCAATATTCCCCATCGAGCTTTCAGGATGCCTAAACATTGATCAATACAATTTCTTGCTTGAGAGTGTTTCATGTTAAAAAATTCTTGTGGTGATGCCGGTTGGTGACCTTGTTGCCATTCACTCAAATGATATCGTTGTCCTCGATAAGGGGCCAAAAACCCTTCCCCGTTAGTGTATCCAACATCGCACAAATAGTAATGCCCTAAAATAAGCAACTTCAAGTCAATAACAATTACTAAATGAACTATTATGGCAGACCCTAACACTAAAAATACATTTTTTTTTGTTATATTACCTTGGGAGACCTTTAATCCATTTCTCCTAGTAATGGCATCCCTAAGAAGTCTACCATCTACAGCGGAACCTTCCCACCCAGCGAGGACATATATAAACTGCATGTCAGGTGTGCAAACACCAAGGACATTAGTTGTGATTTCACTTTTCCTTGACCGACACCTAGGTATATCGTCAGTCGGCACGTGAACCTTTATGTATGTTCCATCTAAGGCTCCCAAATAGTTCTAACAAAGAACAAAAACAACAACAACAATATTTTAAAGAAAACACTAACTCTGATTTTAATAAGGTACTGAACTACATGTGCATCATAAACCTAGTGATTAGCCTGTACCTTGAACCATTCCACCGCTCATCGGTTGAGTTCTTGGGAATGGCCTCTGGTTTTTTAAACAACAGAGTATGCAACCTTAATACGGCGTTCAGGACTAAGTGAAAATTGCGGCTTAGCGTCTCAGTGGATCTACGCATTTGACATTTCATTACTCTGGTCTTTTGGTTATGGGCAAGGATGTGAAGAAAGGTCCCAAATAATTCTTTTACGAATGAATGACAGGTTGATTTTAAGTTGCCATGTATAGTAAGTAAATTACATAATTTGTGAAATACAGCCCTATTCATCCTACAGCTCTCAAAACATAACTCATCACTTTGGAAAAGCATGGTGTGTAAATTGATCGACCTAACCTTAAATCTAGACGCAGACTCACTGGCATATGATGTAGCAGCCCTACGTCTACCCCGTGTATTAAGTGCATTAGCCAACCCAAGAAGGACGAGCATGGTGTACATAGTTTCCAACATATCCAAATGGAAGACTAGAAGGGCAACCAAGTGTATCTTTTGCCTGACTGTTAAACGGGCCATAGCTGTTTCACATAATTCATGGGTCAAAGCATAATGAAGTCAATCAAGTATGTACAAGTCCTTAAACCCAACACAGGCAATTGTATATGGAAGAAATCAAACTGAATATGAAACCCTAAACAACATAAACACCATAATTTTATAATATCACAGTGAAACAAAATTCACCTCAAACACTCATACAATTCTCAACGTCCCACACATCAAAATTTCTCATCCACCACACAAACCAACATAAACATCACAAAAATTTCACATCAATCCCTGAAAACTATCTTCTTTTAGCAATTCAATTGGTAACATAATTTGTATGGTTAATTTTAACTGTACATATTTAATTTAACTGACCTATAATTCGACGTTGAAAAATCCTAAATTTGTTACCGCTTTGCCCGATTTTAGCAATTGCAGTTTTAATATTCTTAAGCAAATCTACAGTTTATGTATTACTTGTCATTATGATATCAAAGGATTATAACTAAATGACATGTCTAGACCTATCAAATAAAAAGAAGACCAAGATCAATTTTATATTTACCTGACTGCCTAAATCAATCACAAGTATAATCTTAGCTATCTTTTCAAAATTGCCCCCGCCAAGAATCTTTACCAAAAATATAGGTAACTATGTGCCTTCCTAAATGAAAACATATTTGGAGTCATATGCCAAAATGAGCAAGTAATGCCAACCCAAAAGGGTAGAGGAGCTTAATTCATAATTATTCTTAATAAAGGAATAATATGTACAAACTGCCATATACTCAGATTCCCTCAAAATGTAAAACAAAAAGTGACACAACAATCCCATCTGTTTTCATAAGACAACAACAAGAAAGCAGCACTATACTTTTCATCATCAATTTTTCTGCTTTTACTCTAAATTTCCTTGACTGTATAAACGTTGAGCATTTTTACACCTACATAATAGGCACACAATAGCCAACTTGTTTTTAAAATATTCGAACTTGGAGAATAAACGTTAATGTGCAGCTGCATAAATCAATTCATAATTGGAGAATAAAATCGAACCAAGTATAGATTCAATAGAATGCAAGTTCTTATGTGCATGATTGAAGACTATTTCAGAAATTACACAGGCCATGTCAATATTTGTGAAGGTGATAAGTAGGAATAGAACAAGATGATTTGCTCTAGGAGTTACAAGACTAAATTCCTCAGTCATGTCCAACTGAATGACTTTAAGAGCAAGAGAGGAAGAAACAAATTCAAGCTGAAACTTTCTAGAAAATTTTATTAACTGAATTAGTTACAAGAGGCAGCTAATTTATATAGAGCCGTTGGACTGAAACGCAGAGTTTAATCTCTAAGTTTTTAGACTTTACAAAAGACATCCTATACCAAACATATAAACTCTAAAGAATTGCAAAACACACCCNGGTGATCTCAAGTCTAAGGATCACATGCACCACCATTCGTTAGAGGATTTGTTCCATAGACACTGGGGTTACCATCCATATGGAATCCTCTGGTGGGTCAGTCCAGTGAACTTGCTGTGGTGTAATCGCCTACAACAAACACCCATGTGTTGCACCAGGTTGTCACCAAACAACCTTGACAAGTGAGATCAGTCACTGCCTTTCGACAGGGTCGTTCAACACTATGATAGCCTTACCGTATTATCTGTGCCCTTAGTTCAGAATAATACTGGGGCTACAGACGTTTCTAGAATGACCACCATATGTGCTCATAGGGTTCTCACTATCAAGATTTGAAACACTTGATACCCTCGTCACGGCTCTACCATTCTAAGGACATATATCAATACATATTGCAATAATAATGATTTACGCGATATAGAATAAAATGCCTTTTATTGATTAATGAACATTATTACAAAGAGTCAATTCTACAATAATTGATCGGCTCTAGGGCATCTACTCTAACAAATAAAGCCTTTATCTTTCCTTTGGGCTGCCCCTTCATAGTGTGTCCGAGCCTTCTCATTTACAAACCGGTTGTCCACTTTCTTTCCGTTTCCTTTACCCTTTGATGATACCTTGAGCGGCACTTTTCCAAAACTATCAATCACTCAACAATTCAACTTAAAAATTCAACCCTAGGCGCCCTATGAACAACCAGAATCAATCCTACAGTAAAACAACACTTTCAAAATTTGCACTTAGACCCCTAAACTACAATTTTTCCAAACTCCACCAAACACTCCAAAATTCAAAACCCACACTCCTCAATATCACACAATGCAAAATCAACACTTCCTCAAACACAATCAACGCACAAAATCACAAAAATTTCACAACTCAACTATAATCAATATTTTCATATCCACAAATCTAAACTCAAAAAATTGCGATTAAAAGCTTAGGGAACTTGAAATCTTACCAAAACAAGGGAGTATTCACCACTAATTTAGTCAAAATCATCCGAGATTACAAAACCCCCAATTTCTTGAAACCACAAATTTCTTCAATTTTTCGCAAAGATCTTGGTTAGATCGAGTTGTTTTGGTGTTTAGAAAGGTTAAGGAGTGAGAAACCTTGCTGGGAAATCACTGGGAAAGCTCTGGATTAAAGGTGGAAAATTTTTCTCTCAAATGGGGTTGCAAAGTTTCGCGACAAATGAAGGGTTGCGCAAAGTATTTATAAAAACTAGGTTTCGCCGCGGTGAATAACAATCTTCGCCATAGCAAAGTCCTTCATTCTAAAACCCTAAAAACCAAACCCAGTTGATGCCGTGGCGAAAAATTACAGTAGCGCATCGCCCCGACGAAGAACGATCTTCTCCACGACGAATTTTCTTTAGTGAATTTTTGCCCACTTTGCTTCGCCGCAGCAAAACAAAATTCTTCGCCGCGGCGGAAAAATACAAAGACGCATCGCCTTGGTGAAATAGATACTTCGCCGTGGCAAAGTCTAGGACTTGTTGAATTCCAAATTTTTCACAAATGTTCTTCGCCACGATGAAAACTGGACAATTCCATTTTCTGCTTTGATTCGATAATTCACCTGAAACACCCAAAAACACACAAATTAGACTTCATCTAGAATCATAAGAAAACTAAACAAATAAAAATAAACAACAACAAATGAAAACACTTGGCTTGCCTCCCAACGAGCGCTTGTTTATAGTCGGAAAGCTCGACTCTTTCAAGTTCTCATGTCGGAATGTCAAGCCAGAGGGGAATTGACTTGCAACTCATCACTCCGTCGATGTATGGTTTCAACCTCTAGCCATTGACCTTAAATGTGTCTTTTTCTTCATGTGACACCTCCACCGCTCCGAATGGGTAAACTCTTGTAACTATGAAGAGTCCGGACCATCTAGACCTTAGTTTTCCTAGGAAAAGCCTAAGTCTAGAATTAAACAACAACACTTTCTGACCCACTTCAAATTTCATCTTCCGGATATGCTTGTCATGCCACTTCTTGGTCTTTTCCTTGTACATTCTAGCATTCTCATAAGCTTCTTGACAGAACTCATCGAGTTCATTCAAAGTCAACATCCTTTCTTCCTCAGCAGCTCGTAAATCCATGTTGAGCTGCTTGACTACCCAATAGGCTTTATGCTCGAGTTCTACCGGCAAATGACATGCCTTTCCATAGACCATCCTGAACGGAGACATACTAATCGGAGTCTTAAATGCAGTTCGGTAGACCCATAATGCATCATCCAATTTCCGTGACCAATCTTTCCAAGATGCATTAACTGTCTTTTCTAAAATTCCCTTCAATTCTCTGTTCGACAGTTCCACTAGCCCGCTAGTCTGTGGATTGTAAGGTGTTGCAACTCTATGTTTCACCCCATGTTTTCCTAACAGGGCATCACATTGCCTATTGCAAAAGTGCGATCCTCCATCACTAATTATTACCCGTGGTACTCCAAATCTTGAGAAAATATTCTTTCTCACAAAATTAATCACTACCCTGGCATTATTAGACAGCAATGCAACTGCTTCCACCCACTTTGATACATAATCCACTGCTACCAAAATGTATGCGTTCCCAAAAGAATTTGGGAAGGGACCCATGAAGTCAACTCCCCACACATCAAACAGCTCAACTACAAGGATGTTGTTCAACGGCATTGTTAGTAAATGGTCCCATATATGCAACGGAAACAACGAAAAATATAATATAAGGATCGTTTACATAAGCCAAGATCAAGGGTATAATTTTACAATTTATATTAAAGTAAAATCTGCACAAAAGGTTACTCATGAGTTTAGAACCATACGCACGTTGGAGGCTCCACCAATATTGTCTCTGAATGTGTTTGCTACCGATCCAAGTGTAGGATCGAACCCACGAAGTCTACACGAAGATAATCACAAGAAACCAAGGAGGGATTTGCTAGATCCTCCTTGGCCTTCAGAAATCAAGAAGAAGAAAAGAGAAATATTTGATTTTTCAAACAGTGAAAGTGGTGTGGGAGAGTGTGTATAGGCTACTGTGTGTGTGTGTTTTTTTTTTCAATTAAAAAATTCTCACTCAATTACACACACACTTTTTCTTTTATAGGCAAACTAAGTTGCCCTATTCCCATATGGAATAGACTTGGGCTCCAACCAAACACCTCATGTTACCAAACACTCCCATTTAGATATTTTATTTATTTCATCATTATCTCAATTAAAATCAAATAATATTTAATTAACTTTTAACAATAATGATGATTTAAGTAAATATGTGCGAACACATATTTAAACGTAATTTCACTTATTTAATTTTTCTAACAAATTAAATAAAGGCTACGACCCTAGCAAATTTAATTGCACTATGAAATTACCAAAATACCTTTTCACCTAAAAAGACAAAAATGCCCTTCTTTCTTCTTGGCTCTTAAATTATCTTCTATGTGTGTGACCCATAGGCTCTTCATCATACCGACAGTGTATAGTATCACGATTAACACCAATTAATCGTCTCACTAATACACAAACCAAGATTGGCCCCTAGCAAGGCATCATGGCCACCCGATAGATTCGGATTCAGCAAAATAGCTACCTGTCAACGATATGATTACCGTGCAATTCGATCCTTTCATCATCCGTTATCTTGACGAGACGAATGCATAGAAATAGTGTCAACCTTCAGTTACTCTCGATATTATGTATTCAGTTTATGGACCAATGACCCGTATTATAAACTGAATAGAGCAATAACTCAATCCCACTGTGGCCACAGTTTTAATGTCATTGCCATATACTGAATTGGGCCGTGAGATAACTTCTCCCGTACTCGGGAGTGATGAATCCTCTGTCAATCTACCATAGTCTTGATACACTCCTTGATGCAGCCTATCACCATCGTATTGACAGCTCTGAAAAGAACTGCGTTAGACTAGTGTCAAACTACACCAATCAGTGTACAAGGCGCTTCGGTGATCTCAAGTCTAAGGATCACATGCACCACCATTCATTAGAGGATTTATTCTATAGACACTAGGATTACCATCCATATGGAATCCTCTGGTGGGTCAGTCCAGTAAACTTGCTGCGGTATATCCGTCTACAGCAAGCACCCATGTGTTGCATCAGGTTGTCACCAAACAACTTTGACAAGTGAGATCAGTCACTACCTTTCGACAGGGTCGTTCAACACTATGATAGGCTTACCGTATTATCTGTACCCTTGCTTCAAAATAATACTGGGGCTACGGATGTTTCTAGAATGGCCACCATATGTGCTCATAGGGTTCTCACTATCAGGATTTGAAACACTTGATACCCTCGGCACGATTCTACCATTCTAATGACATATATCAATACATATTGCAATAATAATGATTTACGCGATATAGAATAAAATGCATTTTATTGATTAATGAACATTATTACAAATAGTCAATTCTACAATAATTGATTGGCTCTAGGGCATCTACTCTAACAATCTCCCACTTGCACTATAGCCAATCATTCATGCACTCAACACTAAATGACCCAAGTGCCTGCACTATAGCCAGTCATTCATGCACTCAACATTGAATGACCCAAGTGCCCATTATGCTTCTGATACAACAGAAACTTCAATAGTGGGTTGGTAGGTATTCTACAAATCTGCACATTCCCTTTCTTATCGATCCTTCAGATCAGATTGAATCAACTAAGTAAATGTTTGGATTACTGGTGAGACCGTGATTTCTCAGCCACAGCAATGGCTCCATTGTTATCGCAGTACAACTATACTGGATTAGCAATGCTTGAAATCAAATCAAGTTCAGTAATGAACTTCTTGATCCAAACCGCCTACATGGTAGCATTAAAATGCAATATACTTAGCATCAATTGTAGAACTCACTGTAGTACACTGATTCGAGTTCTTCTAGCTCACTCAGTTACATTGAGACAAAAATGTGTAATCCCAAATTGCGAACTATAATCATCCTTTTCCTATTTGGAAATAGCGTCACTGTATTCTCTTACAGTGAGCTCATCTTTCCTCCATAATCCAAGAATATATATTCTTAAGCCCTTTTCAAGTACTTAAGAATGTCCATTGACACTCACCCAGTGTCATTCACTTGGATTTTAGTTGATATCTTTTACTAGTGCTGAGTGCACATAAGACATCAATCTAAGTACATAACATATTGCTCACTTGAGCCTGATTGATATCCACTACAAGTGCTGAATGCACATTAGATATCAATCTTAGCATACAAGATGGATCCACTTGCTAAAGCACGTGGGATCCTCTTCATTCTATCTCTCTCATTGTGTGGTTAAAGACACATATCCTTACAGAGATAGACACCATATGCCATCAGAAGAAATCCCTTCTTGGATTTTTTCTATACTGAATGTGTTAAGTACCTTGTCTATGTACTTTGACATAGTTTGAGCAACCTACACGATCTATCACAATAGATCTTTATTCCAAGGATGTAGGCTGCTTCCCCTAAGTCCTTCATGGAGAAGCACTTGGATAACCAAGTCTTTACCGACTGCAAGTTCAGTATATCATTCCTGATCAGAAGTATGTCATCGACATACAACATTGGGAATGCTACTGCACTCCCACTCACTTTCTTGTAAACACAAGGCTCATCTTCGTTCTTGATAAAACCGAATTCTTTTACGGCTTCATCAAAACGAATGTTCCAGCTCCTTGAAGCTTGCTTGAGTCCATAAATGGATCTCTGCAACTTGCATACCTTATTAGCTTGACTATCAAGAATGAAACCATCAGGTTGTGTCATATACACATCCTCATCAAGGTTTCCGTTCAGGAAAGCAGTTTTGACATCCATTTGCCAAATCTCATAGTCATGATATGCAGCAATTGCAAGCATAATCCGGATGGATTTAATCATGGCAAACGGAGAAAAGGTTTCTTCATAGTCAATGCCATGAATTTGTTTGAAACCTTAGGCAACCAGTCATGCTTTATAAGTATGCACATTGCCATCCATGTCAGTCTTCTTCTTGAAGACCCATTTACATCCTGTGGGTTTTACCCTTTCAGGTGGTTCCACCAAGGACCACACTTGGTTCTGGTACATGGAGTCCATCTCAAATTTCATGGCTTCAAGCCATTTAAGGAATCTAGATCCGATATAACGTCTTCGTAGGTTCTGTGTTCATCGTCTTGGTAGACTAGTACGTCACCATGTTAAGTCACGAGATAACCGTATCTCTCGGGCTCATGGCGTACTCTTCCAAATCTACTTAGCTCTTGTGCTACCTGAGGTGGTTCACTTTGATCCATAAATTGTGGAGTAACCTCCTCATGATGCTCAACCACTTCCTGGGGCACATCATTTCGTCTTTTGTCTAGTATATCTTGTGGTTCTAGAACTTCATCGAGTTCTACTTTTCTTCCACTAGTACTTCTTAGAAAATATTCCTTTTCTAAAAAGATACCAGAATGACCAATAAAAATTTTGCGCTCTTCCGAGTGGTAGAAGTAGAATCCTTTGGTCTCCTTTGGATACCCTACAAATATACATTTATAGGATTTTGGGCCCAACTTGTTCGAAGTCAATTTCTTAACATAAGCTTCACTACCCCAAATCCTTAGATAAGACAAGTTGGGCTTTCGCCCACTCTATAGCTCATATGGAGTCTTATCTACAGACTTTGATGGCATACGTTTCAAAACGTGAGTTGCAGTCTCGAGGGCATAACCCCAAAATGATGCAAGTAAATCACTAAAACTCATCATGGACCTCACCATGTCAAGTAAGATCCTATTCCTCCTTTCTGACACTCCATTGTGTTGGGGTGTAAAAAGAGGGGTGAGTTGTGATACTATCACACATCCCCTCAGGTATGTTTAGCTCAACTTGCCAAAGTTGGCATAATTGTCATTTTTGAGATTATCCTTATTGTCTTTCTTAAGAACATATTATTATGAAACAGTTCCATAAAGAATATTATTTACACTCAAGGACAATGATCCATTAGTAAACTAATATTCTCATTTATCCTAAGTGGACAAAGAAATATAATTTCTAGAAACTGAAGAAAAAACATAATGATCCACGAGTTCTAAGAAATAAGCCCATTGGCTAAATCAGACGATAAGATCCTACAGTAAATATAGTAGTGCATGCTTCATTTCCAACTGGTAGTTCTACCTCTCCCTCAGCAAGCAATCTACTCTACCTTAGTTCCTGCACATCAATCAAATGTGAACCACATCTTGTGTCAACTAGATGTTTACAGGAGAAGTTAATCTCAAAACATACCTAACGAAGAAGTGACATTCTTCTTCTGTTTTGCTAGGAAGGCCTTGCAATGTTTCCTCCAATGGCTGGGATTCCCAAAATGAGGACAAACGCCTTTCATTTCTGTAACAGTTCTTTCCATTGACTTCTGAGCCCTTTCCTTTTCACTTGAGCTGGCTTCAACCAACATCAATGTTTCTGACATTTTCATGCCTGACTCAATAGCCTTCAACAAATCTAGAAGCTCAGAAAGGGTATTCTTCTTATCTTCCTCAATGAAGTCATAGACAAATTGAGAATAAGAATCCGGTAATGATTGTAATATTAGGTTTATTGCTAAACCTTCTTTAAGTCCACATCCCAAAATCTCAAGCTTGTTCATATACTCGGTCCACTTGAGTATATGATCACCAATTTTGGTACCCGCTTCCATCCTACATCTGAATAATGACCGAGACACCATATGCTTCTCATTTCTTCGAAGAAAATGAAGAATAGAAGCTAAATCCATTTTCTGGCACTGCTGTCACAGTAATGTGCCATTGATGCAAGCACAATGTATCTAGTCATTTCTGCTTTGCATCATGTGTATACTCACATATACATACCCAGCTCATGGATAGAACTTCACGCAGACTCTGGTGATAGACTTGCTCATGGTGTAATAATCTATCGCTTGACTAAAGTATATTGTTTATACTTCTATACCAGTCACGAAATTTTCACCATTCCATTTATCTCCCAGTTCGATGATTTGTCCAGTGATGTTGGATCATTTTGCTCAATTTTAAGTGAATCTACAAGTGCAGAAAAAGTAACCTTATTACCCTGTTCATTATTATTGTTTAATATGTTCTTTCATTAAACGTTCTCCCACTATTTTACTCAAGTCAATAGCCCTCACCATTAACTCGGGAAAGCCTGTTGACTTTCCTAGTGGACCGAGATCCCATCCTGCCCATTTCAAACCTTCGTTTTGGCGAACAAGCCAAAATGAGTTGATTAGTGTAGGCCAACAAACTTAATTCACACCAGTTGATAGCTCCTACTATCAACCTCAATGTGAAAAGCCAACAAGCCAATCACACAATCCAATGGACACTACATGCCATCGTCCTCAGTGTGATTCTCAGTATCATAGAGTGAACACTACATGTCACCATGTACACACAATATGTGTACTGTCTACTATGCCTATGACGCAGTTTATAACACACCTTCGCTTTGGCAAACAAGCAAAACTGTCATTTTAAGTCGACCCATCACCATTAAGGAAACTCCAATGCATTTTAACCTCCCACTGGTAGAAGTGTACCCTTCGCTTTGACTAACAAGTTTCGACGAACTGGTTTGATTAAAACCATGGATGGAAGGCTTACTTGCTTAATATACTTAATTGAGGGTTTTGTTATTTAATGTCTCACCAAATTATTATATTTGTTAGAATACATTGTTTGGCATGTTATTGACATTCAACCTTATCATGCATTCTAAACAAATATTAAACGTGCCGGTCATGGCCCAACTAAAACTATTTCCCAAGCCTAGAGAATCGGTGGGTCACCTAGGGGTCCTGTATAAACATCTTGAGTCTTCAAGTATGTTGCCTTGTCCTTTGCTCCGTCATCAAGTACATTACAAAAAATATCGTTCTAATTTACAATAATAATTATAAAAATTCTTTACATCAATAATTTAGAAACCTCATTTACATTTGGGGGAATGAGATAGAAGAGAGTGTACATCGAGAATAGGAGAAAGTTAGAACACGCATGCCCTATTTAATAAATTATACAACCATACATAGCCAAAAAAATTTAAACATTCACCCTTAGTCTAAGGCTCATGTACCGGGCACCATGAATATACAACAAGTACAAAGCATACATTCAAAAACAATCAATTTTTGAAATTTATGGGTTAATTACATGTACCCCTGACTATTTACAGAACTAGTTTGGTCCAAAAGTTTTGAAACTTTAAATTTTAGCCCCCTGCGTACTCGAGTGTGCCGTTGCGGCAATGAGTTAGATCGTCGCAGCGTGCATTGGTATAGTGCTCGTCCTAAGGACGATCGCCGCGGCAATGGGTTGTTTTTTTCGTACACGCGCGTCCAGAGGACGATCGCCGTGGCAGCATGGTTTCGTCACCAGCGTGAGCGTGAACAACGCTCACTACGGCGATGGGTTATATCACCCCGCGAGCGTACACAAATCTGTAGCTCTGGATCTGTTCATACAACAACCAAAAACACTCTAAACGGATTTTGCAATCAACCAAACACATCATCTCAACAAAAATCCATCAACCATTATTCCAAACAGCAGATCATCAACAAATTAAAATCAATCGATTAATAATTTCTTAAAAATGTTTTAAGAAAGATTTTACGCAGATTATATGCACATATTATCATCAAATACATGTTATCAACCAAACCATAAAAACTGTAAAATTTGGTACCCTAGGCTCTGATACCACTGTTAGTAAATGGTCCCATATACCAGCGAACAACGAAAAATTTAATATAAGAATCATTTACATGGCCAAGATCAAGATATAATTTTACAATTTATATTAAGTAAAATCTCACAAAAGGTTATTCATGAGTTTAGAACCATACGCACGTTGGGGCTCCACCAATATTGTCTCTGAACGTGTTTGCTACCGATCCAAGTGTAGGATCAAACCCACAAGTCCACACGAAGACAACACAAGAAACCAATGAGGGATTTTAGATCCTCTTTGGCCTTAAGAAATCAGAAGAAAAAGATAAATTTTGATTTTTCAATCAAACAGCGAAAGTGGCGTGGGAGAGTGTGTAGAGCTGCTGTGTGTTTTTTTTTTCAATTAAAAAATTCTCACTCAATTACACACACACCTTTTTCTTTTATAGGCAACTAAGTTACCCTATTCCCATATGGAATAGGCTGGGCTCCAACCCAAACCCCATGTTACCAAACACTCCCATTTAGATTTTTTATTTATTTCATCATTATCTCAATAAAATAAATTATATTTAATTAACATTTAACAAAATGATGATTTATAATATCGCGAACACATATTTAACGAATTTCACTTATTTAATTTTTCAACAAATTAAATAAAGGCTACGACCCTAGCAAATTTAATTGCACTAAAATTACCAATACTCTTTTGCCTAAAAAGACGAAAACGCCCTTCTTTCTTCTTGGCTCTTAAATTACTTCTATGTGTGTGACCCATAGGCTCCTCATCATACCGCAGTGTTATATCGCGATTAACACCAATTAATCGTCTCACTAATACACAGACCAAGATTGGCCCCTAGCAAGGCATCATGGCCACCCGATAGATTCGGATTCAGCAAAGAGCTACCTGTCAACGATATGGTTATCGTGCAATTCGATCTTTTCATCATCCGTTATCTTGACGAGACGAAGGCATAGATAGTGTCAACCTTCGGTTACTTTCGATATTATTTATCAGTTTCTGGACCATGACCCGTATTAGAAACTGGATAGAACAACAACTCATCTACTGTGGCCACAGTTTTAATGTCATTGTCATATACTGAATTACACCATGAGATAACTTCTCCCCTACCTGGGAGTGATGAATCCTTTTCTCAATCCACTTAGTCTTGATACACTCCTTGATGCAGCCAATCACCACCGTATTGACAGCTCTGAAAAGAACTGCGTTAGGCTAGTGTCAAACTACACTAATCGGTGCATAAGGCGCTTCGTGATCTCAAGTCTAAGGATCACATGCACCACCACATTCATTAGAGGATTTATTCCATAGACCTAGGTTACAATCCATATGGAATCCTCTAGTGTCAGTCCAGTGAACTATATCTGCCTACAGCAAGCACCCATGTGTTGTACTAGTTGTCACCAAACAACCTTGACAATGAGATCAGTCACTGCCTTTTGACAGTTCGTTCAACACTATGATAGCCTTACCGTATTGTCTGTGCCCTTGCTTCAGAATAATACTGGGCTACGGACGTTTCTAGAATGGCCACCATATGTGCTCATAGGGTTCTCACTATCAAGATTTGAAACACTTGATACCCTCGCACGATTCTACCATTCTAAGGACATATTGCAAATATGATTAACGCGATATATAAAAATGCCTTTTATTGATTAATGACCATTATTACAAAGAGTCAATTCTACAATAATTGATTGGCTCTAAGGTATCTACTCTAACAGGCATCTCATCTCTCTTTGAATATTCCCACTCCATTGACATTGGTCGCATTCCTGAACCATCCAAAAAGATCCTTAAAAGGGTGGGCCAATAAAACCAGATTGAAGAACCTTGGCTGCTATCCTAGCCCTCCAAAATGGCCACCTACTTCCCTCTCATGACAATGCCTTAGAATACTTTCCATTTCCTCTTCTGGAACACACCTATGTATCATCTGATCAGCACAGTGTCTATAAAGAAATGGCTCTTCCCAGAAGTAGTATTTCAATTTAAGAAAAACTTCCTCTTTGTTGGAAGGTCATGCCATGGGGAGCACTCTCTTTGACAGTAGTTTGCAAAATCTGCATACCACGGTGCTTCCTCCACTCTCATCAATTTCTCATCCGAGAAGTTTCTCTGATTTGGGTTTTTTCTTCAGTTCCCTGAATTGGTAGTTCAATCCTTGACACAATGGTCCGCCACTACATTTTCCGACCCTTTCTTATCTCATATCTCCAACTCAACTCTTGTAGCAATAGGATCCATCTTATCAACCGAGGTTTCGCTTCTTGCTTTGCCAATAGGAGCTTGAGTACTGAATGGTCTGTGTAGACTATCACCTTGGCACCTAGCGTGAATGATAACAAAGTAAAAACAACAGTCAACAATTCTTTTTCAGTGGTGGTGTAATTCAATTGTGCATTAGTGTGTTTTTGCTAGCATACTGAATTACATGCAACACTTTGTTTTTCCTCTGCCTAACACTACTCCTAAAGCAAAATCACTAGCATCACACATCAATTCAATAGTGTCCCCAATCGGAACTGCAATAATAGGCAGACACTAATACTTTTTAGAGTTTTGAAAGGCATGCATGCATCCTTCATCTTAAAATCAAAAGCAACATCTTTAATCAATAATTGCAAAGGGGTTAGAGATCTTAGAAAATCCTTGTGAACCGTGTATAAAACCCCTCAAGCCCCAAGAAATTTTGAACTACTTTAACATTGAAGGTGGTGGCAACTTTCTCAATCACGTCCGTCTTTGCTCAATCCACTTCTATTCTGTCCTTTGAGATTCTATGACCAAGCACTATTCCTTCCTGGACCATGAAGTGGCACTTCTCCCAATTGAGCACCAAGTTTGTCTCCTGACATCGCTGCAAAACAAAAGAAAGATTAGCTAAATAATTATCAAAGACGAACCAAAAACAGAGAAGTCATCCATGAAGAATTCTATAAACCGCTCCACCATATCTCTAAAGATCGCATCATGTATCTCTAAAATGTGCTGGTGCATTACACAACCCAAGGCACCTTCGTAAGCAAATGTGCCATAGGAGCAAGTGATAGGTCGTTTTCTCTTGATCCTCAAGAGCGATGGCAATCTGATTGTATCCTGAATAACCATCCAAGAAATAGTAATAACCTGTCCTGCCAATCTCTCTAACATCTGATCAATGAAGGAAGTGGAAAATGATCCTTCCTTGTCGCTTCATTTATTCTGGTAGTCAATGCACACTCTCCAGCCTGTGACCGTCCTAGTGGCTATCAATTCATTGCTCTCATTCTTTACCACTATAATACTCCCTTCTGCGAACCCACTTGCACCGGACTCACCCTGGACTATCAGAAATGGGATAAATATTCCCGCATCTAGAGTTTCACCACTCCTTTCTCACCCCTTCCTTCATCGAATGATTCAATCTTCGTGTGGTTAAACTCTAGGCTTGATATCATCCTCCATGAGTATCTTATGCTGCAAAAAGATGGAGATGCCTCTAATATCTGAATAGTCCATCCAATTGCTGATCGATGTTCTCTCAAAACCCGAATCAATCGCTCTTCTTCCAAATTGCTCAACTTTGAATTGATGATTACTGGGAATGTTCCGATTCCCCAAGATACACGAATTTGAGGTGGGAAGGTAAGGGTTTCAATTCAGCTTTGGAGGTTCCTCATTTCTTCCTTTGCCTTCTCTTTCTCAAAATCAAATACCTAAATTCAAGATCTTGGTTCCATCATCGGCTGAAATGCTTCCAACAGTCTAGCACATTCATTCTTTGCCGACTCATCACCTCTATTGTTTTTGATTGGGCAATACATGCTTCTAGAGGTAGGTGTGAGTGTTTCTCTTCAATGACCTCTGCTAGTAGTTTATCCACCATATCAACACTAAAGCACGAATCCGACTCGAATGAAACTTCATAGCTTCAAACACATTGAACGTTACTGTTTCATCTTGAACTCTTAACAGTAACTTTCCTTCTTGAACATCAATGATGCTCTTCCTGTGGCCAAAAACGTCGACCCAAAATAAGAGCATTTCCTTATCCTCCTCTATGTCCACTACAAAAAAATCTGCCGGAAAGATTCTTGCCCACCTTCACTAACACATCTTCAACTATACCCTGTGGATGTTTTTGGCCTATCTGCAAGTTGCAACGACATGGTCATGGCTTCACTTCACCAATTCCCAATCTCCTGAAAATAGAAAAGGCATTAAATTGATGCTAGCACCTAGATCACTAAAACTCGATCAAAAGTAATATCTCCTATAAGTAAGGAATAGTAAAACTCCCTGGATCTTTGAGTTTCGGGGGTAGCTTCTTTTGGAGATGTCGCTGCACTCCTCTATGAGCATCACTGTTTCCTCATCCTCTAACTTCTTTTGTTTGATAAAATCTCCTTGAGAAATTTCGTGTAGCTCGGCATCTGTTGCAATGCATCTACAAAAGGAATGTTATATGCAATTTTCTCTAATATTTCAATGAATTTGGAAAACTACTTATCCTGATTCTTTTTCTTTGGTCTTTGAGGAAACGCACAGGTGAGTGTGATGTGCTAATTCTGGTGATATCTCGGAAATGGCAATTTCTCTTTCCTTTGTCTTTGCCTCACTTCCCGTTTCTGTTCTTCTTCCCTGAACTAGATGGTTTCTCTTCAACAACTATCTCTTCATCACCTTCTCATCAGAGTCTTCCTTTTCATTTGGTGGCTTTTCTTCTTTCCCTGCTTGCTCCACCTTTTCCAAAACTGTCCCACTCCTCAAATTATTGCATTTGCTTGCTCACGTGGGTTAGTCCTGTGTTGTTGGCAAAGACCCCTGTGGTCTCTCATTTAGCTTTTCAGCTAATTGCCCCATCTGTACCTCCATTCCGAATGGACGCCCCTTGATTCTGAAATTCGTCCTCATCTCATTCATAAAACCTGTGGCTCTTGCATAAACTTCCCAAACATGTCTCCAATTTCGTCACTCTTGGGTCTCCTAGTTGATTTCACCCCTATTTGGTTAGTTAGCAATGCTCTTTGGTTCCTTGATTGTTTTGCTGGTTCTGATTGCCCACAGACAAATTTGGATATTCCTCCAACCTGATTATATGTTTGGAATAGAGATTGTTTGGTTGCCTCTGATTTCCTGCCAAGTAGTTAACCTACTCCGATGATGACGATGATGAAGCAAACGTGCTCCCACTTGACAGTCACTGCTCACATGATTACCTGCACAAAATTCACAAGTTAGGTGAGGTGCTTGAATGGAATTTCCTCCATACTTCCCAACGTTTTCTGAAGTGCTGTCAGTTGGGCTGAAATGGCTATATATCATCAACTTCATGAAGACCCATAATTTCTTCGTTGCACCCTCTCATTAGTTCTTTGATAATTGTTGATTGCTAGACCCTCAAGCACCTCGTGAGTTCTTCGGATCTTATTCTGTAGTGCTCATCTAAAGGCTGCATCCACCATATTTGCACATTCACCATCAATCCTTTATAAAATGTTTGGACTTGCATCCAAACTGGCAAACCATGATGTGGACACCTTCTCAGTAATTCTTTGTATCTCTCCTAAGCCTCATCAATGATTCCGACTCTTCCTGTAGAAACGATGTGATATCATTCTCAGCTTTGCCATTTTGCTGGAGGAAAGAATTTGGTCAATAACTTCTGTGCTAAATCGTTCCATGTTGTGATCTTTCTGTTGTAATGCCATTAACCATCCCTTAGCTTTATCCTTCAATGAAAATAGGAATAGTCTCATCTGATGGCATCATCTGACACTCCGTTTGACTTGAAAAATCACAAATCTCCAGAAAATTGGCAATGTGTGATTTGGATCTTACTTCAAACTCCCCCTGAACTCTACCTGCCTGCTGGATCATTTGGATGATTGCCAGCTTTATCTCAAAGTTGTTGGCTTGTACTGCTGGTCTAGTAATACTCGACCCACTGCCATCAATTAAGGGAACTGAAAACTCCCTTAGTGTTCTGTTTTCTGCCATCTCTACAACTATGACTTCTTGTTCAACTGTAGCCTCTCTTTCTCTTCTTTCTCTATAAAGTCTTCAAGTGGTTCTTTCAATCTCAGGATCAAAAGGAACCACTGGCTAACATCTTGCTCTTCGCATAAACTACACAGAAAAATAGAAAGAGTGAGATCACACCAACCTAAAAGACTAACGAAAATTAAACAAACAACAATTAAGCAAAAATAAAACTCCAATCTAGCTAACACAAGAAAATTTTAATGTTAACACAAAACTCAATCCCCGGCAACGGCGCCAAAAACTTGATGCGTTATTTCATAAACATGCATAAATAGCAAGTGCACTAGTCGCACAAAGTAACAAAGTGATGAGTGAGTATCGTTCCCACGAGGATTGGTTGCTAAGCACTAAGTTTTCTACTGTTTTCAAGTTGGAGCAATCGAATTTGTTTGGATTAATGGGAGAAAATTAAACTTAAAACTAAAACAAAAATTTCTAAATATTCAAAGCTAAATTATGAAAGCAAGATTAAAAACAAGGCAATATCAATTTAAACAAATGGGTAGGGTTTTGACTTCATTCGGACTCTATGGATTAAACCTACAGATTATGCTATTTCCATATTCACATGCATTGATTGTAAATTGAATTCTCTAAAATGTAAACATACCTTCTCAGGCTATGTTTTCCTACTTTTCCCTATTAAACTTCTGCACCCAACAATTTGAAGATTAATAGTTCTAAGCTCATTAAGCACATGGAATCCTAGATTGATTTCATTGATTCTCAAATCTATCTTTAGCATTCAATACTACAATGGTGATTACCCAAGAAGCTTAACATGACTCATTTCTCAATCTCATCATGTTCATCAATTAAAAGCAATTAATTTAGAATAACCACACAATCCATACAATAGCATATGAAAATAATAAAATCAATTGCTCAATCCATGAGAATCCGAACTACATCAAAACCCTAACCCAAAATGGGTTAGTTCATAGCTAAACCAATACAATAAGCAAGAAAAACAATAAACACAAAGTTCAACATATTAAAATGAGAGAAAAGACAAGAGATCTCCTGTAGTTGAAGAATCCACCAGATTCAATCCCAAATCTTCTCACTTTTCAACTCAAATTCATCAAATCTAAACTAAGGAAGATGAAAAAGCTGCTCTAGACTAAGAAAATCACGACCCTTCTCAAAATGGCAAAGTTTTGCTTTTATACCTCGCCCAAAAACCTAAGACTTTGCCTAAAAATGAAACTGTGCGTTTTAACGAAACTGAAAATTGCAGACTTCGCCGCGGCAAAGAAGAAATCTCGCCGCGGCGACGAAGTAAAAGTAACTCTTGTGCGTGACTCATTTCGCCACGGCGAATCTTCATAAAGAATTCTGAAATTATAGAATTGCCCTCTGCTTGAATCTTCAATCTTCGATGCTCTCCCATGGAAACAAGCTTCATAGTGCTTTACTCTACTTCAAAACTCTCCCAACTTCTAAGATCCGCTTACTTCTGAGTCCAGAAACTCCAATTCGCTCATTATTTGCTCAAAATGTCCATTTTGGCCTGAAACACAAAATGTAAAGAATTAAGTAGCAATTCAGGCATAAATGAACTAAGAAGTATCTAAAATCCGGCCTAAAAGCCAAATAAAAACAGTATAATTCTCGGATGATCAGAGGACATATATAAATTGCATGTTACGTGTGCATACACCAAGGACATTAGTTGCGATTTCACTTTTCCTTGACCGATACCTAGGTATATCATCAGCCGGCGCATGAACCTTTATGTATGTTCCATCTAAGGCTCCCAAACAGTTCTAACATAGAAAAACAATAACAATATTTTAGAGAAAACACTAACTTTGATTTTAATAAGGTACTGAACTACATGTGCATTGTAAACCTAGTGATTAGACTGTACCTTGAACCATTTCCACCGCTCATCGGTTGAGTTCTCAGGAATGGCCTCTGGTTTTTTAAATAGCAGCGTATGAAACCTTAACACGGCGTTCAGGACTAAGTGAAAATTGTGGCTTACCGTCTCAGTGGATCTACACATTTGACATTTCATTACTTTGGTCTTTTGGTTATGGACAAGGATGTGAAGAAAGGTCCCAACTAATTCTTTTACGGATGTATGACAGGTTGATTTTAAGTTGCCATGTATAGTAAGTAAATAACATAATTTGTGAAATACAGCCCTATTCATCCTACAGCTCTCAAAACATAACTCATCACTTTGGAAAAGCATGGTGTGTAAATTGAGCAACCTAACCTTAAACCTAGACCCAAACTCACTGGCATATGATATAGCAACCCTACATCTACCCCATATATTAAGTGCATTAGCCAACCCAAGAAGGACGAGCATAGTGTACATGGTTTCCAACATGTCTAAATGGAAGACTAGAAGGGCAACCAAGTGCATCTTCTGCCTGACTGTTAAACGGGCCATAGCTGTTTCACATAATTCATGGGTCAAAGCATAATGAAGTCAATCAAGCATGTACAAGTCCTTAAACCCAACACAGGCAATTGTATATGGAAGAAATCAAACTGAATATGAAACCCTAAACAACATAAAAACCAGAATTTTATAATATCACCAATGAAACAAAATTCACCTCAAACACTCATACAATTCTCAATGTCCCACACATCAAAATTTGTCATCCATCACATAAACCAACATAAACATCACAAAAATTTCACATCAATCCCTAAAAACTGTCATCTTTAGCAATTCAATTGGTAACATAATCTGTAGGGTTAATTTTAACTGTCACAAAAATTTGACATCACAAGTATAATCTTAGCTATCTTTTCAAAACTGCCCCCGCCAAGAATCTTTACTAGAAATATAGGTAATTATGTGCCTTCCTAAATGAAAACATATTTGGAGTCATATGCCAAAATGATCAAGTAATGCTAACCCAAAAGGGTGGAGGAGCTTAATTCAGAATTTTTCTTAATAAAGGAATAATCTGTACAAACTACCATATACTCGGATTCCCTCAAAATGTAAAACAAAAAGTGACACAACATTCCCATCTGTTTTCATAAGACAACAACAATAAAGCAGCACTATACTTTTCATCATCAATTTTTCTGCTTTTGCTCTAAATTTCCTTACCTGTATAAACGTTGAGCATTTTTACACCTACATAACAGGCACACAGCAGCCAACTTCTTGTTAAAATATTTGAACTTGAAGAATAAACGTTAATGTGCAACTGCATAAATCAAATCATAATTGGAGAATAAAATCGAACCAAGTATAGATTCAATAGAATGCAAGTTCTTATGTGCATGATTGAAGACTATTTCAAAAATTACACACGCTATGTCAATATTTGTGAAGGCGATAAGTAGGAATAGAACAAGATGATTTGCTCTAGGAGTTACAAGACTAAATTCCTCAATCATGTCCAATTGCATGACTTTAAGAGCAAGAGAGGAAGAAACAGATTCAAGCTGAAACTTTCTAGAAAATTTTATTAACTGAAATGGTTACAAGAGGCGACTAATTTATATAGAGCCGTTAGACTGAAACGAATAGTTTAATCTCTAAGTTTTTAGACTTTACAAAAGACATCCTGTACCAAACATATAAACTCTAAAGAATTGCAAAACACACCCCACTATACTAATAAGCTCCCTTAAACTAGACTACACTAACTAGATCAGTACAGTATACTAATATGCTCCCTTAAACTAGACAATATTGAAGCATATCAGTCCACTTATACTAATATGCTCCCGTAAACTAAACTATATACAAGATTTATAAAATTCAAAACAGCAGCATATTATCTTCATTATTTGTACTTTGTCATTTCAATCTTAATACCACAACAGCAAAGGATAGCCACTTAGAGTCTCAACAGCATAATAGCAAAAGCAACAACTTAGAATCTCAACAACGCAGCAACAAAGCATAAAAGACAGTAACTTAGAACCGCAGCAAAAAACAGCCTTAAAATCTCAGCAACAGAAACATCGTTAAAATCTTAGCAATAGAATAGCAAAAACATCCTTAAAAACTCAGCAACAGAACAACAAAAATAGCCTTAAAATCTTAGCAACAGAACAGCAAAAACATCATTAAAAACTCAAGAACAGAATAGGTACACAGCAACAGAACAGGTAGCAAGGCACTTATGAAGCAAATGGCGGAGATGGTGGACCAACGACAGACGGAAAATTTCAAAGTTAGGGTTTACGGTTGCAATCGAAACAAATAACTCTACATTCAAAGAAAAGAGGGCAAACCACATACCGAAAATAGCGATCGGACTGACAAATGAGATCGTCGAGATATTTTTCTCCACCGGCAATGAACGAGTTTAGCGCAGAGATCTAAGAACGAAATCCTATTGTGCGATTTAGGAAATTTTTTTTTTTTCTTTTATCTTGTAGTTTTATTGAAGTTAAAGGGCATATTGGTCACAATATGCAAAAATCTGAGGATAATATGGGTACACAAATCATCGTGGCATTTCTGAAATAAATGATAAAAATTTGGGCAGTTTCATCCGAAAATAAAAAAACTGAGGACAAATATGTCTGTTTGTGCAAAATGTTTATTTTGTGATTATTAATAAACCAAAGGATATTTTCGTCCGCATAATATACTGTTTAGGGGCAAGATTGGACAGAAATTATGATTACCCAAATAACGTTTTAATACCAGCCCCCCATGAGGTACAAATATTCCCAGCAATTTACCCCCCTTTGAGCACTGTTTGTTGTCTTATTTTTCCGTAATATTTTTGTACAAAAATGCCAAACACGGTAATCTGCTCAATTAAACAAATTACCCTTGTTAAAAAATTTAAACCCGATCCAAACGGGCCCAAAGTGTTGCACTTTTATAGTGCAACACTATACCCTATTCCATCATGGAATGGGCTTGGGCTTCAACCCAAACACTCCTTGTATCCATATAGGCCCCTTTAGATATTTTAATAATTATTATTGTTATTTTTCAATAAATTCAATAAATATATATTTCATATATTAACATTTAACAATAACAATAATTCATTTAAATATATGCGAACACATATTTAATTATAATTTCACTTATTTAATTTTAATTAAAAAATTAAATAAAGGCTACGACCTCAACAAATTTAATTGCACTATGAAATTACCAAAATACCTTTTCATCTAAAAAGATGAAAATGCTCTTCTTATAAACTGGTTCTTAAATTATCTTCTATGTGTGTGACCCGTAGGCTCCTTATCATACCGGCAGTGTGTAGTATCGCGACAAACACCAATTAATCGTCTCACTACACATAGACCAAGATTGACCCCTAGCAAGGCATCATGGCAACCCAATAGATTCGGATTCAGCGAAGCAGCTACCTGTCAACGATATGGTTACCGTATAATCTGATCCTTTCATTATTCGTTATCTCGACGAGACCGTGGCATAGAAATAGTGTCAACCTCGGTTACTCTCGATATTATGTATTTAGTTACTGGACCAATGACCTGTATTATAAATTGGATAGAGCAACAACTCAATCCCACTGTGGCCACAGTTTTATTGTCATTGCCATTTACTGAATTACGCTGTGAGATAACTTCTCCCATACCCGGGAGTGATGAATCCTCTGTCTATCCACCATAGTTTTGATAAACTCCTTAATGCAGCCAATCACCACCGTATTGACAACTCTGAATAGAACTGCGTTCAGCTAGTGTCAAACTACACCAATCGGTGCACAAGGCGCTCTGCTGATCTCAAGTCTAAGGATCACATGCACCACCATTCGTTAGAGGATTTGTTCCATAAACACAAGGGTTACCATCCATATGGAATCCTTTGGTGGGTCAGTCTAGTGAACTTGCCTACAGTAGGCACCCATGTGTTGCACCAGGTTATCACCAAACAACCTTGACAAGTGAGATCAGTCACTGCCTTTCAACAGGGTCGTTCAACACAATGATAGCCTTACAGTATTATCTGTGCCCTTTACTTCAGAATAATACTAGGGCTACGGACATTTCTAGAATGGCCACCATATGTGCTCATATGGTTCTCACTATCAAGATTTGAAACACTTGATATCCTCATCACGGTTCTACCATTCTAAGGACATATATCAATACATACAATGATGATTTACGCGATATAGTATAAAATGCCTTTTATTGATCAATGAACATTATTACAAAGAGTCAATTCTACAATAATTGATTGGCTCTAGGGCATTTACTCTAACATTAATGACCGTGGATCTAGCCGCTAGCCAGATCGGCGCAGGGTCACTAGGTCCGACTGGTCATGCGCCATTCAAGTGACTGCTAGTGATGGCCAGTAGTGGTGGCTGGCGATCGATGGCCGGTAGTCGTCTATAGTGGATGACTAATTTTGGGTGGTATTCAGGGGTATTTTTCTCCAAAAGGTTATAAAAGTAATTTTTCATAGTTGGGCTAATTGTTATTTGGTAGACATATAAGGGCATTTGTGTTCGAATTTTTTTTTAATTAAAGGTAAAATTGGTATGAATAGTGGATTACCCCAGTAGTCTTTTAATAACATCCCCTGAGGTGGTAATTTGATTACCCCATATATTACCTAGAGTAAACACTATTGGCTTTGAAATATTACCGAAATTTTTTATTACTTGCTTACCAAACATGGGAATGTTCGAAATAAAAGATATATTGTTAGGAAACTACCCATTGAGGCAGCGGAAAACAAAAGCAATAATAACAAGGATCGTTCCATAGAACCAAGATCAGGGTACAATTTTACAATTTATATCACAATAAGAATCTGCAGAAAATTAATCTAGAGTTTAAGAAACCATACGCACGTTTGGAGCCTCCTCCAAAGTTGTCTCTGAATGTATTTTGCTACCGACCCAAGTGTAGGTCGAACCGATGTAGTCCACACGAAGACAATCGCAAGGAACTAAGGAGGGATTTGCCAGATCCCTCTTTAGCCTTAAGAATCAAGAAGAAATGAAGTGGCGGGGGAGAGTGTTTTTGGATGCTGTAGCTTTTCCTTTTATAATGAATGAAATAAAGAAAATTCTCTCTTCTTTACAAAGAAACCTTTTTCTTTTACAGTGATGTTTTTAATTGCCCTATTCCCATATGGAATAGGCTTGGGCTCCAACCCAAACACCCCATGTTTCCAAACACTCCCAATTAGATATATTTAATATATATATATTAACATTTAACAATAATGATAATTTATTTAACTATATGCTAACACATATTTAAATGTAATTTCACTTATTTAATTTTTCTAACAAATTAAATAAAAGGCTATGACCTCAGCAAATTTAATTGTACTGTGAAATTACCAAAATACCCTTTCACCTAAAAAGACAAAAACACCCTTCTTTCTTTATGAGTCTTAAATTATCTTCTATGTGTGTGACCCATAGGCTCCTCATCATACCGGTAGTGTATAATATCACAATTAACATCAATTAATCGTCTCACTAATACACAGACCAAAATTGGCCCCTAGCAAGGCATCATGGCTACCCGATAGACTCGGATTCAGCAAAGCAGCTACCTGTCAACGATATGGCTATCGTGCAATCCGATCCTTTCATTATTCATTATCTTGATGAGACCGTGGCATAGAAATAGTGTCAACCTCGGTTACTCTTGATATTATGTATTTAATTACTGGACCAATGACCTGTATTATAAATTGGATAGAGCAACAACTCAATCCCACTGTGGCCACAGTTTTATTGTCATTGCCATTTACAGAATTGTGCCGTGAGATAACTTCTCCCGTACCCGGGAGTGATGAATCCTCTGTCTATCCACCATAATCTTGATACACTCCTTGATGCAGCCAATCACCACCGTAATGACATCTCTGAATAGAACTGTGTTAGGCTAGTGTCAAACTGCACCAATCGATGCACAAGGAGCTCTAGTGATCTCAAGTCTAAGGATCACATGCACCACCATTCGTTAGAGGATTTGTTCCATAGACACTAGGGTTACCATTCATATGGAATCCTTTGGTGGGTCAGCCCAGTGAACTTGCTGCGATGTATTCACCTACAGCAAGCACCCATGTGTTGCACCAGGTTGTCACTAAACAACCTTGACAAGTGAGATCAGTCACTACCTTTCGACATGGTTGTTCAACACTATGATAGCCTTACCGTATTATCTGTGCCCTTACTTCAGAATAAGATTGAGGCTACGAACGTTTCTAGAATGGCTACCATATGTGCTCATAGGGTTCTCACTATCAATATTTGAAACACTTGATACCCTCGTCACGGTTCTACCATTCTAAGGACATATATCAATACATATTGCAATAATAATGATTTACGTGATATAAAATAAAATGCCTTTTTGTTGATTAATGAACATTATTACAAAGAGTCAATTCTACAATAACTGATTGGCTCTAAGGCATCTACTCTAACATATATTACTGGTGTTATCTTCCTACAGCCTTAACCAAACGCACCCTAAATGTTACAAACCCTTCAAACGAAAGGCGTAAAAGTCAACAAAAGAGTTGCATGGTAGCCACATAAGCAACCTGATAGCCATATAGGTTGCATAACATTGGAATGCCAAATGACGTATTCTTAACAAGCTTATAATTAGTACAAATAGGTAGAGATGATTAAACCATGTTTGGGGGGAATGAGTATGAATAGTCCATGACTTATTTGATGTTACCTAAGGGTGAGATCACCACTCTGACTAAAGGTGTAAATGTATGTTACCACGTAGGCTAAATGGTGAAGGAAGCGAGTGATGGAGACTCGAGCAATGAAGGCTCAATTGATGAGTATGAGTCTGAGTCTGAGTCTGAGAGCGAACTTGTGAGCCTTTGAGTTGGAGTCACTTCTACGAGTGGTGGCCATGGTGATAAGCCAAGTTGGGTAGGGCTTCGTTGAAAAGCTAGCTATGATGAGGGATGGATGGGTAGGTACTAGCATCAGCTTGTCCTCTGGTGTTAGTGTCGAGTCGTATGACTAATGACTTTTACACTTCGAAGGTCATGACTTAATTGCTTGAATGTTGAATAAACTCTTTATGACAATGTAGAGTTGACTAAGACATTGTGTTGACAAACTGTTAGATCAAGTTACAATTTTATAGGCCGATTGATAGCCAGAATTAAGATCGGACCCTTGTAGATATGATCGGATAACAAAGTAGAATCGGTTTTTTATGTTGACCTGGCTAAGTTAAGGGATGGATGGGCATGAACCAACGCTAGCTTGTTCCTTAGTGTTGGTGTATCTGGCTCGATGGACATCGTCCTCCTCCCATCTGATTTCAACCTATGCTTGAGCTAGCACGTCTTCCATGGTGGTGCATTTGAACGTGGTGAGTTCCTTGTAAAGCTCACTGTCGAGGAGGAGACCCTTTCTGAATGTGTCAATGGCTATCTCCTAAATGCAATACGGGATGGAGATCTTCTCTTTATTGAAGTAACTAACATATTCCTAGAGTGACTCTCTGTTGTATTGATGAACTTTATAAAGGTCACCAGAGAGCTTCTCAAGTCTCTTGTTGCTAGCAAACTGCTCAACGAAGGTATCCATGAGTTGAGCGAAGAAGGCAATGGAGTTGTTAAAGAGGTGGTGTACCATTGGAGGGCTGGTCCCATGGGGCTAGTGCCAAAGCTCTTACACATGCACGCTTTGCGGAGGTTACAGGGAATAGCAGTGACAAACATCCTTTGTTTGTAGAAGGTTATGTGGTTATCCAGGTTGGGGATCCTAGCACAAAGTTTCATGTTAGGGAAGGTGAACTTGCGCAACATCTCTATAAGAGCCATGGTGTCTATGAAAGGTGAGACAACATAACTTTGAGGTTGCTCTTCTTGAGGGGTGTGGGCATGTTGGGGATGCGTTGTATCATAGCTTCCATCTCGGATAATTATTTGGCCAAGGCATGCTCAAGGAAGGTTGCCATGGGAGTGTAAAGGTTTGTGTTTTGTAGGTGAGGGAACACATTCAAGTTGATGTGTATGGCCAAGCTGAATGGGACTGACTGATGGGATGGACCAACAACCAAATGCAAGGGTTGTATTTTCGGGAAGCTGAAGGGTGTGTTTAGTTGGTATGTTGACTCTTGTAATAATGTTTATAATTAATAAAAGGCATTTTCTACATTATGTAATTCGTATTTAATATATGTTATAATGTATGTCCTTAGAATGGTAGAACCATGACGAGGGTATCGAGTGCTTCAAATCTCGATAGTGAGCACCCTATGATCACATATGGTGACCATTCTAGAAATGTTCGTAGCCCCAGTATTATTTTGATTAAAGACACGGATAATACGGTAAGGCTATCGTAGTGTTGAATAACCCTATCGAAATACAATGACAGATCTCACTTGTCAAGGTTATTTGTCGATAACCTGTGCAACACATGGGTGATTGTCATATGCGAGTTCACTGGACATACCCACCAGAGGATTCAACATAGATAGTAACCCTAGTGTTTGTGGAATAAATCCTCTAACGAATGGTGGTGCATGTGATCCTTAGACTTGAGATCACCGGAGCCTCTTGTGCACTAATTAGTGTAGTTTGACACTAGCCCACTGTAGTTCTATTCAGAGCTATCGGAATGGTAGTGATTGGCTACATCGAATAGTGTATCAAGACTATGGTGGATTAACAAAGGATTCATCACTTTCGGGTACAGGAAAAATTATCTCGCTGAGTAATTCGGTAGATGGCAATGACATTAAATCTGTGGCCACAATAGGATTGAGTTATAGCATAATCCAATCTATTTTAGTCTTTGGTCCAATAACCAAATACCGAGATATAAAGGATATTTGAGGTTGACACTACTTTTGTGCCTCGACCTTTGATGAGATAATGGATGATGAAATGATTGAATTGCAAGGTAACCATATCGTTGATAGGTAAGCTATTTCACTGAATATGAATCTATCGGGTGGCCATGATGCCTTGGTAAAGGCCAATCTTGATTTGTGTTTAGTGTGACGATTAATTGGTGTCAATCGCGAGACTACTCATTGTCGATATGGTAAGGAGCCTTTGGGTCATACACATAGAAGACAGATTAAGGATGGATAAGTGAGAGGGCCGTTTTCGTCATTTACGATGAAAAGGTATTTTCGTCTTTTAAAAGGAAAGGGCATTTAGGTAATCTCACAGTGCAATCAAATTTGCTGAGGTTGTTGCCTATATTTAATTTCACATGGGAATTAAATTAGTGAGATTGTATATTTAAACAGTTAGTTTAAACATTAATATTAATTTTGATATTATGGAATTCAAATTTAATTTTTAAATTTGAGTTGAAATGCTTTGTTTGGTATTGAAATATTGCTAATCTTAATATAGAATACGTAGATTGCTATTCCATATTAGATTAGGTTTTTTAGTGTGCACTATTTAAGTGCAACTAAAAAAAAAAAAAAAAAAAAAAAACCTTTGCAAAATAAAAGAAACCCTAGCCACCCCTCTCTCTCTCTCTCACGTTTTCTCTGTAGGTGGAGAAGAGAATTTTTCCAAGAAAAATCCAGCATCCTTGATCCTTGTGTTCTTGGTAGCATTGAGATCGCAAGGCGATCACCTATCCTATCTTCGTGTGGATATCAGAAGTGCACTCTTGGCTTAGAGTGGAAGCGATCCACATCGCAAGAAGAAGCCTCCAAACATAGGTATAATTTTGGATTTTTACTTCATATACAAATAACGTAAATCCGGTATAAGTTCCTTGGCATCTATGTTGTTGTGTGTAGGGGTTTATTTTTGTTTTTCTGCTGCGTAAACACCTACCAGCGACTAACAGTGGTATCAGAGCCATCTTATACGTTGTTTTTGTGATGTTTGGTTGCTTTGCTATATGTGTTAATCAATTGGGGTTTTATCGGTTTGTATAAAATATGTAAAATTGGTTTAAAAATATGTTTTGGTTGACATGTTGCGCTAATATGTGATTGCATCTGATCTAATTTGTGTGTTCGATCAAGATTAAATAAAACTTGATCTTGATCTAAAGAGTGGTTGGCGTGAAGGGCAGAACCTGTTGCTATGCGCTGCCACGCATGGCAGCAGCCATAAGCAACAACAGCAGTGTGCAAATGCGGGTTGCTGCTAGTTAAAACGTGCGACAGCGTGAAGCACCTCTGTTGTTATGCGCTGCCATACGTGAGAGGTGCTAGCCATATGCTCCAACATGTGGCCTTGGGCTGAGCTACCGCAAATGGTATAGTAACAGCCTTGTGCAATAGTACAAAGGCCACTACTACTGTCCTCTTGTTGGCTGTTGTTTTGGGGTTGCCCTGCGGTGGCCAAGTGCTCCCGGCACTAGGCCTTGGTTAGCACTTGGTTTTTCAGTCAAGGGTCTGATACGGTACGGGAGCACTTGGCCTTGGTTGGCTCTTGGTTTTCAGCCAAGGGCCTGATATGGTGCGTATTAAAACATGCACTAAATCTTAATTTTTGGGCAGCCTAGTCAAAAGGTGCAATGGGCCAAATTTTAGGTCGGGATTGCATTATTGCGCGATGAATTTTAAATCCATAATTTTTATAATTTATGTTTTTGCATGTTAGAAATATTTTTGGAGCCCCAATTAAGTGAGGCCCGATAACAAGGGACTAAAATGAAAGTTTTAAAACTTGTTGGACTTAAAGTAACATTGCTGAAAATCAAAGGTAACTTGTAATTTACGAACCTAATCAAAATTTAATTTTGATTTGATTCTTGTTTTGAATATGCATGGTGTTTGGTGCATAAGCCTACAGACCTAGTTTAATAGTTTTCGGGTTATGTAATGTAAATAAGGCCTGTGTGCCCTACCTTTCTCTAATTCTCCCATGTAACTTCTTTCTCTCATCTCACTCCCCACGAATGTAACTTGAGGTTTCTTTTCAATAATGTAAAATGTAATATTTTATTTTTGGAAGTTGTGTATTGCTCGAGAAGAAGAATCGATGGAAAGGAAGAAGGCGGAATTACTTGAAGAATCTATTTCCTTTTAAACCTAGGTTGACCTACCGATTCCTCTTAACTTGAGGATATCGGTTAGTTAAGTCTATGCACCAACACTTTTCCTTTACACATAGTAAGCATGCTAAGGGTGTATGTTATGACTATAACATGCTAATAAGATAAAATTGGTGAGACATAAAATACAAGTCCCTCAACTGAAGTATGTTACGTCAAATTGAAATGACTTCCATCACTATGCGTTTGACCAAAGCACTGTTCGTTGACTACCTTGTTCACCAAAGTGAAGGGTACACTTCTACCAATGGGATGTCAAACATCATTGGAGTTTTCCTTAATGGTGATGGGTTGACTTAAAATGATGAGTTTTGCTTATTCGCCAAAGCAAAGATTGATAAGCTCGTCATAGGCAATAGTAGAGAAGTTCACATGTTATGTGTACGTGGTGACATGTAGTGTCTACTCCGCTGATATTGTGGATTACACTTGAGGACAATGGTTGCTGCCATTGAATTGTGTAATTGGCTTATTGGCTTGGTTTACATTAGAGGTTGGTAGTTGGAGCTATCAACTTGTGTAAGTTAAGTTTGTTAGCCTACCTAATCATTGTTAGAGTAGATACCCTAGAGCCAATCAATTATTGTAGAATTGACTCTTTGTAATAATGTTCATTAATCAATAAAAGGCATTTTATTCTATATCACGTAAATCATTATTATTGCAATATGTATTGATATATGTCCTTAGAATGGTATAGTCGTGACGAGGGTATCAAGTGTTTCAAATCTTGATAGTGAGAACCCTATGAGCACATATGGTGGCCATTCTAGAAACGTCCGTAGCCCCAGTATTATTCTGAACTAAGGGCACAGATATACGTAAGGCTATCATAGTGTTGAAAAACCCTGTCGAAAGCAGTGACTGATCTCACTTGTCAAGGTTGTTTGGTGACAACTTGGTGCAACACATGGGTGCTTGCTATAGCGATTACACCGCAGCAAGTTCACTGGACTGACCCACCATAGGATTCCATATGATGTAACCCCAGTGTCTATGGAACAGATCCTCTAACGATGGTAGTGCATGTGATCCTTAGAATTGAGATCACCGAGTGGCTTGTGCACCGATTGGTGTAGTTTGACACTAGCCTAACGCAATTCTTTTCAGAGCTATCAATACGGTGGTGATTGTTTGCATCAAGGAGTGTATCAAGACTATGGTGGATTGACAGAGGATTCATCACTCCCGGGTACGGGAGAATTATCTCACCGATAATTCAGTATATGGCAATGACGTTAAAACTGTGGCCACAGTGGCATTGAGTTGTTGTTCTATCTAGTTTATATACGGGTCATTGGTCTAGAACGAATACATAATATTGAGAGTAACCGAAGGTTGACACTATTATATGCCTTCGTCTCGTCGATACTTATGATGAAAGGATCGAATTGCACGGTAACCATATCATTGACAGGTAGCTACTTTGCCGATTCCGAATCTATCGGTGCCATGATGCCTTGGTAGGCCAATCTTGGTCTGTGTATTAGTGAGACAATTAATTGGTGTTAATCGCGATTTTATACACGGCCATATGATAGGAGCCTATGGGTCACACACAGAGATTTTAAGACTCAGGAAGAAGAAGGGCATTTTCATCTTTAAGGCGAAACGGTATTTTGGTATTTCACAGTGCAATTAAATTTGCTGAGGTTGTAGCCTTTTTTTAATTTGTTAGAAAATTAAATAAGTGAAATTACGTTTAAATATGTGTTCGCATATATTTAAATATATATCATTATTGTTAAATGTTAATATATATATTAAATACATATTAATTGATTTTAATTGAGTAATGATGGAAAATAAAATATCAAATTGGGAGTGTTAGGCAACATGGGTGTTTGGGTTGGAGCCCAACCTGGGTGTTTGGGTTGGAGCCCAAGCCTATTCCATATGGAATAGGGCAACTTGATTATTTTACTATAAAAGAAAAGTGTGTGATTATTCAATTAATTGATTTCTCTTTTAAGTAAACACACAGGCAGCCCCCTCTCAATACGCCCCACGCAAAACACTTTAGGCTCAAAAATCAATTCAATTGATTTTCTTTCTTCTTTAATCTTAAGCCAAAGAGGATCTAGCAAATCCCTCTTTGGTTCTTTTGAGATTGTCTTCGTGTGGACTACGTGGGTTGATCCTACACTTGGATCGGTAGCAAAACATTCGTGACAATTTGGAGGAGCCTCCAACGTCGTTTGTTTTCTTAAACTCAGATTTATTTTCTGCAGATTTTATTTTAGTATGTTGTAAAATTATACCCTTGATCTTGGCTCTGTAAACGATCTCTATATTATTTTGTTTTGTTTCCGCTGCGTATATGGGACCGTTTACTAACAACTTGCTCCTCGGTCACCCTCGTAGGTTTCATCCTCGTGCTAAACACATGAAGCTCCTTTAAATGCTTGTGAGGATCTTCACCTGCAAGGCCATGAAAAGTGGGCAAGAGATGTATTAGTCCATATTTTAATTCAAAAGTAGTAGCAGCACCTAAAACAAGAAACGTTATGCATAAAGGTGCTTGATTCAAATCAGGAGCAACAAGCTTTTTCAAAGTTTGATTTCCAGCCATGATGTCCTCCTCTTCTAAATCAGAGTTGCTAGCAAATTGGGAATCAAGAGCCAAATTGCTTTCCTCAGAATTTCTCTGAGCTTCTTTCCTTAACCTGCACAAAGTGCTCTCTAATTTTGGGTCGAATGTTAAATCACCAAGATGAGAGGACTTGGTCATACAACCAAAAACCTCATAAAAGAAACAGGAAAAATAAATGACAAAAAATGAAAACCGAATAGAAAATAAAAAATAAAATAAAAATTAATATTTTTTTTTTATATGACCAAAAACACAAAACTGGCCAAACACCCTATCAAACGTTGTTTTTTGGCCTCGAGAGGGTGGGGCTAGTGAATCCTAAATCCTGTGCAGAATTTTGTTTTCTTCGAAACGGGTACTCGCACTGCTCCTACTTCCACCAAAAATCCTGCCGTGAACAGTACTGCCAAATTTTTTTATTTTTTTTCTGGAAAAAAAAAAAAAAGAACAAAAATAACAAGAACAAAATAAAAATCAACTAGAATCACTCCCCGGCAACGGCGCCAAAATTTGGCGTGCTGTCGTAGGCACCTAGAATTAAAACCCTAAAAATATACATAGTAGTGTGAGTAGGGATCGTTCCCACGGAGAGTGTCTAGTCGAGTTTTATGTTACATGAACCAGTATGGGGGGGATTTTAGTAAAAACAGAAACAATTTCAGGAAAAGATATTCAACCTAAATTACCGAAATCAATCAAAATAACGAAACTTGGTCTAAGTCAACATCCACCATCGGAATCTTACAACTGATCATTGATGCAAAAATAAATCAATTCTTACTTTGAGTATTCACCGTTGGAACTATTTTCCTATCTCTCCTTAGTTGTAATTAATTAGGAAACAAGCGATCTAATTAATCTTACTACTAAACAACCCTAGACAAGCGCTAAAGATTTAATCTAGTGGCAGCCTTAAGACCTAGAGAGATCGATGAAGCTAAACAACACAAACACAAGCGGTTGTATTTAATTCAGTCAAATGTTCTTCTTAAGACTTAATAATTCCTGACGCAGCAAATTCTTAAACCCTAATTACTTCACAAGTTAAAGGGATCAAACAATTACGGATTTGATATCTAACTTAGCAGTAGATTGCAACAAATAATAAACTAGTAGGCCTCCTAGTAATTAAATGCAACAATCATGAAAATATGCATAGAAGAACATCCAATACTCAAAACATAAATTGAACACTAAAAAATGAGATTAGATCTCACAGTTTTATTGATTCCGAGGTCTCCGTTTCCTTCGACCAAGTTATAAAAGTTTAGCCGCTCATGGCTATGAAAAACTCAAGAAAAACGAATTCCAGAAGAGAGAAAGGGAGGCGTGTGTGTGTCCTACTATAACTTGATGCAATAGGTCTTCAAATCTTCCAATAATAAACTGCCTATTTGAATTGCATGACAAGGCGGAATGTTCCAGAACGTCAGCAGTGCAGGTGCGTCAACTTCAAGCCCGATTACAACCTTGATGCAGTGAGTATCTCTCCAAACTCAAAACATGAAAGTTGTAGATCTCTTTCTTAGGGTTCCATAGAATTTTGAATCATCTCAATCAGAGCTCGGATGAGAGAGTTATGCCCAGATTACGAAGTGATGTTGAAACTGTCCGAATTCACCTAATTAGTTCCGTTTTGCATTTAACGCCTCCATTTGCATCCTAAATCAAAATAGAATAATAATGAGTACATTTAGGCAACAAATAAGTATAAAATACTAGACATTAAGGGGGTTAAATATGACATTTTGCATTCTCATCAGGTACACAGAACCGGAACCGGAACCGTTGTTATAGGTTCCAGTTCTGGGTACTTAGGAACCGGAACCGTCGATTTCAGTTCTAGTTCCAAATTTCAAGGAACCGTAGGTTCTAGTTCCTTCAAAAAATGTAGGGTACCCAAAACCGAACACCCCTGCTACCCACCCAGCCACTGTCGGTCGTTGGCCACCACCATCGACCGTTGGCCACCGACAACCAAATGACGCAGGGCTGGTCAGATCTGGCAAGCCGTGCGCCGATCTGACCATTTTTTGTCCATATCTCTGGTTGGAAATGGCTAAATCGTGAAAAATCTAGCCGAAAATGGCTAGAAATAATCTGGCTGTTGTTGGCCAGATTTAACGATCTAGCCATAAATTGCCAGATTTTTCACGATTTGGCCATTAATGTCAAGGCATGGCTGATCAAATCTAACTGGCCGTGCATCGTTTGGCTGCCAGCGACCGACGATGGTGGGTGGCCAACGGTGGTAGTTTTGGTGGGCTGGAATTTGTTTTAAATATAAGGGCATTAATGTCTAAAAACTTAATTAATTAGGAGAAAAACTGTAATAGTAGGTTTATGTAAATTAATTTAAAAACAAGGGTATTTTTGTCCAACAAATTTATTAATAAGGGCTAAAATTATAATAAAAATAAAATTATCAAGTAATCTTAAAATACCTAAGAAAATGGAGGTAATCAGATTATCTCCCATAGTACCAACAGTAATTACTATTTAATTTGGAAGATTACTGAATCTTATATTACTTGACAATCAAACGTAGTAATCAAGTAATATAAAATGACATTACCTCAGTAATCTCATACTACCTCCAACCAAACACACCCTATATGTTAAAACCAAATATCATTATTTGAAACTGTGTGACTGACTATTGTGTTAGGGGGACTTCAACTCCTTTTATAAAATAAAAAACTAAGAAAGCCTTCTTATAAATGAAGAGTCTTTTTGTTATGGCACGAGCGAACATATATGGAACCTTGAATGAGCAAAGTTCACTAAAACTCAAGTTAAAAAACAAAGAGAATTTGAAACATTATAGGGTGATTTAAGAGTCATTTAATCGGAAAAAAAGGGTATTTATTAATCACCGATTGCATGAAGATTTGCTAAAAAAGAAACATTAGTGTACCCTCGAGTAGGTATGCATCAAAATATATTCAGACCTGATTCCTACCTTGAGCGACAAAGGAAATCAAACAAATGTAATCATAAAAGTAAGAAGAAGAGAAGATTCATAGAAGGAAACTAACAGAAATCAGGCGTGGGTTTTCAGAATTTGAACAAGCAAAGATTCTCTTCAAACTTTGTATTCTCATAACAAGTTAAAATGAAATAGGAAGAAATTAATTTTAGCTGGTAAAACAGGCATCACCATTCACCTGTTTTGATTAGATGGAGACAATCAATTATAACACCTAGCTTGAAGGAATATGTGATTTGAATTTCAGATGTTGGAAGGAGTTATGTCAAATATGGAGAAAAATGAGGGCTTATGTTTAGTTGAAAATGGATGAGTGAGGGAAGGCAGTGAATTGTCTTAGGGTTTTTTTGCAATTTGAGTTTTGTGTCAAGATAGACACCAAATGGTGTCATTCTAATGCTTTTTAATGAATGAGTGATACTACTCTTCCCAAATGAAATCCAAAAATTTTCATCCCAAATGATGTGTTATCTCATGTGGCGTTGATGTATCATTTAACACGTTGACATATCATTTAATACCTCAACTCCTTATCTACACATCAAAGCCACGGAAGGGACACAACACTTGGGAAGGGAATTTTGGGATATCATTTGGGAAGAGTGGTGTTATTCTTAAATTTTAATGCATGAAATAATATATTCATAATATCATCTCAGCCCTGCGTAGGTTCAAAACATTACAATATGATCCCCAAACAATATCTCATAATGCCCTCTGAGATTAAAATAGTAACATTCTTACACCTATAGTTTGACTTATTTTTAATTAAATTATTATTAATAAACCAAGTAAATTTCTGAAAAAATTTGATCATATAGTAATTGATAATATTCCACTAAAACAATATTTTTTTAGAACTTGTAAAGTCTTATTGTCAATTTATGAAATTTGTGTGCATATTTGTTTGATGTTAGCACTTTCTGTTATTAAACACAAATGCGAATTCATTTACTGGTTTGCATGTGTTGTAATATATCCTGTTAAATGTGCACACTTTATTTTGTTCACATTGTTTGTGTTGAGCAAAATATGTGGGCACATTTTTTCTTTATGTGCACACATTTCACTAACTGAGGGCTGCAAACAAACCGAACACGAATGAACACCCCCATTCGAAAATTGTTCGACAAGCACAAAGGGTTGTTCGAAATCGTGTTCAAACTCAAACGAACACAGAATGGCTGTTCGAGTTCGTTCGATTAACAAAATGAGCTGTTCGTGATTGTTCGACTAATCGTTCGAATAACTTGTAAATACCTATTGGAATAAAAAATATACAACAAATTTGGACTGGGCTAGGTTAGTTTGTTGGTTAGGTTATTGGGTTTTTATTATTATTATTTTATATATATAATGTGTAATTATGTATATACAAAATTATTATCACACATATATTAATCATAGATTAAATATGTTATTAAATTATCAAAATTATAGGTTATCATATATATATTATCATTGCATAAATTATTATAAATATTTTAAAGTCTACATATATATTTTGTATCAACACTCATAAATTCATAGCTGTATGAGAGTCTATTGTAATATATGATCAATACAAATGTGTGTGTGTGTGTGTATTGTTAGGAAACGATCCATTAAGGCAGCGGAAAACAAAAATAATAATGACAAGGATCGTTCCATAGAACCAAGATCAGGGTATAATTTTACAGTTTATATCGCAATAAGAATCTGCAGAAAATTAATCTAGTGTTTAAGAAACCATACGCACGTTTGGAGGCTCCTCCAAATTTGTCTCTGAATGTATTTTTCTACCAACTTAAGTGCAGGGTCGAACCGACGTAGTTCACACGAAGACAATCGCAAGACTTGTCTTATGTTTGGATCCTGCATGATAAATTCCTAAAGTTCTCTAAACATGTATCCCTAAGATTCTCATTAAGGGATATTCAGAGGATACCTGACTGGAGGGGGGTTTTACAAGTAAGGTCATGTTCCTCCTTTCTGACACTCCATTGTGTTGGGGTGTATAAGGAGGGGTGAGTTGTGATACTATCCCACATGCCTTCAGGTACTCTGAAAACCCTGAGCTTAAGTATTCACCTCCTCGATTAGACCGAAGACCTTTAATACTTTTGCCCAACATATTCTATACTTCATTCCTGAATTCCTTGAATTTATCAAAGGCTTCAGATTTATGTCTCATAAGGTAGACATAACCATATCTACTGAAATCATCAGTAAATGTGATGAAGTATGAATATCCACCTCTGGCCTCAACTATTAGTGGACCACATACATCACTATGGATGATGCCTAACAGCTTAGTAGCCCTTTCACCTTGTCCTGTGAAAGGAGACTTGGTCATCTTACCTAACAGGCATGACTTGCATACCTCAAATGACTAAAAGTCAAAAGGGTCCAAAACTCCATCCCTTTGAAGTTTTGCAATGCGAGTCTTATTAACATGATACAATCTACAGTGCTAGAGATATGTCTGGTTTTGATCGCTATGTTTAGCTTTCTTGGTTTCAATATTGACAATATCTTTATTGTTTAAATCAAGAACATATAATCCATTATATAACCTTGAAATTCCAAATAGAATACCATTCAAACTAAAGGACAACAATCCATTAGATATCTCAAAATGATACCACATATTATCCAAAGCGGATACTAAAATAATATTTCTAGAAATAGAAGGTACGTGATAAAAATTATGTAGTTCCAATAACAAGCCCGTAGGCAAAGATGAACAGTAAGTCCCTACAACCAATACAGCTACATGTGCTCCATTTCTAACTTGTAGGTCCACCTCTTCCTTGGCGAGCACTCTACTCTACCTTAGTCCCTGCACATCTGTACAAATGTGAGTACCACATCCTATGTCAGTGACCCAAGATGTTGAGGGAGAGAGATTAATCTCAATCATAAAAATACCTGAAGTTGTAGCATCTGACTTCTTCTTGATTGCGAGGAAAGCCTTGTAATGTTTCCTCCAATGGCCAGGCTTGCCACAAAAGAAGCAGACTACCTTGCCCTTCTCTATGCCACTCTCAGGACCAAGAGCAACCTGTCCTTTGGGCTTGGGCTTGGGTTTGGCCTTGGCCTTACCCTTGCCGTTACCCTTTGCTTTACTGTACCAGTAAAACAGGCTTGGACCTTTTCAAGTCTTGCTTTGCAATCCTCAGCATATTCCAAAGTTCTGACAGGGTTTTCTCCATCGTGTTTATATTGAAATTCATTATAAATGGAGCATAAGAGTCAGACAAGATTGCAGAATTAAATCCATTTGTAATTCTGCATCCAAGCCACATCCCAAAGTCTCAAGCCTCTCTATGTGCTCGATCATCTTGAGCACATGAGGACCAACTTGGGCTCTCTAAGTCAGACGAATCCCAAACAATGCTTTCGACACCTTGTACCTCTCATGTCGAGCATTTGTTTTGAAAAGCTCCTTGAGGTATAGAATAATGGAAGAAGCGTCCATATTCTCATGCTGCTTTTGAGCATAGGTGTCATTGATGCTAAGATCAAGCATTGAACGCCATCAGCATCATCATGGAACTTTTGATAAGTATCCTTTACTTCTTGAGTGGCATTAGGATTAGGCTCAGCCATGTATGGCTTTTCAAGGATATACAATTTCTTTTCTTACTTGAGTGTAATCCGAAGATTACGATACCAGTCTGAGAAATTGGATCTATCCAACCTGTTTTCTTTCTCGATTATCGGTCGCAGGTTCATAATGCTCATTTTGGTGAATCTACAATTGCAGAAAAATAAAGTCATTATAAAGTTCATTATTATTTAATATGGTCTTTTATTAAACGATGCTCCCACTATTTTACTCAAGTCAATAGCCCTCACTATTAACTCAGGAAAGCCCGTTGACTTTCCTAGTGGACCGAGATCCTGTTCTGTCCATTTCAAACCTTCGCTTTGGCCAACAAGCCAAAATGAGTTGATTATGTACGCCAACAAACTTAATCCACACCAGTTGATAGCTCCTACTATCAACCTCAAATGTGAAAAAGCCAACAAGCCAATCACACAATCCAATGGCTCCAACAATTGTCCTCAAGTGTGATTCTCAGTATCAGTAGAGTAGACACTATGTGTCACCACATACACACAATATGTGTACTGCTTTACTATGCCTATGACGTGTTTATCAACCTTCGCTTTGGCGAACAAGCAAAACCGCCATTTTAAGTCGACCCATCACCATTAAGGAAAACTCCAATGCATTTTAACCTCCCACTGGTAGAAGTGTAGCCTTCACTTTGGCGAACAAGGTTTCGATGAATAGTGGTTTGATTAAAACCATGGTGATGGAAGGCTTACGTGACTTAATATAATTTAATTAAGGGTTTGTTATTTAATGTCTCATCAGATTATTATCTTTGTTAGAATGACATTGTTCGGCATGTTATTCAACATTCAACCTTAGCATGCATTCTAAAATTATATAAAATGTGCTGGTACTGGCCTACTAACCGATTTCCTCGAGCCTAGAGAATCGGTGGGTCACCTAGGGGTCTTGTAATAAATATCTTGAGTCTCCAGTATGGTTGCCTCGTCCTTTGCTCCGCTTTAAGTACATTACAAATACATCATTCTAAATTTACAATAGAATATTATACAAAATTCTTTACATCATAAATTTAGAACCTCGATTTACATTCGAGGGAATGAGATGAGAAGAGAATGTACATTGAGAAAGGAAAAGGCAGGACACGCAGCCCTATTTAATAAATTATACAACCATACATATCCAAAAATATTTTAAAACATTCACCATAGGTCTAAGGCTCATGTACCGGCACCATGTAATATACAAAAAAGTACATCATATATTCCAAAACAATCAATTTTTGAAATTGGTGGGTTTTATTTTACCCCCTGAAAATTACAGATCTTATTTAGTCCAAAAGTTTGAAACTTTACAATCTGGCCCCTACGCACTCGGAAGTGCGCTCGTTGCGGCGATGAGTTAGATCGCTTATAGCGTGTGCTAGTTACTTGACGTTCACGCTCAACGTGTGATCGCCGTAGTGATGGATTATATCGCCGTGACGAGTGCTGAATTCGTCCCGCTTGTCCTATGGACGATCGCCGCGGCGATGGTTATATTGCCGCGGTAAGCGCTGATTCTGTAATCAGTGTGAACGCTAAGCATGCCGCCGCAGGAGATTGGTTATATCACCGCAACGAGTGTGTACTGATCTGTAGCTCCAGATCAGTTCAAACAGTAACCAAAAACACATCAAACGATTTTACAATCAATCATATACACTGATTTCAACAAAATCCATCACCCAATATACCAAACTTGCAGATCATCAACAATTAAATTAATCGATTAAGGATTTCTTAAAACATGCTTTCAAGGCAGATTTTACGCAGATTCTTTAAGGCAACATATTATCAACAAATACATGTAATCAACCATCTACATAAAAACTGTAAAATCTGGTACCCTAGGCTCTGATACCACTGTTAGGAACATTCTTTGAGGCAGCGGAAAACAAAAGTAATAATAACAAGATCGTTCCATAGAACCAAGATCAGGGTATAATTTTACAGTTTATATCGCAATAGAATCTGCAAAAATTAATCTAGTTTTAAGAAACCATATGCACGTTTGGAGGCTCCTCCAAATTTGTCTCTGAATGTATTTTGCTACCGACCCAAGTGTAGGGTCGAACCGATGTAGTCCACACGAAGACAATCGCAAGGTACTAAGAGGGATTTGCTAGATTCCTCTTTAGCCTAAAATCAAGAAGAAATGGAGAGTGTTGATTTTAGGCAAAAATCAAGTCTGGCGTGGAGTGTTTTTCAAGGGGCTGTAGCTTTTCTCTTTTAATGATAATATGAAATGAATGAATCTCTTAACATTTTACAATAAACATTTCTTTATAGTAACATTTTAATTGCCCTATTCCCTATAGAATAGGCTTGGGCTCCAACCCAACACCTCATGTTTCCAACACTCCCAATTAGATATTTATTTAATTCATCATTTCTCATATATTCAATATATATTTAACATTTAACAAAATGATTATTATTTAAATATATGCTAACTCTATTTAATGTAATTTCACTTATTTAATTTTTCTAACAAATTAAATAAAGGCTAGGACCTCGGCAATTTATTGCACTATAAAATTACCAAAATACCCTTTTGCCCAAAAGAACAAAAACACCCTTCTTTCTTCTGAGTCTTAAATTATCTTCTATGTGTTGACCCATAGGCTCCTCATCATATCGGTAGTGTATAGTATCGCGATTACACACATTAATCGTCTCACTAATGCACAGACCAAGATTGGCCCTAGCAAGGCATCATGGCCACCCATAGATTCGAATCAGCAAAGTAGCTACCTGTCAACAATATGGTTCCGTATAATTCGATCCTTTCATCATACGTTTCTCGACGAGACGAAGGCATAGAATATGTCAACTTTCGGCTACTCTCTATTATGTATTCAGTTTCTAGACCAATGACTTGTATTGTAAACTAGATAGAGCAACAACTCAATCCCACTGTGGCTACAGTTTTAGTGTCATTGCCATATATTGAATTGTGCCGTGGATAATTTCTCCCGTACCCCAGAGTGATGAATCCTCTGTCTATCCACCATAGTCTTGATACACTCCTTGATGCAGCCAATTACTACACGTATTGACAGCTCTAATAGAACTGCGTTAGGCTAGAGTCAACTGCACCATTTGTGCACAAGGTGCTCCGGTGATCTCAAGTCTAAGGATCCAATGCACCACCATTCGTTAGAGATTTTGTTCCATAGACACTGAGGTTACCATCTATTGGAATCCTCTGGTGGGTTAGTCCAGTGAACTTGCTGTGGTGTATTCGCCTACAGTAGCACCCACGTGTTGCACCAGGTTGTCACCAACAACCTTGACAAGCAGATCAGTCACTGTCTTTCGACAGGGTCTTCAACACTATGATAGTCATAACCGTATATTGTGCCCTTACTTCAGAATAACTAGGGCTATGAACGTTTCTAGAATGGCCACATATGTGCCATATGTTTCTCACTCAAATTTGAACACTTGATACCCTCGTCACGGTTCTACTATTCTAAGGACATATATCAATACATATTGCAATAATAATGATTTACCATATAAATAAAATGTCTTTTTGATTAATGAACATTATTACAAAATCAATTCTACAATAATTGATTGGCTCTAGGGCATCTACTCTAACATATATAATATATATTATATATATACTGTGTGTGTAATATATTTTATATGTATACCATACTATACAATAATCTATATATATATTCATAATATGTATACATATATGTATAATATGTATATGTTTACATATATATGTTTATATGTACATTATACATATAATTTATAATATATATATATAATATATTATATATATAATTATATATAATTTTGATAATTTAATAACATATTAAACATATTTATCTATATTAATATATGTATGATAATATAATGTGTATTGTGTCTACATATATATTTTTTATCACACCCCATAAATTCATAGTAGTATGAAGTCTATTGTAATATATGATCAATACAAATGTTGATTAATTTGTTGTTTTATAAATTTAGTTTATTAAGCTATTATGTTATTAAATTTGTCATGCTACATATCACTTGATTATACAATATGTTTGTTATTAAATTTTCATGCTATTTATCACTGATTATACAATAGTTATGTTCATCAATTTACCATACTACATTTATTATTTATTATTGCAATGCTATCTCATAATATTTTTATTGATTACATTTGGAAAAATATGAAGTTATTATATTATTGATTTGCTATGTTATATATTACTTGATTATACATTTTATTATGTTTTAATATATATAATAAATTATATCATGTTTTCGAACATAACGAACAGGTGTGTTCGCAAACGATGGGTCACTCGAAGTAGTATGTTCGTGAACATAATCAACGAACACCCTATGTTCGCCTCAATCAAACACATTATCGAACGAACATCAAACTGTTTGTGAATAGCTCGGTTCGTTTACAACCCTAAACTAATCGTCTTTCTCCTTTACAGGTGGCATTTTCTTTCTTGCGTATCAAGTTTTATTTTAATAATATTTGCATTGTTATTTCACTCTACGGGTGCAGTCTAGCAAAAGAGTGATCCAAGGATATTTACTGAAAAAGTGAATATTGCATGTACAGTGGAGATGAAATAGTGCAAGGCTTTATAGACATCTCTTCATTGCATTTTCTTTAGGCTTGATATTCTGAACTTCCATTGAAGCTCTGAAATATTCAGATTCATTTTGTTTCAAGTTCTCTTTATTTGTGATTTATTTTTATCACCACCTTGTTGATCATTGGTGTAGGAACTGGTTCCTTTGTTTTGAGCTTAAGAGAGTTAAGGCAAGAAGTTGAAAGGAAGCTTCAACCATTGAAGCTAGGGGAGCTCAAGCTTCCAGGATTTCTTGGAGCAAAGATGATCGTGACAAGACCTTAAAGCAATCAGAGGATGAAGTTTAGTGTATTGTAGGATAGGGATTTTTACTTTGTTGTATCTAATTTAACTCTGAATTGTCTTATAATGGTTTTGTTTATAGTGATTTAGCTTCGATCTAGACTAGGTCTCATGGATGTAGGCTAAAATGTTTTTAGCCAAACCAATAACCCTTGTGTTCTTTACTCTTATGTTCATAGTTGATTGATATTATTGTTGATTTGCGATCATCAAGCAAATTAGTTTAAACACCCCCCATAACCATTCCGTTTTGTCTAAAAGAGTTCCAATAACTCTTTTAGAACTAAAACATATAGAATATTAAATAAAAATCTATTGAAATAATTAAATTTTTCATTTAAATAGTGAATGGCTTGACGGTTTTAATATCAAGAGTTTCAGGCACTAAATATCAAAATTTTATAAAAACGTCAACGAATTAGGATGGAAAAAAAAAAAAAAAAAAAACCTTTTGGTTTTATAGTGATCCCTCTATCCCTTACATATATTTTTTATTTTCGCTTTCATCTCTATTTAAATTGAGTACTGGCCTAATTAAAAAATAAGTAGGGTTATTTAGCATCACTCTCTCTATAACAATATGGTTCTGCAAATGGTAAGCACCTCTCGATGATAACCATCTGCCATAGGGATGCCAGCACGAGCAGCAATCGTATTTTTCTGCTCAAAGCTTGTTTTCTTCATCCAGCCATACTATTATAACTTTTAAAAATCATATCTGCCACCGAATGCATTCTACTTTTGAAGTCTGCATGTATTTCGTATCATCGTATGAGTCGCCTATGGACTACACTACATGCAAGTGTAGCTAACATTCATCAACTTACGCATGAATTTATTTTGATATTTAAACTTGAATATCTATAATGTCTCAAAAAATTTTGCCACCAACAATAGTAAGAAATATTCTTGTGATCAATATCATTATTTGTAATATATTTATCTACCTACTTTAGACTAGGTAAAATATTGTAATATATTTATCTTCCTATTTTAGAATACCAACTTGTGTATATATTTATTCAAAAAATTGTTTATATTTTATCTCTACTTTTAGTTTTGTCATGGTATCGGAGCATTGAGGAAACTCTAGCTCCTAATTGTCTAACAATATTTTCACATACCTTACCGATCAAAATTCTTTTGATTTACCTTTATCTTCTATATGGTAGAAACCCTGATCTCCTCAACAGAATCAAGCTCATCCACGGTTATTAATAGTTGTTATTTCCTCCACCATGGAGAAAATCTGAACCAATTTCTCATCACCGAATTTCTCAATGGAGAAAACTATGCTACCTAGAGTTAGTCTATCAAAATAGCTTTCTCTGCCAAGAACAAACTTGGTTTCATCAACGGCAAATTCGAGGCCTTGTCATCAATTGAGTAGCCTGATGAATATGAATTGTGGGAACGATGCAATGATATGGTTCTCTTGTGGCTCGCTCACTCTATAGTCCCTGATCATACATCCAGCGTTGTCTTCGCATCCATAGTCTGTGAAGTATGGGGAGATTTTCATGAGCCCTTTGCTCAAGGAAATGCACATAGAATTTATCAAATTCAAGTATCAATTGCTTCACATGAGCAAGGTACCTCTAGTGTTGTTGTTTATTTCACCAAATTAAAATCATATTGGGATGAACTCTATATTTATCGCACTCCTCCAAGTAACAAACACCTGAACATGCAAAACATGGAGAAACAAAAAGAATGAGATTGGTTAATGCAATTTCTTATGGGTCTCAATGACTCTTACAATGTTGTTCGTAGGGATGGGCGTTTGACCCGCCCCGCCCTCCTCAAAATTTTTGGAATTTTTGGGTAACAAGGCAGGGCCAGGCAAGGAAAAATTCCCTACCCCCCAAGACAGGGTAGGGATGGAGATGTAGTTCGCCCTGCCCTTACCCGCCTTGTGCAGCCCAACCCATCTACAGTAAATTTATTAAAAACTTATTTATTTATTTTTTTTTATCTTTAATAGATTTTGTATAAAATTAGAATCCCATTATTTAAGATTTTAAGTTATGTATCAAATTATCAAAATTTGTGATTGTTATATTAAATATATTTTTGTATATTTTAATTATGGAATAAAAGTAACTTAAAGGCATGGAGTCTTGATAAGAGCTTGAAAATACTCATTTACTTAGTGGTTTATGGGGATTATTTTTGAGAAATTAGGTTTAATTTGATAAAGTTGCTTAATATTTTCATAATTGTCTTTTACGGGATTACGGGTGTGTTTGAGTGTTTTTTAGGTTATTAGTGCAAAATGTTATGCTTGGATGAAAAATAATATCGGCAACAAAATGAGTGACGAGTAGAAACAAACAGATCGAGAATCGGAGTTGAATTGAAGAAGTTATGGAGTTTTGAAGTAAAGAGGAGATTCTAAATTATGCTTCAGTTTGAGTATGTCTCGGTTTTTCAATAATAACTTGAGATGTAGACCTCAGATTAAGACAATTCTTTGACTGTTAGAAATCTGATTTAAAGGGCTACATTTCATATGTTCACCACTTCTCCAGATTCCATATTTATCATGCTCAAAAATCACTATCTTTGGAGTGTTGAGGAATGAGGTGAGATTTGAACTAAAGAAGAGGAAGTTATCAATGTGCCGCAGCACACTTAGTCTAGAACCAACTGCGCCGCAGCATAGTGCCAGTGCACAGTCATGATAGCTGAAAATCTTTCTTTTGTTTTAGGTTAGGAAAATAGGGTTTAAGAGTCCTAAACTAAATAGAATTAAGGAAAATAAAACCCTAACACTTGTGGGATATAAATAGAAGTCTTTTAGCATTATTTTGGGGATTTTTTGGGAGAATAAAGAAGGAAAACTGTGGAGAAGAAAAGTGTCAGAATTTCTTAAGTTTTGATTTACAATATAAGGAAGTTCTTTTTGTTTCTTTCTTATATTTTAATAAAAATGATTGTTTCTTTCATGTTTATTATGAACTAATTTAATTTTTTAGGGCTAAGATGTAGCCCAATCTCTTGATTATGTATTGATTTATTTATGTTGATTTTTATTAAGATTTCTTCCTAAGCTTTATTATCATGCCTAATGCATTTGAATTTAAGGGCCCAAGAATTGAATGAATTAATAGACTAAGTTGAGATCAAGAGATGATACTAAGTTGGTCTACGATAGTATATAAAACCATAGGTTGAGCGAACACTAAAGATAGGTTACAAAATGTAAAGCTTTCTCTCTCTCTAACTAGTATACTCGTAAAATAAATAGTAATATAAGAAAATATATATATATATATATATATAGCTGCATGGATGATTTTACAAGTAAACAAATATATATAGATGAATATGAAATAATGGGCTCATATCTAGTTTTTCTTTATATACAAATCTTTACATAATGTAATAAAGTCATAAAACATCAACCTGATAGTGTTGCCAAACCCTTCCACTTCTTGAAGTTCAAAGCGACTGCAATCTCATCTACTACTAGCAAAAAAACATTGAAAACAACGGGGTGAACACTAATTGCTCAGTAAGTAAACCCGCAATGCTACTCTTCTCTCTCCGTTGCTTATATTCTGAATTTCTTTCCTTATATCAAACTTTTCTACTCTTCTCGGTTCTTTCTTTGTTCTATCTCAATTTCTAATTTCTCACTACTCATGATAGTAGGCATGATATCATGCATAGGTATGATGCAAATGCTCAAATGCATAGGATGTGCATTTTCTTTTCTATTTTTCTGTTTAATTTTTCTCTTCTTTCTTTCTTTCTATTCTTTCTTTCTTTCGTTCTTTTCTTTCTTTCTTTTTATTCTTTCTTTTCTTTCCTTCTATTCTTTCTTTTCTTTCTATTCTTTCTATTTTTTTTCTTTCTTGCCGATCAGACTCGGTTGAGGCATAGATTCAGAACCCTAGCCATGTGAGTGTATTTTCTAATTTTAGGTATAGTCCTCACCCACATGCACTTCTAACAGACTATACAATTCTTCTTTCTGATTATGAGGCCGCTCACTAAAGGCGGTATACATGCGGGGCTAAGTCACTCTCAGGTTCCCCAACGCAACAACCTTTTCTTCTCTTCTTTAAAAGTGTTCTTTAATATTTCTCATTTCTTTCTATTTGTTCTTTAATGCTCTTATGAGTATGTATGCATGTAGATGGGCTAATGCTTATTATTCTTTCTAAATTCACATGTTTGAATGCAATAATGCAATATGGAATGTGAACATGTCATTCTCTACCATCTACAAACTCATCTCAAGATAACAAATAATCATACTCATGCATGCACTTCTCCTTGACATTTCATCAAACAATTTATATGCACACACAAACTCTAAATTGGCTACACTTCTACGTCTCTTCTAAGCCACCAAAATTTGGAACAAAACTCACGAAAATTAATGTCAAACCTGGCTAGGATTTACACTTCATAAATTCTACTCCAATTCTTCCATAATTCATCCAAACTCTCATCAAACATCAAGTACACAAACACTACTTCTCATGGATAAATTCCAAGCATCATTCAACATCCATTCCATCAACAATTCTTCATATATAAGCACATACATGCATAAAAGAAGTTCTCTACACAATATTGCTCCAATCATGACTAGAGTTGGATTTACTTACCTTAGATGTGAGCAATCCAACACTTTAGTAGTCTTCCTTGATCCAACTCTCTTTCTCTTAAACCCTATGAACACAAAATTATAAGAATTCAACACTTTAAAAATTAAATCTCACATCTTAGTGCAAGGATCATACCTAAGGATGCTTGGGATTGAAATTCCACAAAAATTGAACCAAGATCTATGAATTTCCTTGAAAAATGATTGAAGAAATTTGAGAGAACTTGGGTGGAAAGTGGCATGAATGGAAGGGGAAGAATAGCTAGGGTTTCATTCTTGAACTCTTAATATAACAAAATATTACTTATAGTTTCCCATTTTACGCTTGCACTTTCTATGAAATTTCATCTATGTCCCTTAGTCAATTACCATAATGCCCTTATTTTTATTAACTTCTCCATGTTATTCTACTTCTTTTCACTCCCCACTTTTTCAACTAATTATGAGTGAAAAGACCATTTTACCCCTAATGAAATTTTAGGGAATTTTCTTCACACTTGTTCAAGATAACTTTAACAAAATTCAACTAAGGGTATTAAGGCATAAATAAAGCTCGGTACCTCGATGTGGGCGTTACAATTCTCCCTCCCTCACAAGAATTTTGTCCTCGAAATACAAACAAACAACTCAGGATGGCAGTTCCGCATATCTTGCTCTACCTCCCATGTTGCTTCTTCTACCTTATGATTCCTCCATAGGACTTTTACAAGTGGAATACTTTTGTTTCGAAGCTCTTTAATCCTTCTCTCTAAGATTTGTACTAGTTGCTCCTCATAAACGAGATTCTCTTCTAAATCCACTTCTTATACTTTTAGTATATGGGAGGGATCACTGACATATCTTCGGAGCATCGAAACATGGAACACATTGTGCACCCTATCCATATTCGGTGGTAGCGCCAACTTATAAGCTACCTTTCTAACTCGTTGCAACACTTCAAAGGGGCCAATGTATCTAGGTGCTAACTTTTCTTTATCGCCAAAACGTATTAACCGTTTATAGGGGGAAACTTTAATAAACACTTTATCACCTACTGCAAATTCCATGTCTTTTCTCTTTAAATCTGCATAGCTCTTTTGTCTATCTTGAGCTTGCTTCATTCTACATTGGATCAACTAGATATCTTCTATCATTTTCTGAGTTATCTCCGACCCAAGAGCTGTATGTAACTCAGCTTTCTCTCTTACCTCATCTTAATGCAATGAAGATCTACATCGCCTACCATACAAGGCTTCATAAGGAGCCATCTCAGTTGTAGACTAATAACTGTTATTATAGGCAAACTCCACCGAAGGTAACATCTCATGCCAAGTCATTCTATAATCCATACAGCATCCTCTCAACATATCCTTAAGTATCTGATTTATTCTCTCAGTCTGGCCATCTGTTTGAGGATGGTATGCTATACTAAATGCCTTGTACCTAAGTTTCTCTGTAGACTGGTCCAGAAAGCTGAAACAAATGTGAAATCTCTATCTAACACTATGTTCTTGGGCACACCATGGAGTCTGACTATCTTCCTAACATAAATCTAGGCCAATTGATCTGAGGTAGTGCTATCCTTTACAGGAAGAAAATGGGCTGATTTCGTTAATCTGTCTACTATCACCCATAATGCATTATACCCCTTTTGGACTCTTGGAAGGCTTGTGATAGAATCCATTGATATACTTTCCCATTTCCATTCAGGAATGCTAAGTGGCTGAAGCAAACCTAATGGTCTTTGGTGTTCTGCCTTCACCTGTTGACAAACCAAACACTTAGTCGGATAATCCCCAATATCTCTTTTCATACCTAACCACTAATAACTTTTCTTTAAATCTTGATATATCTTGGTTCCTCCAGGATGAACAGTATATGGTGTATCATGAGCTTGTGCAACAATCTTTCTCTTTAACTCAACATCTCGGGGAATGCATATACGATTCCGGAAACGGAGAACACCATCTAACAGGCGGAATTCTGATATCTTGCCCTCAATCACTTGCTGACTTTTTTTCTGACACCACTCATCAACAACTTGTTTTTCTTTAATCTCTTCCAACAAAGTAGGCTAAATGTCTAACCTGGCAAGCCTTCCCCATATCACCTTTATTTGGTCCTCTATCAACTCTCCCAATAACTCTTTCTGTCTTGTGAGTTGAGACAAGTAGGCCTTTCTACTCAAGGCATCAGCTACTACATTGGCTTTTCCAGGTTGATACTTAATTTCACAATCATAATCCTTTACCAGCTCTAACTATCTCCTCTGCCTCATATTTAACTCTCTTTGGGTGAAGAAGTACTTCAAGCTCTTATACTCCGTATAAATGTTACTCTTTGCTCCATACAAGTAATGCCTCCATATTTTTAGTGCAAAAACTACAGCAACCAACTCTAAATCATGCGTAGGGTATCTTGTCTCATACTTTTTTAACTGTTGAGAAGCATAGGCTATTACTCTACCCAACTGCATCAATAATGCATCAAGTCCCTGAAATGAGGCATCTGTTTAAATATCATAATCTACACCTTCCTGTGGTAACACAAGAATAGGAGCTGTGGTCAATCTTCTTTTTAACTCTTGAAAATTTTCTTCACAGGCATCTGACCATATGAAAAGAGTTCTCTGTTTGGTGAGAGTTGTAAGTGGCTTAGCCAACTGAGTAAACCCTGCTACAATCTGCCTATAGTAGCTTGCTAGCCCCAAGAAACTTCTAACTTCCTTTACTGTCTTCGGCTTTTGCCATTCCTGAATTGCCTTTACCTTACTTGGATCCACTGATATACCCTCCTTTGAGACGGTATGACCCAAGAAGATAACTTGATCTAGCCAAAACTCACACTTAGAAAATTTGGCAAACAGCTTCTTATCTCGCAATCGCTGGAGCACAAATCTTAGGTGTTCTTCATGCTCTTCTTCTATCTTAGAATAAACTAGGATATCATCAATAAACACCACTATGAATCGATCAAGACAATCTTGAAACACCCGATTCATTAAGTCCATAAAGACAGATGGGGCATTAGTTAACCCAAAAGGCATTACCACAAACTCATAATGCACATATCTGGTCCGAAAAGTAGTCTTGGCAATATTTTGCTCTGCAACCCTTACTTGGTGATAACCTAACCTCAACTCAATCTTTGAAAACATGGCTGCTCCTTTCAGTTGATCAAACAAATCATCTATGCGAGGTAACATGTATTTATTCTTCACTGTCATTGTATTTAACTCTCTGTAATCTATACACATCCATAGAGATCCATCTTTCTTCTTCACAAATAAAATTGGAGCACCCCAAGGAGAATGGCTAGGTCGAATAAAACCCTTGTCTAAGAGTTCCTGAAGCTGCTTTTTCAATTCTGGAAGCTCAGTTGGGGCCATCCGATAAGGGGCTTTAGAAATTGATCCTGTCCCTGGTGTCAGTTCAATGCTAAATTCTACTTCTCTTTCCAGAGGTAAACCTGGCAAATCCTCCAGAAATACATCTAAAAACTCCTGGACTATTGGCACATTCTGAATCTCTTGTTATGGGACATCACTATTGTGCACTAAATGAGCAATATACGCCGAACACCCTTTTCTTAGCATCTTTCTGGCCTTTACACTGCTAATTAACGTACTAAGATGGTGACCCTCGCCAAAATTAAACTTATCACCATCATCAAGATTAAATCTTGCTTTCTTCTTCCGACAATCAATCTCTACTCCAAATCTCCCTAGAAAATACATGCCCAAAATAACATCAAAATCAGGCATATCAAACACTATCAAATCCACTGGCAACTCTCTTCCATGGATCACTACGGACTCCCTTGGAAGCATCTCTTGAGTTACCACACTAACACCATCTGGTAACTCTATCTTAATGGGACAATCCACTATAAAATCCCATGTGTAACAAATGAATGTGTGGCACCAGAATCAATTAATGCATAAAAAGGAACCAAGTGAAATAATAATTGACCAGTAACTGCGGATGGGCTAGCTTCAGCTTCACTCTAAGCTACTGTAAACACTCAAGCATTGGTACCTCTAAGTGTCTGCGCTGCGGGTGTAGGAGGGGCTTTACAATCTCTCATCATTGATAGAACAACATGCATGAAGAGTGGCGGAAATGAAGATTGAAAGCATGAAAGGTTGGATGCATAGGACTCAAAAATTTCAAACAAAGTGTAGGAAACTTATACCTTCTCCTTTGCTTAAAGTTGATGAAGCCAAGATTCAAAGAGATGAGACCTCCACACTTTAACACCACCTTGAGAGAGTAAGAGAGTGGTCGTTCCTTAGAGAGAGAGATTTTGATTTGCTTTCGAGTGAACAAAATGAATAATAAATTAAAATGCAACCATTTGCATTTATATATACATGGGCCATTTTGCAATTAGTTGTTTTTCATTTTATGCCCCAATAAAATCTTATTTTAAAAGGAGCCCATGAATTTATTATTTTACCATTTGAATAATCAATATTATTTAAGGGCCCATGTAAACTAAACTAGTTTACATTAACAACCCATAAATTTACCCTTTTGCCTTTTAACTATTAAAAGGTCATTTTCGTTTATCTCATTAATCTTAACGCTTTAAGATATAATAATTAAATATAATTAATTATTGCTTGACCATTTTAACCTTAAAATGTCACAAACAATTTTCTATATAACTATTACCATAGAAATCTCGTCATCGCCCTCGGAAGGTGCTAGCCCTCTTCGAATAATCATTTCTCTCTCTTATCCTTCTCTAACTTCTCAAGGCTATTGTTGTGACCATGTAGGTCCACTGTGGATTAGTCGTGAGCCGGTTCTGGATGAATCTGGAAACCTATCCGGAGGCCCAACGACTATGGTAAACATCGAGCAATGTGCCATAGTCCCTAAACCACGATGAAGAAATACTTCATCGAACCCATTTCAGATCATATGTACCATGCAGGTAAAGTCCCTCCATTGATATATCCTGATCGAGCACGGATTCATGGAACGTCAAAATCCTAAACTCGATCTTCTACCGAATCGTCGATCAATATGTCCGGAACTTGTCATCACAAACTTGCTTTTGTATGACTAATAATAGACTCTGGCAAGAGATTCTAATTTCCAATATTTATCGACATTCAACCAGGAACTCGAATCCGAATGGAGTCAGCGGTACTCATGATCCTATATTTCCGAGTCAATGGATCCCTTCTTGACCATTGTTCGTTTTCGCATATGAACAATGAATGACCAAATAGGCTTTATCATACGAAACATGACTAGTCTCGTACTTATACATCGTATGAACCATACGCATCCGTATCGGATCCGACCACAATGTCTCAGGTCAAAGAACTACATCGTGCACTGATATAACCAAACAATAAATCATTGACTACATGCTTTTCCAAGTGATTTGTCGTTATTCGGTCATGTTCGAAAAACAGTTCACCAATCGCTAATCCATACCAATGCCCCAGTGACATGACTATCATCGTTATTCGTACTTATATCAACTCATGATATCTTTCGGAAGCATCCAATATGCCTACTATGTAATACAATTGCCCAAATTATATTGCTTCTGTAGGGAACCCTTTTCGATAATTCATTTACCGATTAAATGAATCATCTGGATAATTCATATACGTACTTTAGTTTAAATGCATGACTAAATAAAGGAAGCAATTTATATATATGAATTGAAGAACTCTTTCTTCTATTGTTTATGATTTATAGATACAAGACAAAATGCTTTGAAACCGACAACACGAATGGTTTCTAGGGCATACACTAACAATCATATGCCTTGGTTATCGGCATCTATAGCATACATTTCGGCCCAAATCTCTAAGACACTACCCATAATGATTTCTTCCATACTTCTGGCATTGGGGAACTTCAATAGTTCTCGGCCTTTTATTTTGCCAATCCCTCTTGTTCTTCTTGGGTTGAAATCTTTTCTTATTTCTCACCTCTCTACTAGTGGGGGCATCGGCTCTATCTCTCTGTGGAGTAGAAGGTGGAACACTAGGGGCTACTACTGTTGGAGTTGATGGGGTTAGCTTATTCACAAATATATCTGCCCATAAGGCTCGTTCCAAAGCTTCATTGTATGTCTGAGGGGGCTGGGCACCAGCCATCACATCTCGGGCTATTTCTAGTTTTAGCCCATGCACGAACTTATCCCTCCTCAGTTCTGGTGTACTCACTACACCTGGCGCAAACCTTGATAGGGAATTAAATTTCACTGAATATTCTTTCATTGAATTAGTCCCCTGTTGCAAACTGATAAACTCCTAAACCTTTTCATGAACTCGATCAACTGTTCTATATTCTGCCTCAAACAATATTCAGAAATCCCCCCAAGTCATCAAGGTTATATCGTGAGTATCCTCCATCAATTCCCACCATATACGGGCATCACCCCTAAACAGAAAACTTGCATACTGAATCTTCTCCCGGTCTGTCATAGGGAAAAGTGTCATCGTATGCTCCGCGGATCTAAACCACTCTTCTGCCACTATTGGGTCCGTCGTACCCCTGAATTTTGATGGCTGATGTTGACTAGGCAACCCATATATCGGCTCAATACGATTATGTACTATCGGGGTTACTTGCCTCTCTCTTTCTTTCCTATCTGAGGGTCGGTATGATAACTGGGGTCTCAACTCTCTCTGGTACAGAGCCTCCATGGTTCTCTACCAAGACTTGCTGTATAATATTACGAATCCTCGCTTCATCGAGGACAGGGGGAGTAGATTCTTAAAGGTTGGAAGGTTTACCCGTACTCAATGCCTTCTTATTGCCTGCTTGAGTTCTACGTCTCTTCTATATAACACCAACACTTTTAGTCAACTCAATTAACTCATCTGCTATAAGTAAGGAAAGAATAACTTACAACGGTCGACTACAAGACGTCAATGCGGCGGGAGAGGCACATTGTCAACTCATTCGAATAAAAAGCTCCCATAACCTTTGCTCTGATACCAAAATTGTAATGCTTTCACTCTCTCTAGCTAGTATACTCGTAAAATAAACAGTAATATAAGAAAATATATATATATATATATATATATATATATAAGTATGAAATAATGGGCCCATATCTAGTTTTTCATTATATACAAATCTTTACATAATGTAATAAAGTCACAAAACATCAACCCGACAGTGTTGTCAAACCCTTCTGCTTCTTAACGTTCCAAGCGACCGCAATCTCATCTACTACCTGTAAAAAACATTGAAAACAACGGGGTGAGCATAAATTGCTTAGTAAGTAAACCCGCTATGCTACTCTTCTCTCTCTGTTGCTTATATTCTAAATTTCTTTCCTTACATCAAACTTTTCTACTCTTCTCGGTTCTTTCTTTGTTCTTTCTCAATTTCTGATTTCTCACTACTCATGATAGTAGGCATGATATCATGCATAGGTATGATGCAAATGCTCAAATGCATAGGATGTGCATTTTCTTTTCTATTTTTCTGTTTAAATTTTGTCTTCTTTCTTTCTTTCTATTCTTTCTTTCCTTTTTCTTTCTTGCCGATCGGACTTGGTTGAGGCATGGATTCGAAACCTTGGCCGTGTGAGTGTATTCTCTAATTCTGGCTACGGTCCTCATCCACATGCACTTCTAACGGACTATACAATTCTTCTTTTTGATTCTGAGGCAGCTCACTAAATGCGGCGTGCATACGGGGCTAAGTCACTCACGGGTTCCCCATTGCAACAACCTTCTCTTCTTTTCTTTAAAAGTGTTCTTTAATATTTCTCATTTCTTTCTATTTGTTCTTTAATGCTCTTATGAGTATGTATGCATGTAGATGGACTCATGCTTATTATTCTTTCTAAATTCACATGTTTGAATGCAATAATGTAATATGTAATGTGAACATGTCATTCTCTACCATCTACAAACTCATATCAAGATAACAAATAATCATACTCATGAATGCACTTCTCTTCTAAGCCACCAAAATTTGGAACAAAAATCACCAAAATTAACGTCAAACCTGGCCAGGATTTACACTTCATAAATTCTACTCCAATTCTTCCATAATTCATCCAAACTCTCATCAAACATCAAGTACACAAACACTACTTCTTATGGATAAATTCTAACCATCATTCAACATCCATTCCATCAACAATTCTTCATATATAAGCACATACATGCATAAAAGAAGTTCTCTACACAATATTGCTCCAATCATGACTAGGGTTGGATTTACTTACCTTAGATGTGAGCAATCCAACACTTTAATAGTCTTCCTTGAGCCAACTCTCTTTCTCTTAAACCCTATGAACACAAATCATAAGAATTCAACACTTTAAAAATTAAATCTCACATCTTAGTGCAAGGATCTTATCTAAGGATGCTTGGGATCGAAATTCCACTAAAAATGAACCAAGATCTATGAATTTCCTTGAAAAATGATTGAAGAAATTTGAGAGAACTTGGGTGGAGAGTGGCGTGAATGGAAGGGGAAGAATGGCTGGGGTTTCATTCTTGAACTCTTAATATAACAAAATATTACTTATTAGTTTCCCATTTTACCCTTGTACTTTCTATAAAATTCTATCTATGTCTCTTAGTCAATTACCATAATGCCCTCATTTTTATTAACTTCTCCATGTTTTCTACTTCTTTTCACTCCCCACTTTTTCAATTAATTATGAGTGAAAAGACCATTTTACCCCTAATGAAATTTTAGGGAATTTTCTTAACATTCTTCACATTTGTTCAAGATAACTTTAACAAAATTCAACTAAGGGTATTAGGGTATAAATAAAGCTATGTACCTCGATGTGGGCGTTACACGCAACTTGCCAACTTGTGAGGTTCTGGTAAATTCCATAGAGCGTACTGATCTCCAATTGCTTAAATATGATTAGAGATAATTCGGGTTAGTAATTAAGAGTTAATTTGGTAATTGTTTGAGAGAAATTTATTGGAAATTTAGGGAGTTTGACCTTTAAGAATAGCTTAATAAAATTAGCATAAGTGATCAATAATATGAATAAGAGTTAGTGTGAAATCTATGCCCTAGGTCTAGTCATCTTGCTTTAAACCCAAAGATTTATTTTAGTTGTTTTCTTTTAATTTCAATTGTTAATTTAATTTAGATTTTCCTTGATACAATTTGGATTAATCAAATAGTAATAGTATAGTTTAATTTGGTAATTGATAATAGTAATTCCTTTAGGTTCGATATCCGTATTCATACACTTTATTACACGATTTCGTACACTTGCGAAAATCTACAACAAGTCTAATTTCACAAAAGCAGTAAATTTATTCTTCTACAATGGAGATGAAGTATTGAAGTGAATAAATTGAAGTAGGGAGTCAAATAATAAAATTGATCTATGAAAATGTTAATTCACCAAGTAAATTATGTTAAGATTGAATATAGTTTTATTAATTTTATGAAAATGTTAAATGTTTTTTCTTAATTCTCTATAATATTTAATTAAATATTAAATATTATATTAAACATTAAAATAGAACTAAGATTTTTGAATTTAGAATCATATTTTCGTTTGAAAATAACATTATTTTATTTTTATTTAATGGTTTACAAATTACAAAGGCTTGATGTATGAATTATGATGTCGAATTTTTGATGTATCTCTAATTATATTAATAATTTCTTATTATTTGATTATGATTTGTGCCCCTTTACCAATTTTTTCTTTAATTTAAAAAAAGATTAATCATATTGTTAGATTAAGTTTTATTTACTATGTTTAATGGTTTATTACAAAAGACTAATACAAACTCAACATTTAATAAAAGTTTGAAATAATCCCCCATGGGCATTAATACCCACAAATCCCCAACCTCCGGGACAGGAAAGGGATGGGGATTCCCCGATATTCCCATCCTAAGGACGGGGCAAGGATGGGTGATCCACAAAGGGGTTGAGGACAAGGTCGGAGACCCCATTCCCCAGCCTCGATCCGCCCCATGCCCATCTTTAGCTGTTCGAAGACAATTTCTTCTTGTGAAGCCTCCTCCTAATGTGCACAAAACATACAACCTAGTCTCTCAAGAGGAGAGACAACGAGAAATCAGAAATAGTTCACTTGAGACTTTTCTGTCACAGCAGTTGTACGGAATATAAAAAATTCTAACCACAAATTTTCTGGTAACTCGACCTCTCACCCTTCCTCTAATTTCAACAGAGAGGGACGATTTTGCAGATATTGCAAGGTGGATAGCCATACCATTGCAGAATGCTACAAATTACATGGATTTCCACCTAGACATCCATACCATGATCCCAATTTCAAGCCTAAAATCTGCCATCCACACCAAATGATCAGTAATCATCAGAGCCTACAATCCAACATGTTTCACTCTGCACATGCAGTATCCATCACATCGGTTGAGTCCCATACCAGCATTGATGCCAATTCTCACAAATCCCTTCGCAACAATGGGAATTCATCTACTTCTCACAACACCAATAGTTCCCATTTGCAGGAAATATTCCCACGTCTTTCAGTCGAGCAATACCAACAATTGACCACTACCATGGCCAATATGGCACACATGTCCAAGGGTAATATTGATGATTATACCAATACAACAAGTCAGCAAAAATATCCTTCTGCTTATTCTATTTTTTTTAGACTATTGGACTTTAGATAATGGTGCCACAGACCATATTGCTTCAAACCCCACCTTATTTGATCACTCATACTAGCACACCATTTATTAATTTACCTACTGGTAATAGTGTTCTCATTGATTCTACTGGCACGATACTTTTCAATAAAAATATTGTTTTACATAATGTTCTTCATGTGCCTTCTTTTCGTCTGAACCTTTTTTCATCCAGTAAAATCACTAAGTCATTACATTACTGCGTGATCTTGTTCCATGACTTTTTCATTTTGCAGGACTTGGCTACGAGGAAGATGATTGGTTGGGGTAAGCAATGTGGCAGTCTCTATTTCATGTTGCCAGCCCGCACGTTACTTACGACATGTCCTACTACCACCTCCGATACCACCTAGGACTACTGTCTTGGTCATCCATCTTCTGACCACTTGCGCTCAATCTTTAAGTTTGCTCCTCTTACTAAAAAGCAGTTTCCAAATATTTGTAATATTTGTCCGTTAGCAAAACATACTCGTTTACCTTTTCCATCTAGCACAATTTCTTCTACTTTACCTTTTCAATTAATATGACATTTGGGGACACATAAACATACAACACATTCGAATGCATGTTATTTTCTCACCATCGTTGATGATTTCAGTTGTTGCACATGGTTATTTCTTATGTCACATAAATCTGATGCTCCAAAATTGCTCATGTCTTTTATTACTTTTGTTTCCACTCAATTTCATTCCCACAATAAAATTGTTTAGTAATAACTCTTTCTAGCTAGTAGACTTTGGAAAATATAATATGAAGTCACTAAATATATTATAGAAATTATATATGTATTTAGATTAAAATAGTGGGCCCAAAAATTCCTTTACATTAACAAAAATATCATATACATAATCTCAAAATACAGTGGACAGTAGTGCCATACTCATCCGCTTTCAACGTTCCATCCGACCGTTTCTCACCTATTTCCTGCAAAAACAGAGAAATCAACGGAGTGAGCACTAATTGCTTAGTAAGTAAATCCGCTATGATACCCTTCTATCTCTGTTTCTAATTCTCTCTATTCTTTCTCTATTTCTAATTTCTCACTACTCATGATAGTAAGCATGGTATCATGCATAGGTATTATGCAAATGCACAAATGCATAGGATGTGCATTCTTTCTTTTTGTTTTTCTATTTCTTATTCTGTTTTTTCTTTCTTTTCTGTGTTTCATTCTTTCTCTGTTTTTCTTCTTTCTTTCATTCTATTCTTTCTTTTCTTTCTATTCTTTCTTTTCTCTTCTTTCTTTTCTTTCTTATTCTTTGCCGATCAGACTCGATTGAGGTATGGATTCAGAACTATGGCCGTGTGAGTGAGTACAATCCTCACCTACATGTACTTCTTATGGACTATACAATTTTTTCTTCTTCTTAGGCCACTCACTAAAGGCGGCGTGCATGTAGGTATATTCTTCTGGGTACAGTCCTCATCCACATGAACTCTTACGGACTGTACAAAATTTTCTTCTTATTCTTAGGCTGCTCACTGAAGGCGGCGTACATGTGGAATATTCTTCTTCTTGTCACTCACGAGTTCCCCATTGCAACAACCTTCTTTTCTTTTATCTTTCTTATAGAAATTAGTATTCAATTTCTTTTCTTTAATAATTTTCTTTTCTTTCTTTGCTCTGTAATATTCTTATATGCATGTATGCAGGTAGATGGGCTTTTCTTATTGTTCTTTCTTAATTCAAATGGTTAAATGCAAAAATGCAATATGGCATGTAAACATATCATTCTCTACTTCCTCTACCATCTACAAACTCATATCGAAAAGATAAATCAACATACTCATACATGCACTTCTTTATGAAATTTCATCAAACACTTTGTATGCACAAATAAAGCACTAAGGTGATTACACTTCCATAATAATCTCTAACCACCAAAATTTTGGAGCAAAACTCCCTAAAAACAACTTCAAACCTGGCCAGCAAAATACACTCCATAACTCAACTCAAATTCATTCTTAGCTCATCCAAACTTCCATCAATTTCTATAAACACAATCATCACTCCTCTTGGTGGAATTCTAACCATGAATCAACATCAATTCCATCAACAATTCTCAACAATCAAGCATATAAATACATATAAGAAATTCTCTACACGAGTATTGCTCAAAATCATGGCTAGAGTTGGATTTACTTACCTTGAACTTGAGTAGTTTCACACTAGAATCTCTCTCTTTGGTAGACTTCCTTTTCCTCTTAAACCCTAAGCATATAAACTATAAGAATTTAACACTTTTAAAAATTAATCTCACATCTTATTGCAAGAATTCTTACCCTTGGATGCTTAGGATTGAATATCTACCAAAATCCAACCAAAAATCCTCTAAATTGCCTTGGAAATTTGATGAAGAAATTGAGAGAATTGGGGATGAAGGTGGCGTGTGAGGGAGTAGAGAATGGTAGGGTTTTCATTCTTGAACCTTTAATATCTCATTTATTACTTATACTTTCCCATTTTGCCCTTGTACTTTCTATGAAATTCCATCTTTGCCCTTTGGTCAATTACAACAATATCCTCATCTCTATTGAATTCTCCATGAAATTCTATTACTTTTCACTCCCCACACTTTCAACTAATTCTGAGTGGAATGACCATTTTGCCCTTAAGGAAGTTTTCTAGAATTTTCTCAAAAATTCCAACAAGTTCTTTGCCCTGACGAAGCTTTTTCTTTGCCTCGGTGAAGCATTCCAAAGAGTACGTCGCCGCGGCGAACTTTCTTCCTTGCCGCGGTGAAGCCTGCAAATTCTAAAACACAATTTGGGTAGAGAGTTCATTGCCGTGGCGACAAAAATCCTTTGCCGCAGCGAAGTCTGCAAATTCTAATTTTTCAATCTTTCACTTTAAAACAAGCAAAACTAAGGGCATTATAGCATAAATAACTTACCTCAATGTGGGTGTTACATGTTTGCAGTGATAATGTTGTGAATTTCTCTCTCTGCGTTCTTTTTTTCTTCATAATAGCGTCGAATTTCAACGATCTTGTGTTTAGACTCCACAACAAAATGGAGTTGTCGAACACAAGCATGTCACATTTAACAAGCGCAAGCTTTACTTTTTCAATCTAATGTCCCCATTTTTTGGGGGTAAATGTGTGTTAACTGTTGTTTATTTAATTAGTCATTTGCCTACACCATTACTTTCTAATATCACACCTTTTGAATGGTTGTACTCCATCATCTTATGATCATCTCCGTGTCTTTGGTTGTTTGTGTTATGCCACTATAACTCACCATATTCCCAAATTCCCCCCCCCCCCCCCCCCCCCCCCCCCCCCCCCCCCCACACTATTTCACTTCCATTAATCAATGATTATGTTTTTTGACTTTTCCACCACCCATCCATCTCATAACCAAAGCCCCCCTGCTGACAACTCCCCATCCATATCACCAGCACACTCATCCCCACCAGAATCCACTAGACCAACTCCCAATTCTACTTCATCTCCCATAACTTCCACGCATGATTCAAACCCCTCAATTGCTGATACTTCTCCACCAATGAATCAATTTCCATAAGACGTTTCCCTTCCACTTACTCGCCATTCACAACGTCCTAACAAACCCCCGGCCTAGCATGTAGACTACTATATGAAGTTTGCTCACACTAGAACCCATATTTCATTGACCCCGTTGTCCAATTTTACTCGAGGTAAAACACACCCTCTTTCTCATTTTTTATCTAATTCGCATCTCTACCCTTCTCATTTTTCTTTTCCTGCTAATATTTCTGGTTTCTGTGAGCCCACAAACTATTCTCAGGTAGACCTAGATCCCAAATAGTGAGATGCTATGCAGGTTGAGCTTGATGCCCTTATACAAAATAACACTTGGACTCTTGTTCCTCTGCTTGCTAATCAAAAACCCATTGGATGCAATTGGGTCTACAATATCAAACATCATTTTGATAGTTCTACAGAATGGTGCAAAGCTCGACTTGTTGCTAAGGGCTATTGATAATTCATGGATTATATTGTTTTTATTAGACTTTTTAGTCGGATTTCAAATACTTTAGAGAATTCAAATACACCTTCCATATTCACATGTGAATATGGAATTATACAAAATAGTATAATTCCATATTCACATGCATTGACTGTAATTTGAATTCTCTAAAGTGTAAAATATACCTTCTCAGGCTATATTATCTTACTCTTCCCTATTAAACTTCCGCACCTAACAAAACGAAGACTAATAGTTCAAAGCTCATTAAGCACAAAGAATCCTAGATTGATTTCATTGATTCTCAAATCTATCTCTAGCATTCAATACTACAATAGTGATTAACAAAGAGCTAAACACGATTCATTTCTCAATCTCATCATGTTCATCACATAAAAACAATAAATTCAGAATAATCACACAATCAAAGCAAAATCATATAAAAATAATAACAATCAATTACTTAACCCATGGAATTCCGAATTACATCAAAACCCTAACCCAAAATGGGTTAGTTCATAGCTAAATCAACAACACAAACAAAAGAAACGAAAAACCCAATGTTCAACATAATGAAAATAAGAGAAAAGACAAGAGATCTCCCAAAATGACGAATCCACTGGTTTCAATCTCGAATCTTCACCCTTTTTAATCAAAGTTCACCCAAATTTAACCTAAGAAAATGAAAATAGCTCCCCTCTACTAAAAATGAATGCCCTAACAAAAATGACTAAGTTTTGCTTTTATACCTTGCCCAAAAACCTAGGAAAATGCCTAAAAATGAAACTATGCGTTTTGGAATTCGCAGACTTCGCCGCGGCAAAGAAGGATTCTTGCCGCGGCGATGAAGTGAAATAAAACTCTCGTGTGCAACTCTCTTCGCCGCGGCGAACCTTCATGTGAAATTCTGAATTTACAGAATTGCCCTCCGCTTGCTTCTTTGCTTGAATCTTTGATCTTCGATGCTCTCCTCATGGAAACAAGCTTCATAGTGCTCCACTCTGCTTCAGAACTTTCCCAACTTCTGAGATCTGCTCACTTCTGAGTTCAAAAACTCCAATTCACTTATTTTAGCTTGAAACTCAAAATATAAAGAATTAAGTAGCAATTCAGGTCAAAATGAGCTAAGAAGTATCTGAAATCCGACTAAAAAGTCTAATAAAAATAGTATAATCTACGGATTATCAAATACCCCCAAACTAAAGGCATGCTCATCCCTGAGCATATGGTACAAAACTCACAGAAAGAAAAACAACAAACAAACAAAACACAAAACATAACACAACAAAACAAAAGGTAAATGAGCACAAAAGATAAATGAGCATAAGGTACCTAGATTGAAGGAGTTGATTATCTTGAAACTTTTTCCCCTACCGCCAAACTCATCACTGTCCATTGCCTTTTATCCATTGTCGCTTCATGCCATTGGTTCCTTTGTAACACCCACATCAAGGTACGTAATTTTACTTATGCCTTAATACCCTTAGTTGGATTTCTTTGAAGTTACCTTAGACAAATGTGAAGAAAATTCCTTAAAAGTTCATTAGGGGTAAAATGGTCTTTTCACTCATAATTAGATGAAAAAGTGGGAAGTGAAAGGAAGCAAAATAATGTGAAGAAGATAATAAAAATGAGGGTATTTTAGTAATTGACTAAAGGACACAGATGAAATTTCATAGAAAGTGCAAGGGCAAAATGGGAATACATGCTTATATTATTTGATATGAGGCTTCATTTGAAGAAACCCTAACATACCTTCAGCCCTTGTTCACGCCACCTTTACCCCCATTTTCTCTCAATTTTCTTCACTAAATTTCAAAGGGAAATCATAGGATTTGGCTTGGATTTTTGGAGATTTTCAATCCTAAAGCATCCTAAGGTAAGATTCTAGCAAAAGGAGTGTGATTAAATTTTAAAGTTTTAAATTCTTATGGTTTTTATATGATCTAGGTCTAAGAGGAAGAGATTTAGAGCAAAAAAGAAGTGATCTTATACATTCAAGGTAATTAAACCCCAATTTTAGCCTTGATTTGAGCAAGACTTGTGTAGTATGATTCTTGCATGTTTTTATGTGATTGTGTGTGAGAATTGTTGGCTGTTTTTGATGATGAATGATGTGTAATTTCCAGCCATGAGAAGTAGTGTATGATTATGTGATGATTTGGTGAAGTTATGGAAAAATTAGTGTTGAAATTTTTGAAGTGTTGAGAATTGTTGAAAATGGACAGGTTTGATGTTACAATTAGTGAGTTTTGGGCTCACATTTTGGTGGAATTAGAGAGATGTGGAAGTGTAGCCAACATGGTAGTTGCATGTGCATATGAAGTGTTTGATGAAAATCCAAAGAGAAAGTGCATGCATGAGTTGGCTAAACCCTAATGAAGAAAGGGTTAGAGAAAGGCAAGAATGGAAATAGGAAGATTATGTATGGGCTTAACCAAGTGTAAATGTTAGCACTCAAGGGTGCATATTGTTTTGCCAAAATTTAGAATATCACTTGGTCATGTTAGTTCCATGAGAGAAATTGCCCTTAGTGTTTGGTTCTAGTTACTTGAACATTTCCTACTTTTTGAATAGCACATGGAAGTGTTAGAAAGGAATTGCAAGTTGAAGTGTTATTTTGATATGGCAATTGTGATAGTAGAGGATGGTAGAATATGTCGTGACATATCATTATGCCATAATGAATTTGCAAGTTTGTATATGTGAATTTGAAAAGCATATTAAAGAATGGGCTTGATCATGCACATTTTGTATACATGATATATATATATGTATAGCCTTGATTTAGTAAATGAGAATATGAAAGAATATGTTAGCAAAGAATGAGAAAGAAAAAAAAGAAAATGACTAATAATTTTCTTTTAAGCTAGCATGCAAGTATGTGTATTTTCTCATTTACTAAAGAATGCAAGTGTAGAATTTTCGTAGCTTGGAAATTCATATTGAAATGTGCATAGTATTTATTTCTATTCTATTTCTACAACATGCTATTATAAGGTTTTTGCGATAGGGAACCCGTGAGTGACAGAGATGCCCATATGCATGCCGCCACGAGCAAACGGCATCAGCAGAGAGATACAGTATTTGTGCAGTCCGTGAGTAGTGTATGTGGATGAGGACTGTACCCAGTAGAGCATACCTACATGCACGCCACCATGAGCAAGTGGCCACAGTAGAGAGATATAGTACTTGTACAGTTCGTCAGTAGCGCATGTAAATGAGGACTATACCCACTCACATGGCCAGGGTTCCAAATCCATGCATCAACCTAGTCCGATCAGCAAACCAAAAAGAAGAAAGAAAAGAAAGAGAAATAGAGAAGAAAAGAAAGAGATACAACATAAGAGAAACAAAAACAAAAACAGAAAAGAAAAGAAAGTTCTTTTCTCAAGAAAGTTTATTATTCTGCGTATGTATTATGCTACTTACATGATTCAGCATTTCTTATGTGCTCGACGATGTACAATTTTATTCATTGTCTTTGCACGTTGATAAGTAGCAAATCGGAGTATCAGAAAAGAATGCACAATATCATAAAAGAATGAAGAATATTATCAAAGAATAAAGTGAGAAAAGGAAAAATCAAAAGATGAGTAACGGAGGAAGAACAGTCGTGCAGTTTGGTTTACTTACTGAGCAATTAGTGCTCACTCCGTTATTTTACTGTTTTGTAGGTACTAGATGATTTACGACTGGGTGGGACGTCAAGAAGTGGAGGAGTTTGGCGGCACTGTTTAAGATTACTTTGTGCTTACTAAAGTATATCAGTATTTTGTGTATATATTTATATGAATTAAAATTAGAATTTTCGGATTTCATATTATGTATATATGTTTATAAAAGTTATTTAGTGAATTTTATCTTATATTTCTCAAAGAATTACTAGCTATATAGTATATTACATCCTCCATCAAATGGATGTTCAAAATGTCTTTCTTCATGTCATTCAAAAAGCAGGTTTCACTCAATCAAAAGGCCGATTGCTCCTCATTCACCAAATCCTTAGGGAGATCATTTACTATAGTGCGTATTTATGTGGATGACATTATTGTGATAAGCAACAACGAAAAAGCGATTTAAAATTAAATCCTAAGGATGGCGATTTATTGCAGGGTCTCATCAAATATAGAAGGTTGGTAGGGTGATTGATTTACCTCATAGTGACAAGGTCGGATATAGTATATTCTATACATATTCTAAGTCAATTCATGCAAATTCTACGAAAACCACATTGGGAAGCTGCCTTGAGAGTTTTACGATTTATTAAGGGTAATCCTGGTTATTGATTATTATTTCCTTCTTGTAATGATCTCACATTAAGGGTTTACTATGATTTAGATTAGGTTGGTTGTACAATGACCCCGACGTTCTATTTCAGGATTTAGTGTCTTTTTATAAAATTCCATAATTTCCTAAAAATCAAAGAAACAAACCAATGTGGCTCAGTCTTCCGCTGAAGCAGGGTATTAAGCTATGGTTGCGACGTGTTTGGAAATTACGTGGACATGATATATCTTGCAAGATCTCAAAGCAACACAAAATCTGTCGGCCTCTTTGTTTTGTGAGAACCAAGGGACCATTCAGATTGCCAAAATTATGTTTTTCACGAAGGCACAAAACATATTGAAATAGATTGTCACATTGGATGAGAGAAAATACAAGCTGGAGTAATAGCAACTTCATAAGTCCCATCACGTTCACAAATTGCGAATATCTTCACCAAACCTTTGGAAAGTGAGCAGTTCCATCGCTTAAGTGGCAAGTTGGGACTTCATGGTATTCACAGTCAACTTGAGGGGGGTTTAAGAAATATTCTTGTGATCAGTATCATTATTTGTAATATATTTACCTCCCTACTTTAGACTAGGTAGAATATTGTAAGATATTTATTTTCCTGTTTTAGAATACCAACTTGTGTATATAATTGTACCATTTCCATTGAATGAATATAAAATATTATTCAGCAAATCGTTTATATTTTATCTCTACTTTTGATTTTAACAAACGACACATTAGGAAACTCTTAAAGTAAAGATATGAATTCTCTAAGATTTTATTGTATCATTTTTCTTCATCGTTATCTCATTCTCAAATTTATGTAATTTAAGCCCTTCTAACCCGAATAACTTTCGATTCAATGATTCCTTCATCTGTCATGTATGTATATAAATGCGCATATAAACAATCAGTTCATGTATAAATAACCAGTTACACAAATCAAATCAACCGTACGTTACTTCTACGAAATATATATTTGTACTTGCTGAATTTTTATATTCCTAGAATGCTTCAAACAATCTATTCCACAAGATATCACTAAAATATATAATATCAACCTTCTAATGAAACTTGCCCACTAAGTTATATATATGTAAATACTTCAGTAAGTATAAACCTAAACTACTGTTTGTCTTTCTTTACTCTCAAAGCATCCTTCTCCTACACTCGTGCCAGCCTGCAGCCTAAAAATTATCAGAACTTGGGAAGACGAATCCTCCAAATCTTTTCTATAATCTTGGCCTGTATTTGAGTAGTCATTTAACATAAATATAATTACCGTGCAGCATGTAAAAACTGAAAGGAGAGATACGCTAAAATATAGGTTGAAAGTTGACGCTCTGCATGGAAACCTTTAGGTCACAAAATCTGGCAACATTTGGGCAGAAAACCTCTTTCTGTTTTGAATATCAATGTTTTCAAAACCGGCATTCGAATGAGAAGGTTGTGGTGAGTTAATGCCACAGAAATTATCAGGTTCGCTTGTTCCTAATTCGAGCCCTCTTCCCAACTGAATATTGGAGAGTAGATTTTGTTGGTTTCCTGACACAGAAAGGTTTTCACCATGGGGAAGGCCAAGAGTGAGTGAAACACCATTTCCATGAAATCTTGGAGCCAGTTGATCTGGATTAAACCTTTCCATCTCTCCCATTGTATAAGCTCCAAGTCCACCGCCATGGTTGGTGGTGCTTGTTATTAACGAGTACCCATCCTTGCTCAGCCTTTCACCACCAAATTTGTTCCCAATTATATACCTGCTTGGGTTACCTTGTTTCAATTCCATTTCGATTGAGTTATTCATGTCATGAGGACTACTCCTTGGTCTCTTTGCATTTCTTTGAACAACCCCTTCAAGGTCAGATGATCCAATGAGATTGAATCCAGTTTGTGGGTGAAGGGTTCCTCCCACGGGGGACGCCGATATTGTTGAGTTTGAAAGTTTAGTAGGAGAAGCATTTTGGTTGGTTGATTTTTTTGCTTTATCTTGAAATGCTTTTACTTGCTCCAGTTTAAATGACTCCTTCTGCTTGGTTCTGCTTGCATTCTGCTCAAAACCATTTTGTTCTTGTTCCTTCATTTCCTCCAAGTACATTTCTTCTACCATTGGCTTCCAGAGGCGAACTCGAGCATTTATAAACCAATTAGACACCTGCATTTCATATTTTATAATCGTATATTAATTGGTGTTTTCACAGATTGAAAAAAGGAAAGAAAAAAATAGAAACACAAACTGAACGCAAACTGAACGCAAACTGGAAAACAATGTGTAAATCACTGCATGCACACACCTGGCTCCTGGTAAGCCCTGTTTGCTTTGCGAGAATGACTTTATCTGAATCCTTAGGATACCTTTCACACACACACACGCAAAAAAGAAAAAAAAAAGGAAAATTATAAATGATATATATTCCAAAGAAAGTAAATATACAGAACTAAAGGAGGGTCTTCCATTGCCGTATATGATAATGTAATACTGAGAGAGCTTACGGGTGAAGGAAGTGTTCAAAGAGCCAAGCACGAAGAACTGAAACGGCTCGTTCAGGCAACCCTCTCTGAGGTCTCCAAGCATTATGCTGCATCATTCCTAACTGTTGTAGAACTCGTTGTTGTCGAATTTGATGATCAACATATTTGAGTCTCAAGCTCTCAAACTTTGCTCCTAAGAAATCTTCTTCACCTAATTTCTTCCTTGTGGCTTTGATTTGTCCAGAAATTGCATCTTTAAGACACCGGAATTGCTTTGAGATTGTCCGCAAAGCCAGAGAAGTGTAGGATTTTGCTGAACCAAAACCTGCCGTCTGCTCGAATGAGGACACTGCTAATTGCATTTGGAGGTGGTACTGCCTGTATCGTTGCTCAACCTTCAATGACAAGGACGCAAAATTAGTTTATGTGCATTTGTATCTCTATAGTTAGTACTCTTATAGAGAGTTCGACTATTTTAAGTTTGTACTTCGGAATAATTTGTTTTACTAATATAACAAATCCTGCTCTATCTTATAATATTGTATCTATATATATATTTCAATTAAGAACTTTCTTTTCTTCCTCTGATTTGTGGAGAAGACATCTCAATAAAATTGTATTCTTTTAAGGACATGACATTCCTATGCAGAAATTCAAATCCAAATCATTTGAGAGAAACCCAATTCCCATTATAAATTTCTTTTTCTCAAAGAACATGCCATTTCACAGAATTATCCATTAATAATTTTAAGAATTGATCAACAGATCGAATCTAGATATGTAAGTTATATATATAAGTACCTCATCAAGCATGCTAACAAGTTTTCCCTTCTTTATTTGAAGCTCTTGTCTTTGTGCTGTTGTTAACTCAGCTGCAATCTTAGCACTACTACTTTCACTACCATTCGACGACCCTTCTCCAGTTACAACCGTCGTTTCTTTACTTAACTTCATCTTTTCTTTGCTCGCTTTTGGTGAGTAAGACATCATATTCCCAACATTAACAACTTCATCAAGAAGCTCTTGCGCAGCCTTCAAGTACTTAGACCCCAAAACAACACTTGGCGTACTTGAAATCCCATTCGAAACAACAGAAACCGAAGATGGAGAATTCACAGATACCATCGTTAGACCAACTTGTCCTCGACCTTGCATGTCAACTTCAACATTTATTGGCCTATTATAAACTCCTTGCTGTGAAGAGAGGCTCAGTGACAACCCTTGCCTGCACGAAGAAGCCACCGGTCGCCGCAACTCCACTTGACTACCATCGCCTGGAGCGGCCAAAGTGACAATCTGTGGGTGGTTAGGGGCTGAATTCTGTTCGATCGAAGCCCATAAGTCGGGGTGGACACCAGAGAAGATGCCATGAAAAGATGAACGGTCGTTGACATCCTCAGAATTGGTTTGAGAGAGGTGGGGAGATGGTGAAGGGAGTGATACACCGACAAGGGGAAGTTGATGGTTGTTGGATGGCGGTGCGTGGGATACGTTAGAAGGGTTTAGCGCGTTGCCGGCTGGGTTGAGGAGGATTGTTGTGTCAGAGTAGGGTACGTAGTTTGGGTTCATAAGATAGAGGGTTTGCATCCCATCAGAAGCTTGGATTTCTGGGTTACCATGAAAGTACGTTGCCATTGATTCGACAGCCAAATCTTTGCTTTAATCATACAGAAACTGAAAAAACTAAATATTTGTCAGACTCAGATATGCATAAAACCTCTCTCTTCACATGTATAAATTCTAGATTAATTATTAATTGCAGTTAGTAGCAGCCCATTTGGATGCTTAATATCATAATTAACCTGGAGAAAAAGTAGAGAAAGACAACAAACCCATTAAAGATGATGAGTTGAGGATCATTTATATATATATATATATATATATATATAATATTTATAAATGATAGAAACGAAGACAGACAATGGATAAAGGAAGGTACAAAGGATGTTGCAGAGAGAGGCATAAAGAAAGAGTACCATACATAAGAGTCCAATTATAGTTAAAGCATATGAAGAGGCAAGACATCTGAAGGCATGTATCTATCTAAACTGTCCATCTATCATATTGGAAGAGATCTTTTTATACTTGTGGGTTGCTGCTGTTGATCTTGTCAGAATCGATTTCTGCCATTCTTTCAAAATGAAAATGATAATATATAAAAGGGAAAGAGAAACAGAAAGCCGCAGGATTAAAGAGTACGATTACATATTATTTATTTTCATAGTAGAAAAGAAAATAAAATTGACTGCTCAAAATAACAAATAGTATTTCTATACAAGGAGATATCTTTTTTCACACTGTACATTCAGAGGTTAGTACCTGCGATCGATGATGGATAGAAAACTAGAAAATTCCAGTGACTTGAGCCTCATTTTCAAATGATTTGATGTAGGCACGTTTGATAAGGAACAGTTTATAAAATAATTAAATAGCAAAGAAAAAGATGGAGGTGTAAAAAAAAAAACTTAAAAAACTGCAATGGAATGTGGGACAGCTGATAATAAACGAGGAAACGTCTAATTCCACCAAAGGCTTAATAATCGAGAGTAAGAAGAGAGAGAGAGGTTGGCGAAGGCCCTTGGCTTTTACAACTTTATATAAATATCTCTTTGTCTTGCATCTACTTTTTTCTCATTATTTTGTTTTCTTATTACTATTGTTTATTATCTTCTTTTATTTTAATTTATGTGGTTGGATGCGAGAGTTGGAAGATAAAGCACTCTAAACACCAAAAATACCATAATCCAAAAAGTTGTTTCCTAGATAAAATATTAAAAACTTACAATTTAACATGCAATCATTTATCATTGTCATTCACACCACTTTTTTTATTTCTATCTTTTATTTTATCATGAAAACTCAAAACTGCCGCTTTATAATTTGTTTGAGTAATATTATATTTACAAAGAAATTTTACAAAGATCTTCATACAAAGTGATGTGGTAAAATATGAATGAAAAAATGAATTTAATGAGCTTGACTTTTTGTTTCAATCTTCTATTTATTTTTTACCACCTCACTTTGTACATAAATCTTTGTAAGATTTCTTTGTAAGATTTCTTTGTAAGTATAGTATTATTGTATTTGTTTTCATGTACGCGTTGAATAGTAACCTACCCACACGTAAAAGTAAACTCAATGTTTGAACTTTGTTATAATTGAAGGATTATATGAAAAATTATTTTATTGAATATAAATTATTCATTTATTATGATAACTTAATTTTATTCTCTAAGATATTGTGTACAAAAAAGTGATAAAGTTTTATATTCCTAATGTAAGATAAGGGGTTAGAATTTTGTTTTCTACAATAATTTTGTCATCAGGAATAAGGTCTAAATTTAAAAAATGAAAATCAGAACACTTACACCAATTTTGTTTGTATTTAAGAATTCGTAGGTGTAGATATGAACGTATTTAAGTGACAAGGCTTAGCTATCTTAATTCATTAATTCTTTACCTGAGAAGGATTGCTGAAGAACCCAGAGCCAGAAAATGAAGAAAACAAAATCTACAATGACCTTATTAGATCGGCTGGCTAGATGTTTCATGCGTAATTGATGGACAATATTGTTTGTCTTATTCACTTTTGAAGTATATTGGATAGAATTTGAGGTGGCATGACTTTTCACCCAATAAGATCTTAAACTAATAGGTTTGAGCATATCTAGTCTGTGTGAGACTCCAACACTCCCCTCATAATCAAGTTCATATGTTGGGTCATGTCTGTTGATGGAGGATACTCCCCCTCACGGTCAAGGTCATGCCTAGTCGGTGTGGGACCAACACTGCCCCTCACGGCCTAGTCGATGTGAGACTCCAATACTCTCCCTCACGGTCAATCCCATATGTTGGGTCATGTCTATTGATGAAGGTAGTTGCTGACTCTAACTCCTCTCTCACCCGCTGGTCAAACATTCAGCTTAACTGAGTCTAGCTTTGGTACTATGATAAAATTTGAAGAAGACTTCACTTTGACACCATGATAGAATTTGAAATGGGTCTAACTCCTTACCCAATAAAGTTTTGATAGAATTTGAACTAAGTCTGACTCCTCACTCAATAAGACATTATTAAATAGAAGGATTACCCTCACTTATAAACCAGTATGCTTGAGAGTGTTTAGTCGATGTTAGATTCCAACAATATTAAGTAATTATATATATGTAATTGGTTGGATTTTTTGGTTTTATCATAAGTCTTAAGATAAGCACTTGCTACTAATAAAGTTTGAAATTTTTTTATTTTTTATGTTTCAAGAAAAAAAAATTACTGCGATAAATTTTCTAGTATGGTCGAAAATTACCTATAAATATACACTGCCGAAGTATACGACACACTTGTAGAGAAACGCGTCATTGTTGAACTTGAATTGTTTCCTAAGATATTTGTTTTTTTATTGGTAGTAAATAATACAGGTGGAGTGTTTAAAGCTACAGCAATTTGTTTTCTTTAGTGGCACTGGGCAAGGATTGACCATATAATGTTAGAATAAAAAAATAAAATAAAAAATAGGGAGAAAAATCTGACACGTAGACTTGATATATTTTACTAAATATTTTTATTTAATCCTGAGACTGACGTTAGATCTGATTTGACATCAATAAGCCAGTTGAGTAATAATTTTTGTTTGTGTTTTTAATCAAACCAAAAATTGCTTCAAATAATAATAAAAGAAAAAGAATCTGATGAAACGAGAAAAGTGTTTATTATTAAATATATATCCCTATTTTGCTATAATTAATTACTTAGGAGAGTACGCATAAACCAGATTTGTAAACAGAGTCATTATTATGTAATAAGATAAAAAACTTTTTGTGTACATAAAACTTCTATTTTTAATATTATTGATTAATGTAAACTAAACAATGTTTTCCTTTTTCAAATTCAAATTCAATTGGTTTTATTTTTATTTTTATTCAATCAACTATGCTTTATGAATTTTAAAACCAACCACTTGGCCTACTTTCATTGCATATGCTATTTAAAAAAAACACACACACAATTTCAAATTAAATTTGTAAAAATGATGACATCAGACTAGAACACGATTTTCTCATGTTATTAGATTTTTTAAGACATACAAGAAATGCTGAGCTTGAAATAGAAGTTTAATCAGAGTGCGAAAACTTCAACCAATTTGAACCCTTTAATGACTTGTTGCAGTTTTAACCCTAAGTTAACTCTCACATTTAATTTTCTTGACTTATTATATGGCCATTAGGTTTTCATACTTCAGTGGCTGGCCTTAATTAATGAAGATTCTTGTACTGAATTTTTCCACAAAGATAATAGACAGACAAAGACTCTCCCATGCAACTCTTGACTCTTCATAATCTAAAAGTTTAATCAAAAGTCATGTAATTGCTTAAACTGCTAATTGCTATAGATATTAATTTATTTTATTTACAGAAATAGAAATTTAATTTGTTGTTAATTTCTTAATGAATTTTGTTTTCTAAAATATAGGGTTTATATAATTATATTAAATTATGCAAATAGATGGATTTTAGACAAGGCATAGGGTTGGCAATTTTCTAGGCAAGGCAGTAATCCCAGCATGAAGGAGGCAAAACCCACCCAAGCCCTTTCCCAAAAATTGTAAAACATTTTTCTCAAATGAAAAATAAAATAAAATAATTTATAATTATAATACTCTTGAGAAGTATTGGAATAATAGTTGATTATTATAAAATAGATAAAAATAAAATAAACAATCTTAAACTTAAATTTTATCTTATAAATTAACATGATTTAAACCCGTAAGTGTTACTTCATAATTACTTTCTGGCTTGTCATTTACTCGTTATATTCCGACCCCACCGGCAAAGTATTTCTGGCTCCGCCCCTGATACCCGACCCTACCAAACGTTGTTGCCAACCATCAGGAGGTACAAAGATTTTAAACTACATATACTGAGGAACAAGTTATTGCATGGAAAAGCAAATGGTGGATAAATTCAATTGGAATAAAGGAAAATAGATATAAGTGGGGGTTGGATTAAACTTAAAACTGGGATGACAAGTGTGTGCTTTCACTTATATTAACTATTATTATTATATCTTATGTTAAAACAGCCATCTTATCAACTAACTAATGAAAAAGGGATGAAGGAAATTGATTGAAAGGAGGGACTAAAAGGTATCAACTCTATTGATTAATTTATACATGTAACTGCTAAATCTAGACATATAGCGATGATGGGTACCAAGACTCTTTTGTACTTTGGCTAGTTTAGATAAATTAATTAAATTGCACTATCACTCTCACTTCTAATAATATTTCTATTACATATGATTAGATGCGCCTATTAATAATTTAATTTATAATTGCCAATTAATTTTTACACAGACTTGAGATGCACGCTGTTTTGGCTATTGTCTATGTTTTCCAATATGCTTGGCAATTAAATTATCTATGATTAAGAACAAATTGTAAATAAATACATGTAGATAAATTTATTGAAATAGACAAGTCATGTAGCAATTTTCATTAATTTGCTTTGATCACTCTATATTGGTTATATTTCTAGATTTGACCCCATTTGTTTATTTTTCTTTATTTTATATTATATTATTTTAAGTTTATCTCCTTTAAAATTAATTTCTGGGTCTGTCCCTGTATAGTACAACACGGGAAAAATATAATATTAAAAAATTAAGACCACCATGAATGAAAAATGTTTTAGATTAATTAAAAAAAAATTACTAATCATCTAAAGGCCTAACATAATGGTGAAACCAGTTGGTGCAAGCATATATGGTAGAAATTTCAAAAGTTTACATCGATTATTGACTTTGTATGAGAGCAAGAATAATATTTGAAGTAATCATGGTGTCACTAAAAATATGAATTCACCTAAAAAGAACTTTATTGATCATTATAGGGAATGTGGTTTCTTATCTTTTGTTTAAAAGAAGCTACTTTTAAAGAATTTACTATTGATTATGGTAAGAGCTATCACTAGCTTTCTTATCTTTTAAAACTAGCTAGAGAGTGTCTATCTTCGAAATGTCACTATAATGGATGTGACTCAAACCCTTATCCAACCAATGCAATAACTTGCTTTTGCATGGTGGCTAAAATATCATGGTTAACCATGGTCCACAAAAGTACCTAAAGTCAATTAATCTATAGAACAATTGGAGGCCCATCAAAGTTGTATTATCGATCGCATCGCTTGCCTTTTCACATCCATTAAGATGAAGGTGACCCCTCAAGTGGATTATCCCTATTTCAATGAATTTATCGCTTATGCCATGCATCTCTTTGATTTATAATATGCCTTGGAATTGGAATTGAAGCTGGCATGGATTTGCCCTATTTCACTTTATTTTGAATAATCATGTCACAAACACTGTGCTCTAAACATGTTTAGTTTTTCTTTTTCCTTTTAATATAATTGCAAAGTAAACGTACCTTTCTGTTTAGGTAACCACAACCTATTTTTTATTGGGTACAAGTTTTTGGATTAATATTAGATATCTATAATTATCATAGACAAGTAACATGTATGACATATATATCAAACAAACGAAATTATTTTTATGCCTTATGTAATTTAACAAATCTAAATAAAGAATTAAAGTTGCTTTTTTCTTCCTACCATTTTGTAGTTTGGGGATCTCATCAGTCATCAACTTTCTAGTTTTATTATTATTTTTTCATAACCCCAAAAAACATCGCACTTGATTCTCAAGCCCGAATTCAAAATTAGAGCTTCCGCCAAGGAAAACAGTTAGATACAATTTATTGGTCATAATTTATTACCCATGATGAGGGGGGCACGAACCGCAGATAATAATTAGTAGGGTAAATTAGAAAGTACTATTATGGTTGCTTGGTAAGGAAGGGGGAAATACATATTCTGCTTTATTTTTAACCCACCAGGCATAAATAGGTGATTGAGGTGTGATAAGTGACTTGAAACCAACTAATAAAGGAAAACAAGAGAGGTAGGAGGTGTGATCTACATTGGTCCATGACGAAGTTGGATACTCCCGCAAACTCATTCATTAGCAACAAAATGTGGGTCTATACAATATGTCATTTTCTCACCGAAAGCCCCGTTAAACACGCAAGCATGGTTTTGTTTGGTTTTTCTCCAAATAAATAGGGCCCTCTTTCTCTACAAATAAAACACTACTCCTCATCTCACTCAGTAGAATAACCCATTAATATCCATGCCCACTTAATTATATATTCCCTCCTTCCTCTTTTTTTTTTTTTAATCACATATAATGGCCGTCCACTACCACCCTCACAATCTCCTCCATTACGTCTTTTCTTTCAAGTCATTCATTCTAATAATGCCCATCGGTATTTTTGTATAGAAGAAATGTATAAGAATAACAGATACGTTATATCATTTGTATATAAATTTATTAACATGTAAATTAAATTTTTACCTAAATAGAGAAAAATTCAATGTAAATTACGGTAATAAGTCCAGTTTGATATTTCTTTTCTTTCATTTTCATCTGAAATCGTTATTATTAATTTGTCCTACCTAAAGCTATTTTCTCTGCTATGGATGACATGTGTTTTTTGTTGGTTGTATCAAAACTTCTCCACATAACAGACTTATTTTTTTCAGTGTTTTCATGACGTTAGTGATATACAGTTGTGACCAAAAGACTCGGCTTTCCAAGATAATTTTTTATCACTTTCTACAGCACCCATTCGTTATAGATCTGCCAAAGAAATTCTTCTTATATTCCTTATTTCCAAGGTTATTTTTGAAGACCTTTGTGATTCGAGTTTACTTCAAGATCGTCATGACAGTTACTAGTAAGAATACGTCATACAAAGCTGGTATCATAAATAAAGATTCCACGCCTAATTATTAATCTCTAACGCTTAATATATATAGAAGTTAATATTTTATTTTATGTAGATAATAATTTTGAGGAAAATAGAAACATTCTGAATCATGCATAAATATGTACCTTAATTTCTATTAAAGTTTCTTAATTTTGCTATACATGACTCTTACTAATTATTGGCTTAGATTGAATTGATAATCATACATATAGTGCTATCATGTATTTTTTGCAGCACAGATTAGAGAGGAATATCTTATAGACTATTTATTCAATCTTCCGAATAATAGACTATTTTTAATAAATCAAGAATAAGGTTTCTGTATATATATATAAGCCATATATTTAGTAGGGTTTTATAGGGCAAGTCTAACTTCAGTTATTATAGTTATATCAATAAAAAATAATTTATATATTAAACTAACACTACATGCTAAGGCTACCATAATCAAGTTCTTCATGATGATTAGAAATTTCAGTTAAAAAACTCTTACTTTCATTCCCGGCTTCAATGCTTGGACTCTTGCGATACAAGTATTTAAACAAAACCTAATTTCATTTACTATAGTCAAAAGCATTTAAAGTTTTTCTAAGAATTATATAATCTTAAATATATTTCTTTCAATCCATCATTCTGAATAGATTATTCACACATGTTTCATTTTTATTATTTGGTCTGTCACTTTTTGAGACATAAATAAATAAACTTATAATACCTTTTTTCATCCATATCTCCAATGAACTAACAAGTTTTCTTCTGCTCCTTTCTACTATAAATTCATTTTCATTTTCATTTATGCTCCAAGTCTTTTTAAAATGGATGAAGTCAATAGATATACCTAATCTTCTATCAAACACGAAGTCAATATTCTTACTTTCAAACAATTGGTCCACCTGTAAATAAAACGTATTAAGAAAAAATAAGAAAATTAATAATTTATTTAAATATTTTTAGAGACTTACACGATCAAATCTACACCTTATCCTTAGACGAGTGATCCGTAAACAGCCACGTAATTATAAGCACTAATCAAAAGTTATTAGCCAACACATCTGGGTCCCGTAGCCTTTTAAACACAAACTCATTGGATTAGTGCACCAACTTGTGGGTCCCATGATGTGTTCATGATGGCATCTGTACTTGCGTCAAATGCTCGTCATTCTGGGTCCCATAATGTACTGCTTTCTTATACGTGTCGGATTGAGAGCACCTTCGCGTAAGATGTCCCTACAAGATTTTGTCGGTAGCGGGGCCCACTATCCAATCAATTTGGTTTTGGTTTTAGCTTTTGAGTGAGTCCCTGTTGCCTGTTGGCAGTTGGTCAATGCAGCAACCAATGAAACCATTTGTGAGGTTTTCTTTCAATACAATAATTTGACATTTATATAGACTTATTTATCTTTTTAAAATGCTTAATAATTTCTATAATCACTTGGTTTTTGTTAACATGAAGAGAGATTTTATTAATGAGAATCCAATAAGTTCCTTTATATTAAAAATTACAAAAATATTACATTAATGTGGATAGAAAAACTACTAGAAAATTGCATATGGATATTTCAAATCTTTCGAGAAGGCATGGAACAAAAAAATTAGTAAGATCTTTATAAGTATTTTGGTGTATCTAAAAAGTTGTCAATAAAATTATTTTATGCTTCACTAATTATCAATATGAATATATCAAGATCAAATTTATGAGAACCTAATGGATCAAATCTATGAATATTGAGCCCAACTCTTGATTTAATTAGAAAAATATTATTGATCATTTGGACGAACGCATTAACTAAGTGGTTAACTTATATAAATCTTACAAATTCGTGTCATATATTAAATTTAAGGGTTAATATAATATATAATACAAGTCACGACTGAAGAAAATTCTAATCCCAATTCAATCTAGTATTCGTTTTTTTCATCTAATTGTTGGACTAGCAATAAAAAAGAAAATCTATTATAAAAAAAATTGTATATTAAAATTATTTATAAAGTATGAATTGTGTTTCATTCATTATTTTTTTCCATATTGACAAATGATAATTTATATTGGTGAACTTGATTAGTTCTCTCAAGAAAAAAAAGATTCGCTGGTGAACTCTTATGGATCATAATAATTACATCAAGCTAAACAATCCAGATTATTTATTCATAAATTTATATGTCACACAATGCAATGATTTTTAATTTAATTTAATATATATTATGAGGAAATTTCTTATATACAAAGTAAACACTTCTTACTAGTTACATTCAAGAATATATATATAAACTATGTTAACGTATGGGCCAAAAATCGTATTAGGCTTGATGAGACTCAATAACGAAATAATCATGTTACGACCTAATACCTTATCCTAATTTCGATTAGGCCTACGCTTAAATCCATATTATGGATTGACCGTTCCATGAGTTGAGCATTCCTACAAGTTAAGCTAAATCAGGGTCTAGCCCATTACCTCACATTTGTCCCAAAATAGGAATTAGAATCATATTCACTTTCCACTTTAGTCAAGATCCAAGATTTTATTGGAATTGGTAATCTTAATTCGATAAAGGCAACTCATAAGATTTCCTTCATAATTATAACTCCTATATCAAGTAGGACTCAGAGTTCTACTAGGACTCCAACGTCTTGAGTTCACTATATAAACAGAGGCCAACCTTCTTATAATGCATTCAGAAATCACCCATAGCTTTATCTCCTAAATTCTTGCTTCCAAGAATCTCTGTTTTCTTCGCCATAAGGCTTAGTTCCGACTAACTTTACCACCTTCAACCACCACAAAGCTATGCACTGGCCACTTTGTGTTAGTTTAGCCCTAGTAGCATTACAATAAACCTTTTCCTACTCTCATCCTTCATTAAATACCTTCAACTATGTTGACTTAAGTGTCGAAGTGCCTACAACTAACATCACACCGGTGTCACCAAAGCCTTCACGTTTGTGCTTTCTCTTTGTGCAAGTCCATCTGATTATCAGTGGCTCGCTTCACACAAGATTTGTCCCTTCTGAATCAACCATAGATTTTACTGTCTACGGTTTGGCACCCACCATGGGGCCTTGACAATCTTTCGACTCCCAATGACCTACTCCATTCGCTCTAACTCCCTCCACTCAGCCATCACGATTGGAACCACTAAAACCTCTCACCTGATGTTGCGGCTCAGATCGCCGCTCTCACCACACTTGTGCAAGAGAGCAACAACAAATACCAAACCTTAGAAGCACACAATGCCGCAACCATTGTAGAGAACCAAGCCCTTCAGGATAAGGTAAACTAATTCTATTCCCCCGATAGGACAATGAGTCAGCAACACACGCCTCTTCCTTTCGCTTTCCTATTCATCGAAGATAACTATTCACAACCTTGGATCATGGAACCTTAACAAGCCAATCCCATGTCAACTTGGATCTAACTACTACAGCACGCCTAGTTGAGCCGACCCATACCGGGTCAACTCAATCCATTGTCAGTCACTAGTGGGCAGCGAAAAACCAAAATAAACCCCCACACACAACAACATAGATGCCAAGGAACTTATACCAGATTTACGTTGTTTGTATAAGAAGTAAAAATCCAAAATTATACCTGCGTTTAAGGCTCCTTGTTGCAATGCGGATCGCTCCCACTCTAAGCTAAGAGTGTACTTCTGGTATCCACATGAAGATAGGACGGGTGATCGTCTTATGGTCTCAAGTGCTACCAAGAACACAAGGATCAAGGATGCTGAATTTTTTTTGGGAAAATTCTCTTCTCCCCCTAAAGAGAAAACGTGAGAGAGAGAGAGAGAGAGAGAGGTGGCTAGGGTTTCTTTTATTTTGCAAAGGGTTTTTTTTTTTTTCTCATTTAATTTTTTAGTTGCACTTAAATAGTGCACATTGAAAAACCTAATCTAATATGGAATAGCAATCTACTTATTCCATATTAAGATTAGCAATATTCCAATACTAAACAAAGCATTTCAATTCAAATTTAAAAATTAAATTTGAATTCCATATTATCAAAATTAATATTAATAAATATTAATATTAAATAATATGTGTTATATCTATATTAAACTAAATATTTAAATATACAATCTCATTAATTTAATTTCCATATGAAATTAAATATAGGCAGCAACATCAGCAAATTTAATTGCATTGTGAGATTACCTAAATGCTCTTTCATATTAAAAGATGAAAATACCCTTTTCGTCATAAATGATGAAAACGTCTCTCTCACTTATCCATCCTTAATCTGTCTTCTATGTGTGTGACCTGGAGGCTCCTCATCATATCAGTAGTGAGTAGTCTCGCGATTGACACCAATCAATCGTCTCACTAAATACAGACCAAGATTGGCCTCTACCAAGGCATCATGGCCACCCGATAGATTTGGATTTAGCGAATCATCTTACTTATCAACAATATAGTTACCGTGCAATTCAATCCTTTTCATCATCCATTATCTCATCAAAGGCTGAGGCACAAAAGTAGTGTCAAGCTCGGATATCTTGTATATCTCGATATTCGGTTATTGGACCAACGACCGAAATAGATTAGATTGAGCTATAACTCAATCCCACTATGGCCACAGATATAATGTCTTTGCCATCTATCAAATTACTCAGTGAGATAATTTCTCCCGTACCCGAAAGTGACGAATCCTCTGTTAATCCACCATAGTCTTGATACACTTTTCGATATAGCCAATCACTATCATTCTGATAGCTCTGAATAGAACTACGTTGGGCTAGTCTCAAACTACACCAATTGGTGCACAAGAGAATCCGGTGATCTTAAGTTTAAGGATTTCATGTACCACCATTTGTTAGAGGATTTATTCCACAGACACTAGGGTTACTGTCTATGTTGAATCCTCTAATGGGTATGTCCAGTGAATTCGCCTATGACAAACACCCATGTGTTGCACCAAATTGTCGACAAATAACTTTGACAAGTGAGATTTGTCACTGTCTTTCGACAGGGTCATTTAACACTATGATAGTCTTACCCTATTATATGTGTCCTTAGTTAGAATAATATTGGGGCTATGGACATTTTTAGAATGACCACCATATGTGATCATAGGGTCCTCACTATCGAGATTTGAAGCACTCGATACCTTTATCACGGTTCTACCATTCTAAGGACATACATTATAACATATATAAAATACGAATTACATAATGTAGAAAATGCCTTTTACTAATTATAAACATTATTACGAGAGTTAACATTTACAAAATGGATTGGCTTTAGGGCACTTACTCTAACAATCTCTCACTTGCATTATAGCCAATCATTCATATCTTTAATATCGAATGACCTCAAGTGCTTTTCATGCTTCTGTTGTGACAGAGGCCTTGTTGGTGGATCTGCGAGATTGTCCTCAGTATGTACTTGGCAAATCTACACATCTTTCCTCTCAGCCATTTCTCTGATGAGATAAAATCGCTTGAGTATGTGTTTGGACTTCTGGTGAGACTTGTTAGGAAATAATCAAGTCATGGCAGCGGAAAACAAAAATATATAACAGTAGATCGTTCCCTTAGAACCAAGATCAGGGCATAAATTTTCAGTTTATACATTAAATCAAAATCTGCAATAAATTCATATTAGAGTTAAGAATTCATACGCACGTTTAGAGGCTCCTCCAACTTGTCTCTGAATGAGTTTCGCTACCGATCCTAGAGTAGGATTGAACCAGTGGTAGTCCACACGAAGATAACCCAAAGAACTAAAGAAGGATTTGCTAGATCCTCTTTAGCCTTAAGAAGCAAGAACAAGAATCAAATGAAATATTTGATTCAACCAAATGTAAAGTGGCATGGGAAGAGAGAAAAAGGGGGTTGGAGGTCTTTTTTTTTTTTTTTTTTTTTTTTTTTTTTTTTAATCAAAAGTGATTGAATGAATATCTTATTTAATTCACAAAATGTTGCACTTATATAGTGCGCACAATGCCATATTCCATCATGAAATAGGCTTGGGCACCGACCCAAACAACCCCTATGTCCAAACAACCCTATTTAGATATTTTTATTTTAATTAAATTCAATTAATATATATATAATATATTAACATTTAACAATAACAATAACAATAACAATAACAATAATTCATTTAAATATATGCGTACACATATTTAAATATAATCTCACTTATTTAATTTTAATATCAAATTAAATAAAGACAACAACCTCAGCAATTATAATTGCACTATGAAATTATCAAAATACCCTTTCGCCTAAAAAGACGAAAATGCCCTTCTCATAAACTGATTCTTAAGTTATCTTCTATGTGTGTGACCCGTAGGCTCCTTATCATACCGGCAGTGTGTAGTATTGCGATTAATACCAATTAATCGTCTCACTACACACAGACCAACATTGGCTCCTAGCAAGGCATCATGGCCACCCCATAGATTCGGATTCAGTGAAGCAGCTACCTGTCAACGATATGGTTACCATACAATCCAATCCTTTCATCATCCATTATCTCACTAAGACCGAGGCATAGAACAAGTGTCAACCTCAATTACTCTTGATATGTATGCATTCAGTTACTGGACCAATGACCGGAATATTAAACTAGATAGAGCAACAACTCAATCCCACTGTGGCCACAGTTTTAGTGTCATTGCCATTTATTGAATTGTGCTGTGAGATAAATTCCCCGTACCTGGGAGTGATGAATCCTCTGTCGATCCACCATAGTCTTGATACACTCATTGATGTAGCCAATCACTACCGTATTGACACCAATCAGTGCACAAGGCGCTCCGGTGATCTCAAGTCTAAGGATCACATGCACCATTATTTGTTAGAGGAATTATTCCATAGACACTGGGGTTACCATCCATATGGATCCTCTAGTGGGTCAGTCCAGTGAACTTGCCTACAGTAAGCACCCATGTGTTGCACCAGGTTGTCACCAAACAACCTTGACAAGTGAGATCAGTCACTGCCTGTAATACTTTCTTTCTAGCTAGTATACTCGTAAAATACTCAATAAAACTCATTAAAAATATATCTAAGAAATACACATATAAACTAGTAATAAAGTATGGGCCCATTTTAATTTTTCTTTATATACAAATATTTACAAAATATACTCAAAAGAATAACTTGACAGTGTAGCCCAACCCTTCCACTACGTGACATTCCGAGTGACCGCAACTCACCTATTACCTGCAAAAACATTGAAAACAACGAAGTGAGCACTAAAGGCTCAGTAAGTAAACCCACTATGCTACCGTTCTCTCTCCGTTGCTTAAATTCCAAATTTTCTTTCCTTACATCACATTTCTCGATTATTCTATATTCTTTCTCTGTTCTTTCTCTATTCTTTCTCTGTTTTGCTCTCTATTTTTCTCTCAATTTTCTAATTTCTCTCTACTCATGATAAGGAGCATGATATTATGCCTATTCATGATGCAAATGCATAAATTATGCATTTTCTTTTCTATTTTTCTTATTCTTATTCTGTTTTCTGTTTCTTTTTCTTTCTTTCTTTCTTTCTTTCTTTTCTAGTCTTTCTTTCTATTCTTTCTATTCTTTCTTTTCTTCCTTTTCTTTCTTTCTTTCTTTCTTTCTTTCTTTTCTATTCTTTCTTTCTTTGTATTCTTTCTTTTCTTGCCGATCGGACTCGGTTGAGGCATGGATTTGGAGCCTTGGCCGTGTGAGTGAATTCTCTAATTCTGGGTACAGTCCTCATCCACACGCACTTCTAACGGACTGTACAATTATTCTTTCTGAATTCTGAGGCCACTCACTAAAGGCGGCGTGCATGTGGGACTATGTCACTCACGGGCTCCCCATCGCAACAACCTTCTCTTCTTTTTATATTTTTACACTTCTTTAACTAAAAATTCAGATTTGAATATCTTTAATATTCTCATTTCTTTCTATTTTCTCTTTAACACATGTTAGTGCTTTTTCATGCACTTATGAATATGTATGCATGTAGATGGTTTCATGCTTATAATTCTTTCTAAATGCAAATGTTTAAATGCAAGGATGCCATGTAGCATAAAAATAAGTTTCTCTCTACCATCTACAAACTCATATCAATTCATAATATGTATACATGGAGATGGTTTCATGCCTATAATTCTTTCTAAATGCAAATGTTTAAATTCAAGGATGCCATGTAGCATAAAAATAAGTTTCTCTCTACCATCTACAAACTCATATCAATTCATAAATGAATAAAACTCATGCATACACTTCTCTTGGACATTTCATCAAACATATTGCATGCATAATCAAACTCTAATTTGACTACAATTCTATCTCTTTCTCAAGCTACCAATATTTGGAGTAAAACTCCCTTAAACAATTACCAAACATGTCCAAAATAATACACTCCAAAAATTCTACTCAACTCTTTCTAACTTCAACCAAACTTCAATTAATCATCGTACAACCAAAACCACTTCTCATGGCTAAATTCTATTCATCAATAATCATCAAACTCATCAATAATTCATCAATTCCATCAACAATCCTCAAAATCATAAATATAAACATATATGTAAAATCTCTACACACTTGATTTCTCAAATCATAACTTGGGTGGGATTTACTTACCTTTAATATGAGCAATCCAACCTCTTTAAGAATCTTCTTGATCAAACTCTCTTCTTCTTAAATCCTATGAGCACAAACAATTAAAAATCAACACTTTAAAAATGAAAAATCACTTCTTACTGCAAGGATCTTACCTCAAGTTGCTTGGGATTGAAAATCCACTCAAAAATACCCAAAACCTATGAATTTCCATTGAAGAAAAAATTGAAGAATTTGAGAGAATATACAGGTGAAAGTGGCGTGAAAATGGGTAAGAGTGGCTAGGGTTTCGCTCTTCAATTTGATATAACATAAAAATATATATATTAGTTTCCCATTTTGCCCTTGCACTTTCTTTAAAATTTCATCTATGTCCTTTAGTCAATTACCATAATGCCCTCATTTTTATTGCATTCTCCATGAAATTCTATCTCTTTTCACTCCCCACTTTTTCAACTAATTTTGAGTGAAAAGACCACTTTACCCTTAATGCAAGTTTAAGGCATTTTCTTCACATTTTCCTTAAAATAACCTTAGCAAAAATCAACTAAAGGTATAAGAGCATAAATTAAATTACATACCTCCATGTGGGCGTTACACTACCTTTCGACAGGGTCGTTCAATACTATGACAGCCTTACCGTATTATCTGTGCCCTCACTTCAAAATAATATTGGGGCTACGGACGTTTCTAGAATGACCACCATATGTGCTCATAGGGTTATCACTACCAAGATTTGAAACACTTGATACCCTCGTCACGGTTCTACCATTCTAAGGACAAATATCAATACATACAATATGATTTACGCGATATATGATGCGTCCAAATGCAACACCTAATTTTACCTCACTAAATTCTAATGCAAAGTCGTGTAGTAGCAAAGAACAAGTAAGGGTCTTTCCCACAGAGGATTTGTGAACTTAATTAATTATATACTTCTAACGGGGTTTGTCACGAATTATAAAAACTCAACAAAAACTAAAAAAACTCAAAGCAAACAATGTAAATCAACAACTAATAACGAAAGAGAAATCAATGAGATAAACAAGATTGAAGGTTTATTCGCCACCACTAGACACGGATTGCATATAATAAAAGCACTCTTTAACTTTCTACCCTCTTGATCATATTAGCTCAGAAAATATCAAACGTTGATAAGTCTTATCTCTCCTGACTGAGTCGTTGGACTAGACACGGTCATAACCCAATTCCCTATTTATTAAATAACCTAGGATACGATCTCTAGATTCAAAGTAATAAAAGCATTAAGTTGCGAGAGACCTACTGAATCAAGGCTAAACTCATATGGTCGGTTTAGTTATCTTGAGTGATTACCCCCCATGTATGCAGGCATGCACTTTACCACTAGTTATTTAGGTTAATAAAGCGATTCCGTACTAAACAACCTAAATTGGCAATAATAGATTAATCCTAACGATTTAATTGCCACTTAAACAATTAGAAAAATCTAGTTAGACCCTATTTTTAGAGAAATAATCACATAACCAAGAGGGATCAAAAGATAAAAAGATGCAGATTTTATTAATCACAAGACATGTCTAGGGTTTTGAAATCACCCTCAATCACAAAAGAATTAGTTCTTCATGAATAAATATGAGAACGTCATTGTATTATTCATAAAAAAATAATAATAACAATGAAGAAGAAAAACTTAGTGAAACTTGGTTGGATTAATGAAGTTGATGATGATCTCCTCCAATTCTTCTTCTCCGAGCCTTCTTTAATCTCCTTTTTCCTTCAGTTCCTGAATATATTTGTTCTCTTTTTTTTTTTTTATCTCTAAAAGAAATCCCCAAAATAATGCTAAAAGACTTCTATTTATATCCCACAAGGGTTAGAGTTTTGTTTTCCTTAATTTTAGTTAGTTTAGGACTCTTAAACCCTATTTTCCTAGTCAACAACGGAAGAAAAATTTCCAGCTGTCGTGACTATGCCCCAGAACTGTGCTGCGGCATGGTTGATTCTAGACTAAGTGTGTTGCGGCATGGTTGGTTCTAGACTAAGTGTGCTACAGCACAGTGCTGCGGCATGGTCCAATTCCTCTACTAACCTTGCATCATTCTTCAGCACTCCAAAGACGGTGATTTTTTAGCATGATAACGATGAAATCTGGCAATGTGATAAACATATGAAATTTAGCCCTTTGAATCACTTTCCAACAGTTCAAGAATCATCTTGATAAAATATCTACAGCTCAAGTTATTGTCAAAAAACTAAGACATGCTCAAACTGGAGCGTAATCTAGAATTTCCTCTTTACTTCAAAACTCCATAACTTCTTCAATTCAACTGCGATTCTTGATCCGTTTGTTTCCAATCATCACAAATTCTATCGCTAACATCATCTCTCATCTGAATATTATTTTTGAGCCTTATTCCCTGAAAACACAACAAAAATACCCATGATTTTAAAAGTGCGTTTATGAAACAATTAAGTTAATTCGTGCGAATTAATCCTAATTTCCCACAAATGATACCTATAAACCACTAATTATAAGTGTATTTTCAAGCACTTATCAATATAGTATAAAATTCCTTTTATTGATGAATGAACGTTATTACAAAGAGTCAGTTCTATAATAATTGATTGGCTCTAGGGCACCTACTCCTTTTGCCTGAGCTATTGCTCTATTGTTGTCACAATAGACATCTATTGGATCAACAATCGTGGAAACATACCAAGTTCTGTGACAAACATCTTAATCCAAACCGCCTCCTTAGCCGCATCGGATAATGCAATATAGTCAACCTCCCTTGTAGAGTCTGCTATAGTGCTTTGCTTGGGCTCTTCCAGCTCATTATAGCTCCACTGAGACAAAATACAAACCCAGACTACGAGCGATAATCATCTTTATCCATTTGGAAACTAGCATCACTGTATCCTCTTACAATGAACTCATCTTCTCCTCCATAAATCAAAAACATATCCTTAGTCGATTTCAGGTACTTAAGGATGTTCTTGAAAACTATCCAGTGTCGCTCACCTGAATCCTATTGATATCTACTACAAGTGCTTAATGCACATGGGACATCAACTCGAGTATATAACATGACAAACATGATGGATCCAATTGCTGACGCATATGGGATCTGTTAGAGTAGATGCCCTAGAGCCAATCAATTATTGTAGAATTGACTCTTTGTAATAATGTTCATTAATCAATAAAAGGCATTTTATTCTATATCGCGTAAATCATTATTATTGCAATATGTATTGATATATGTCCTTAGAATGGTAGAGCCGTGACGAGGGTATCAAGTGTTTCAAATCTTGATAGTGAGAACCCTATGAGCACATATGGTGGCCATTCTAGAAACGTCCGTAGCCCCAGTATTATTCTGAACTAAGGGCACAGATAATACGGTAAGGCTATCATAGTGTTGAACGACCCTGTCGAAAGGCAGTGACTGATCTCACTTGTCAAGGTTGTTTGGTGACAACCTGGTGCAACACATGGGTGTTTGTTGTAGGCGATTACACCACAGCAAGTTCACTGGACTGACCCACCAGAGGATTCCATATGGATGGTAACCCCAGTGTCTATGGAACAAATCCTCTAACGAATGGTGGTGCATGTGATCCTTAGACTTGAGATCACCGGAGCGCCTTGTGCACCGATTGGTGTAGTTTGACACTAGCCTAACGCAGTTCTTTTCAGAGCTGTCAATACGGTGGTGATTGGCTGCATCAAGGAGTGTATCAAGACTATGGTGGATTGACAGAGGATTTATCACTCCCGGGTACGGGAGAAAGTTATCTCACGGCGCAATTCAGTATATGGCAATGACACTAAAACTGTGGCCACAGTGGGATTGAGTTGTTGCTCTATCCAGTTTATAATACGGGTCATTGGTCCAGAAACTGAATAAATAATATCGAGAGTAACCGAAGGTTGACACTATTTCTATGCCTTCGTCTCGTCGAGATAACGTATGATGAAAGGATCGAATTGTACGGTAACCATATCGTTGACAGGTAGCTACTTTGCTGAATCCGAATCTATCGGGTGGCCATGATGCCTTGCTAGGGGCTAATCTTTGTCTGTGTGTAGTGTGACAATTAATTGGTGTTAATCGCGATACTACTCACTGTCGATATGATAAGGAGCCTACGGGTCACACACTTAGAAGATAATTTAAGAATCGTTTTTGTGAGAAAGGTATTTTCGTCTTTCAGGACGAAAGGGTATTTTGGTAATCTCATAGTGTAATTAAATTTGCTGAGGTTGTTGCCTGTATTTAATTTTAATATTAAAATTAAAATTAATGAGATTATATTTAAATATATGTGTGCATATATTTAAATGAATTATTATTAATAATTAAATGTTAATACATATTATATATATATATTAATTGATTTTAATTGAGATAATGATGGAAATTAAAATAAATCAAATTGGGAGTGTTTGGCAACATGGGGCGTTTGGGTTGGAGCCCAAGCCTATTCCGTATGGGATTAGGGCAAATTGTTTTTAAATATAAAAGGAAAAGTGTGTGTGATTTTAATTAAGGGTTTTTTCTTTGAAAAACCGAAAACACACAGCAGCCCTTTTGCTTCTCCCACGGCAGTAACACCAAGTGCCTAAAATCAAATCAATTGATTTTGTTTTCTTCTTAATCTTGAAGCCAAAGAGGATCTAGCAAATCCCTCTTTGGTTCTTTTAAGATTGTCTTCGTGTGGACTACGCAGGTTCGATCCTACACTTGGATCGGTAGCAAAACGTTCGTCGACAAATTTGGAGGAGCCTTCAACGTGCGTTTGTTTCTCTTAACTCATGTTGAATATTTATGCAGATTTTATTTAATACAAATTGTAAAATCATACCCTTGATCTTGGCTCATGTAAACGATTCTGTTATATTATATTTTTCATTTCCGCTGCGTATACGGGACCGTTTACTAACAGGATCCTCTTCATTCTATCTCTCTCATTGTGTGTTTTATGACACATATCCTTAGAGAGAGAGAGAGACCATGTGACATTGGAAGAAATCCCTTCTTGGATTCTTTCATACTGAATCTCTTCAGTACCTTGTCTATATATGTACTTTCACTTAGGCCAAGCAACCTACACGAATCTTTATTTCGAGGATGTAGACTACGTCTCCTAAATCCTTCATGGAAAAGCACTTAGATAACTAAGTCTTTACCAACTGCAAGTTCAGTATATCGTTCCCGATTAGAAGTATGTCGTCGACATACAGCACCAAGAATGCCACTGCGCTCCCACTTACTTTCTTGTAAACACATGACTCTTCTTCGTTCTTGATGAAACCAAATTCTTTCACGGCTTCATCAAAACGAATATTCCAGCTCCTTGAAGCTTGCTTTAGTCCATAAATGGACCTTTACAACTTGCATATCTTATCAGCTTATCCATCAAGAACGAAACCATTGGTTTGTGTCATATACACATTCTCTTCAAGGTTTCCATTCAGGAAAACTATTTTGACATCCATCCACCAAATCTCATAGTCGTGATATACAGCAATCACAAGCATAATCTGGATAGACTTAATCAAGGCAACCGGCAAAAAGGTTTCTTAATAGTCAATACCATGAATTTATTTGAAACCTTTGGCAACTAGTCACGCCTTATAGGTATGCACCTTGCTATCCATGTCAATCTTCTTCTTAAAAACTCATTTACACCCTATGGGTTTTACCCCTTAAGGTGGATCCACTAGAGACCACACTTGGTTCTAGTATATGAAGTCCATCTCAAATTTCTTGGCTTCAAGCCATTTAATGGAATTTGGATCCAATATAGCATCATCGTAGGTTTTGGGTTCATTGTCTTGGTAGACTAGTACGTCAGCATGCTGAGTGATGAGAAAACTAGATCTCTCGGGCTCATGACGTACTCTTCCAAACCTACATAACTCCTATGTTACTTAAGGTGCTTCACTTTGATCCACAAATTGTGAAATAACCTCCTCATGATGTTCAACCACTTCTTATGGCATATCATCCATTCTTTCGTCTAATGTATCATGTGGTTCTAGAATTTCATCGAGTTCTACTTTTCTCCCACTAGTAACTCTTTGAAGAAATTCCTTCTCTAAGAAGACATTAGTACGAGCAATAAAAACTTTATGCTCTTCTAGGTGGTAGAAATAATATCCTTTGGTCTCCCTAGGATACCCCACAATACATTTATTAGATTTCGGGCCTAGCTTGTTCAAAGTCAATTTCTTGACATAAGCTTCGAACCCCAAATCTTCAAATAAGACAAGTTGGGCTATTGCCCATTCCATAGTTCATATGGAGTCTTATCTACAGACTTTGATGACACACAGTTAAGTACGTGAGTTGCAATCTCTAAGGCGTAACCCTAGAATGATGTGGGTAGATCACTTAAACTCATCATGGACGTAATCATATCAAGTAAGGTCCCATTCTTCCTTTCAGACACACTATTATGTTGGGGTGTATACAGAGGGGTGAGTTGTGAAACTATCCCACACTTCTTTAGGTATTCAGAAATCCCAAAGCTCAAGTATTCATCTCCTTGATCTGACCGAAGAGCTTTATTACTCTTAAACCAACATATTCTGTACTTCACTCTTAAAATTCTTTGAATTATCAAAGGCTTCAGATTTATGTCTCATAAGGCAGATATAACCATATCTAGTGAGATCATATAAATGTGATGAAATACGAATATCATCTCTGGCTTCAATTGTTAATGGACTATATACATCCCTATGGATGATGCTAACAATTCAGTAGCCCTTCACTTTGTCCGTGAAAGGAGACTGGTCATCTTGCCTAAAGGCATGACTCGCATACCTTAAATGACTGAAAGTCAAAAGGATCCAAAACCCCATCCCTTTGAAGTTTTACAAGTAGGTCTGATTACATGACCCAATCTACAATGCCAGGTCGGACGTGCGCTGTGCTAAAACCAATGCACGCGCGGCGACTAACTCATCGCTGCAGCGAGCGCACTTCCAAGTGTGCAGGGGGTAAATGCAAAGTTTCAAAACTTTTGGACCAAACATAAATCTGCAATGTCAGGGGGTAATTGTATTAACCCAAATTTTAGAAATTGATTGTTTTTTTAAATGTATGCTTGTAATGTTTGTATATTGCATGGTGCCCGGTACATGAGCTTAGACCTAAGGGTGAATGTTTAAAAATATTTGGGTAGTATGGTTGTATTATTTATTAAATAGGGCCTGCGTGTCCTGCTTTCTCCTCCTCGATGTAATCTTTTCTCATCAATTCCCCTCGAATGTAAATCGAGGTTTCTAAATTTATTGATGTAAAGAAATTGTATAATTATTTATTGTAAATTTAGAAAGATATTTTTGTAATGTACTTGAAGTCAGAGCAAAGGACGAGCAACCATACTTGAAGACTCAAGATTTTTATTACAGGACCTAGGTGACCCAACGATTCCTTCGGCTCGAGGAAATCGATTTTAGTGTGGCCATGTACCGGCACGTTTAATTTTATTTAGAATGCATGCTAAGGTTGAATGTTTGATAACATGCCAAACAATGTCATTCTAACAAAGATAAAATTTGGTGAGACATTAAATAACAAAACCCTCAATAAAGTATATTAAGTCACGAAAGCTTCCATCACCATGGTTTTAATCAAACCACTGTTCGTCGAAACCTTGTTCGCCAAAGCGAGGGTACACTTCTACCAGTGGGACGTTTAAAATGCATTGGAGTTTTCCTTAATGGTGATGGGTCGACTAAAATGACGGTTTGCTTGTTCGCCAAAGCGAAGGTTGAAAACACGCGTCATAGGCATAGTAGAGCAGTAACATATTGTGTGTATGTGGTGACATTTAGTGTCCACTCTAAGATACTGAGATCACCTTGAGGACGATGGCATGTACTGTCCATTGGATTGTGTGATTGGCTTGTTGGCTTTCTCACATTTGAGGTTGATAGTGGGAGCTATCAACTGGTGTGGATTGAGTTTGTTGGCCTACCTAATCAACCATTTTGGCTTGTTCGCCAAAGCGAAGGTTTGAAATGGGCAGGATGGGATCTCGGTCCACTAGGAAAGTCAACGGGCTTTCCGGTTAATGGTGAGGGCTATTAACTGTAGTAAAATGTGGGAGCTTCGTTTAATAAAAGACCATATTAAACAATAATAATGAACATGGTAATAACGGTTACTTTTTCTGCACTTGTAGATTCAATTAAATTTGAGCAAAATGTCCCAACATCAATGCGACAAATCACGAAATGGGAGAGAAATGGAATGGTGAAAATTTCGTTGACTGGTATAGAAGTATAAATAATATACTTCAGTCAAGCGATAGATTATACACCATTGAGAAGCTCTATCACCAGAGCCTGTGATAGTTCTATCCATAAGACTGGGTATGTATATGTGAAGCATTACATGATGCAAAAGCAGAAATGACTAGAACATTGTGCTGCATCAATGGCACCATTACTGCGACAACAGTGCCATAAAATGCATTTAGCTTCTATTCTTCATTTTCTTCGAAGAAATGAGAAGTATTAGGTGTCTCGGTCGTTATTCAGATGTAGGATGGAAGAGGGTACCAAAATTGGCGATCATATACTCAAGTGATCAAGTTATGAACAGCTTGAGATTTTGGGATGTGGACTTAGAGAAGGTTTAGCAATAAACCTAATTTTACAGTCATTACCGGATTCTTATTTCATTGTCTATGACTTTATTGAGGAAGATAAGAAGAATACCCTTTCGAGCTTCTGGATTGTTGAAGACTACTGAGTCAGGCATGAAAATGTCAGAAACATTGACGTTGGTTTAAAGCAACTCAAGTGAAAAGAAAAGGGCTCAGAAGTAGATGGAAGAACTGTTGCAGAAAGAAAGGCGTTTGTCCTCACTGCGGGAATCTAGTCACTGGAGAAAACATTGCAAGGCCTTCCTAGCAAAAGGGAAGAGAAATGTACTTCTTCGTCAGGTACGTTATTGAGAATAAACTTATCCCGTAAACATCTAGTGACACAAGAGTGGTACTCACATTTGATTGATGTGTAGGAACTACGTAGTAGAGTAGATTGCTCGGAGGGAGAGGTGGACCACCAGTTGGAAATGAAGCACGTGCGTCGCTACATTTGCTGTAGGATCTTATCGTCTGATTTAGCGATGGATGTTTCTTGGACTTGTGGATTATTATGGTTTTTCTTCAGTTTCTAGAAATTATATATTTCTGTGTCCACATAGGACCAAATGAGAATATTAGTTTACTAATGGATTAGTCCTGAGGTATAAATAATATTCTTTATGGAACTGTTTCAAATAATATGTTCTTAGAAAGACAACAAGGATAATCTCAAAATGACTACTATGCCAACTTTGGCAAGTTGAGCTAAACATACCTGAGGAATGTGGGATAGTATCACAACTCATCCTTATACACCCCAACACAAAGGAGTGTCGGAAAGGAGGAACAAGAAACTTACTTGATATGGTTAGGTTCATGATGAGTTTTAGTGATTTATCACATCGTTCTAGGGTTTTGCCCTAGAGACTGCGACTCATGTTTTGAACCGTGTGCCGTCAAAGTCTGTAGATAAGACTTCATATTAGCTATGGAGGGGCGAAAGCCCAACTTGTCTTATCTAAGGATTTGGGGTTGCGACTTATGTTAAGAAATTGACTTCGAACAAGCTGGCCCAAAATCCTGTAATATATATTTGTGGGGTATCCAAAGGAGACCCAAGGATACTATTTCTACCACCCAGAAGAGCGCAAAATTTTTGCTTGATCTGGTGTCTCCTAGAAATGAATATTTTCTAAGAAGTACTAGGGGGAGAAAAGTAGAACTGATGAAGTTCTAGGACCACAGGATATACTAGACGAAGGACGGGAGATATGTGCCACAGGAAGTGGTTGAGCATCATGAGGAGGTTAATCCACAAATTGTGGATCAAAGTGAACTACCTCAAGTAGCACAGGAGCTACGTAGATCTGGGAGAGTACGCCATGAGCCCGAGAGATACGGTTATCTCGTGACTCAACATGGACGTACTGGTCTACCAGACGATGAACCCAGAACCTACGAAGACGCTATATCGGATCCAAATTCTGTTAAATGGCTTGAAGCCATGAAATCTGAGAGGACTCCATGTACCAGAACCAAGTGTGGTCTCTGGTGGAACCCAATGGGGTAAAACCCATAGGGTGTAAATGGGTCTTCAAGAAGAAGACTGACATGGATGGCAACGTGCATACTTATAAAGCACGGCTGGTTGCAAGGTTCAAACAAATTCATGGCATTGACTATGAAGAAACCTTTTCGCCGGTTGCCATGATTAAATCATCGGATTATGCTTGCAATTGCTGCATATCATGACTATGGGTTTGGAAATGGATGTCAAAACTGCTTTCGAACGGAAACTTGAGGAGGATATGTATATGACACAAACTGATGGTTTCGTTTTGGTAGTCAAGCTAATAAGGTATGCAAGTAGCAGAGATCCATTTATGGACTCGAGCAAGCTTCAAGGAGCTGGAACATTCGTTTTGATGAAGCAGTAAAAGAATCGGTTATCAAGAACGAAGATGAACCCTGTGTTTACAAGAAGTGAGTGGGAGGCGCTAAGTAGCATTCTAGTATTGTATGGTCGATGACCTACATAGTCGGGAATGATATACCGAACTTGCAGTCGGTAAAGCTTGGTTATCCAAGTGCCTCTCCATGAATGATTAGGGGAAACAGCCTACATCCTTGGATAAATTTCTATCGTGAGATCGTGTAGGTTGCTCCAACTAAGTCAAAGTACATAGACAAAGGTATGAACACATTCAGTATAGAAAAATCAAGAAGGGATTTCTTCTGATGGCATATGGTGTCTATCTCTGTAAGGATATGTGTCTTTAACCACACAATGAGAGAGATAGAATGAAGAGGATCCCATGCTTTAGCAAGTGGATCCATTTTATGTTCAGATTGATATCTAAGTGCATTCAGCATTTGTAATGGATGTCAATCAGGCTCAAGTGAGCAATAGTTATGTACTTAGATTGAGTCTATGTGATACAGCACAGTAGAAGATATCAACTAAATCCAAGTGAATGACACATGGGTGAGTGTCAATGGACATTCTTAAGTGCTTGAAAAGGGCTTAAGAATATATATTCTTGGATAATGGAAGAAAGTGAGCTCACTGTAAGAGAATACAGTGACGCTTTCCAAAAGGAAAAGGATGATTATAGTTCGCAATTTGGGATTACACTTTTGTCTCAATATAACTGCAGTGAGCTGCAAGAGCTCAAATTGGTGTACTGCAGTGGATTCTACAATTGATGCTAAGTGTACCGTATTTTTAATGCTGCCATGTAGGTGGTTTGGATCAAGAAGTTCATTACTGAACTTGATATGATTTCAAGCATTGCTAATCCAATATAGTGTACTGCGATAACAATGGAGCCATTGTGTGGGGAGGAATCACGGTCTCACCAGTAATCCAAACACTTACTTAGTTGATTCAATCTGATCTGAAGGATCGATATGAAAGGGATGTGCAGATTTGCAGAATACCTACCAAACCACTATTAAAGTTTCTGTTGTAGCAGAAGCATGAGGGCACTTGGGTCATTCAATGCTGAGTGCATGAATGACTGGCTATAGTGCAGGCACTTGGGTCATTCAGTATTAATACATGAATGATTGGCTATAGTGCAAGTGGGAGATTGTTAGAGTAGATGCCCTAGAGCCAATCAATTAGTAGAGATTGACTCTTTGTAATAATGTATTAATCAATAAAAGGCATTTATTTCTATATCGCGTAAATCATTATTATTGCAATATGTATTGATATATGTCCTTAGAATGTAGAGCCGTGACGAGGGTATCAGTGTTTCAAATCTTGATAGTGAGAAACTATGAGCACATATGGTGGCCATTCTAGAAAAGTCCGTAGCCCCAGTTTTCTGAACTAAGGGCACAGATAATACGGTAAGGCTATCCTAGTGTTGAACGACCTGTCGAAAGGCAGTGACTGATCTCACTTGTCAGGTTGTTTGGTGACAACCTGGTGCAAACACTGGTGTTTGTTGTAGGCGATTACACCACAGCAAGTTCACTGGACTGACCCACCGAGGATTCTATATGGATGGTAACCCCAGTGTCTATGGAACAAATCCTCTAATGATGGTGGTGCATGTGATCCTTAGACATGAGATCACGGAGCGCCTTGGACGATTGGTGTAGTTTGACACTAGCCTAAGCAGTTCTTTTCAGAGCTGTCAAACGGTGGTGATGGCTGCTTCAAGGAGTGTATCAAGACTATGGTGGATTGACAGAGGATTTATCACTCCCGGGTACGAGAGAAAAGTTATCTCACGGCGCAATTCAGTATATGGCAATGCACACAATTTGTCCACAGTGGGATTGAGTTGTTGCTTATCCAGTTTATAATACGGGTCATTGGTCCAGAAACTGAATAAACATATCAAGAGTAACCGAAGGTTGACACTATTCTATGCCTTCGTCCGTCGAGATAATGTATGATGAAAGGATCGAATTGCAAGGTAACCATATCGTTGAGGATAGTCTATTGCTGAATCCGAATTTACGGTGTGGACTTGCTAGGGGCCAATCTTGGTCTGTGTATTAGTGAGACGATTAATTGGTGTTAAACGCAATACTATACACTACGATATGAGGGAGCTAAGGGTTCACACACATAGAAGACAATTTAAGATGCAAGAAGAAGAAGGGGCGTTTTCGTATTTTAAGGCGAAAGGGTATTTTGGTAATTTCACAGGCAATTAAATTTGCTGAGGTGGTAGCCTTTATTTAATTGTTAGAAAAATTAAATAAGTGAAATTACGTTTAATATGTGTTCACACATATTTAATTATCATTATTGTAATGTTAATATATAATATATATATATATTATATATATATATATATATATATTATATATATATATATATATATAATAAATATTAATGATTTTAATTGAGATAAGATGGAAATTAAAATAAATCAAATTGGGAGTGTTTGGCAACATGGGGCGTTTGGGTTGGAGCCCAAGCCTATTCCGTATGGGATTAGGGCAAATTGTTTTTAATATAAAAGGAAAAGTGTGTGTGATTTTTTATTAAGGGTTTTTTCTTTGAAAAACAAAAACAACACAGCACCTTTTGCTTCTCCACGGCAAGTAACACCAAGTGCCTAAAATCAAATCAATTGATTTTGTTTCTTCTAATCTTGAAGCCAAAGAGGATCTAGCAATCCCTTTTGGTTCTTTTAGATTGTCTTCGTGTGGACTACGCAGGTTCGATCCTACACTTGGATCGGTAGCAAAACGTTCGTCGACAAATATGGAGGAGCCTTCAACGTCGTTTGTTTCTCTTAACTCATGTTGAAATTTTGCAGATTTTATTTAATACAAATTGTAAAATCATACCCTTGATCTTGGGTCATGTAAACGATTCGTTTATATTATATTTTTCATTCCGCTGCGTATAAGGGACCGTTTACTAAAAGGATCCTCTCATCTATCTCTCTCATTGTGGTGTTTATGACACATATCCTTAGAGGAGAGAGAGAGACCATGTGACTGGAAGAAATCCTTCTTGGATTTTTCATACTGAATCTCTTCAGTACCTTGTCTATATATGTACTTTCACTTAGGCAGCAAAACCTACATGAATCTTTATTTCGAGGATGTAGACACGTCTCCTAAATCCTTCATGGAAAAAGACTTAGATAACTAAGTCTTTACTAACTGCAAGTTCAGTATATCGTTCTGATTAGAGTATGTCGTCGACATACAGCACCCAAGAATGCCACTGCGCTCCCACTTACTTCTTGTAAACACATGACTCTTCTTGTTTCTTGATGAAACCAAATTCTTTCACGGCTTCATCAAAACGAAGTTCCAGCTCCTTGAAGCTTGCTTTAGTAAAATGGACCTTTACAACTTGCATATCTATCAGCTTATCCATCAAGAACGAAACCATTGGTTTGTGTCATATACACATTCTCTTCAAGGTTTCCATTCAGGAAAACTATTTTGACATCCATCCACCAAATCTCATAGTGTGATATACAGCAATCACAAGCATAATCTGGATAGACTTAATCAAGGCAACCGGCAAAAAGGTTTCTTTATAGTCAATACCATGAATTTATTTGAAACTTTGGCAACTAGTCACGCTATAGGTATGCACCTGCAATCCAGGAACTCGTCTTTCGTAAAGACTCATTTACACCCTATGGGTTTTACCCCTTAAGGTGGATCCACTAGAGACCACACTTGGTTCTAGTATATGAAGTCCATCTCAAATTTCTTGGCTTCAAGCCATTTAATGGAATTTGGATCCAATATAGCATCATCGTAGGTTTTGGGTTCATTGTCTTGGTAGACTAGTACGTCAGCATGCTGAGTGATGAGAAAACTAGATCTCTCGGGCTCATGACGTACTCTTCCAAACCTACATAACTCCTATGTTACTTAAGGTGCTTCACTTTGATCCACAAATTGTGAAATAACCTCCTCATGATGTTCAACCACTTCTTATGGCATATCATCCATTCTTTCGTCTAATGTATCATGTGGTTCTAGAATTTCATCGAGTTCTACTTTTCTCCCACTAGTAACTCTTTGAAGAAATTCCTTCTCTAAGAAGACAATAGTACGAGCAATAAAAACTTTATGCTCTTCTAGGTGGTAGAAATAATATCCTTTGGTCTCCCTAGGATACCCCACAATACATTTATTAGATTTCGGGCCTAGCTTGTTCAAAGTCAATTTCTTGACATAAGCTTCGAACCCCAAATCTTCAAATAAGACAAGTTGGGCTATTGCCCACTCCATAGTTCATATGGAGTCTTATCTACAGACTTTGATGACACACAGTTAAGTACGTGAGTTGCAATCTCTAAGGCGTAACCTTAGAATGATGCGGGTAGATCACTTAAACTCATCATGGACGTAATCATATCAAGTAAGGTCCCATTCTTCCTTTCAGACACACTATTATGTTGGGGTGTATACAGAGGGGTGAGTTGTGAAACTATCCCAAACTTCTTTAGGTATTCAGAAATCCCAAAGCTCAAGTATTCATCTCCTTGATCTGACCGAAGAGCTTTATTACTCTTACCCAACATATTCTGTACTTCACTCCTGAATTCTTTGAATTTATCAAAGGCTTCAGATTTATGTCTCATAAGGCAGATATAACCATATCTAGTGAGGTCATCAGTAAATGTGATGAAATACGAATATCTATCTCTGGCTTCAATTGTTAATGGACTATATACATCACTATGGATGATGCCTAACAATTCAGTAGCCCTTTCACTTTGTCCTGTGAAAGGAGACTTGGTCATCTTGCCTAAAAGGCATGACTCGCATACCTTAAATGACTGAAAGTCAAAAGGATCCAAAACCCCATCCCTTTGAAGTTTTACAATGTAGGTCTGATTAACATGACCCAATCTACAATGCCAGAGGTATGTTGAGGTTTGATCGCTATGTTTAGCTTTCTTTGTTTCCATATTGAGAATATCCTTATTGTTTAAATCTAGAACATATAATCCATTGTGTAACCTTGCATTGGCATATAGAATACCATTCAAACTAAAGGACAACAATCTATTAGAAATCTCAAAACGATATCCCATATCATCCAAAGCGGATACTGATATAATGTTTTTTGAAATGGAAGGTACAAAATAACAATTATTGAGTTCTAGCAATAAGCCCATAGAGAAAGACAATCAATAAGATCCTACAGCCAATGTAGCCACGTATGCTCCATTTCCAACTCGTAGTTCCACCTCTCCTTTGGCGAGCAATCTACTCTGTCTTAGTCCTTGCACATCAGTACAAATGTGAGTACCATGTCAATGACCCAAGATGTTGAAGGGGATGTAACGCCCACTTTGAGGTACATGGCTTACTCTTGTTAAATTTGCCTTTAAAAGTTGTTGTTTAGCCTTTATTAATTTGGTTTGTGGGTATTGTGGATTGGATGCCCTGATTTTGGTGAGGACTTGGCGAATTTTGGAAATGCAGACTTTGCCGGGGCGAAGAAAAAACTTCGCCGCGACGATATAGGTTCTATAATTTTTCACCGAGGCGAAGAGTCGGCTGATTTTTCTTATGAAGTTTCTAGAGAATTTTCCATAGGGGTAAAGTGACCATTCTACCCCTATTTAGCAGTAAAGGTGGGAAGTGAAATGTAAGAAAATTTCATGGAGAATGCTTTGGAGTGGGGGTGTATTTGTAAAGAATTAAAGGACAAGGATGGAATTTTTAAGAAAGTGTAAGGGCAAAATGGGAAAGAGTGCTTATTTATATGAGCTAGAATGGGTTTAGCCTTAGAAACCCTCCCATTCTCTACACCCCATATATCACTTCCACTCTCCATTTCTCTCATCTCTTCATCCAATTTACTAAGGAACTTGAAGGCTTTTGGTTGGATTTTGACAAGGAATTGATCCTAAGCATCAAAAGGTAAGGATTCTTACCCTAGACATAAGATTAATTAGTGTTAGTATGGAATTCTTATGAAGTTTATGCTTAGGGTACTAGTCCAACAAAGATAAAGAGTTTCTTGTGGAACTACTCAAGCCAAAGGTAAGTAAATCCAATCTAAGCTAAGATTTAAGCAATCAAATAATTTGATATGCATGTATCTGCTTATGAGTTGAATGTGATTGTTGATGAGTAGCTGGCTTTTGATGAATAGATTTGAGCCATGTGAAGTAGAGTTGAGATTGTGGTGACCAAGTGAAGTTTGGTTGCATATAGAAAGAAATTGAGTAGAATATTTGAAGTGTTTTCTTGGCCATGTTTAGATTTATCGTGGAGGAGTTTTGCTCCATGAGTGGATGGTTTAAGAAAGAAGTAGAGATTTACCAAAGAAAAATTAAAGTATGCATGCATGATGTTTGATGAAATGCCTAAGAGAACCTTGTGTATAAGTAGAGAAACTTATTTTTGTGCAACATAGCATAATTGCATTGCATAATTGCACTTAAGAAAGAAACATAAGCATGAGCCATTCACATGCATATAATGCATATGCATAAGAACTTAAAGANCAAATATCGTATTGGGCTTGATAAGAGCCAATAACGAAATAAACATGTTATGACCTAATGCCTTATCCTAATTTCGATTAGGCCTACACTTAAATTCATATTATGGATTGACCGCTTCGTGAGTTGAGCATTCCTACAAGTTAAGCTAAATCAGGGTCTAGCCCATTAGCTCACATTTGTCCCAAAATAGGAATCAGAATCATATTCACTTTCCACTTTAGTCAAGATCCAAGATTTTATTGGAATTGGTAATCTTAATTTGATAAAGGCAATTCATAAGATTTCCTTCCTAATTATAACTCCTATACCAAGTAGGACTCAAAGTTCTACTTGGACTCCAACCTCTTGGGTTCACTATATAAACAGAGGTCAACCTTCTTATAATGCATTCAGAAATCACCCACAGCTTTATCTCCTAAATTCTTGCTTCCAAGAATATTTGTTTTCTCCGCCATAAAGCTTAGTTCCGACTAATTTTACCAACTTCAACCACCACAAAGCTATGCACTGGCCACTTTGTGTTAATTTAGCCCTAGTCGCATTACGGTAAACCTTTTTCTACTCCCATCCTTCACTAAATACCTTCAACTATGTTGACTTAAGTGTCGAAGTGCCTACAACTAACATCACACCGGTGTCACTGATGAGAATGCAAAATGTCATATTTACCCCCCTTAATATATAGTCTTTTATACTTATTTGTTGCTTAAATGTACTCATTATCATTCTATTTTGATTTAGGATGCAAATGGAGGCGTTAAATGCAAAACGGAACTAATTAGGTGAATTCGGATAGTTTCGACATTGCTTCGTAATCTGGGAATAACTCTCTCATTCGAGCTCCAATTGAGACGATTCAAAATTCTATGGAACTAGAAGAAAAAATCTACAACTTTCATGTTTTCAGTTTGGAGAGATACTCGCTGCATCAAGGTTATAATCAGGCTTGAAGTTGACACACCTGCACTACCGACGTTCTGGAACATTCCGCCTTGTCATGCAATAAAGAGGCAGTTTATTATTGGAAGATTTGAAGACCTGTTGCACGCAAGTTACAGCTGGACACACCACTTTCCTATTTTATTTTAGGACTTTATTTTATTTTCAATTAATTAGAATCAGATTAGGATAAATGTTATTTTAGGATATTAGAATATTTTGAGGAGATTTAGCAGAATTCAAATCCTTGAATGGGATATGTTTAAAAGGAGAGAGAGATCAGATTGAGAAATATCACACACGCCTCTCTTTCTGTCTTTCTTCTTCGTTTTCTTTTGAGTTTTTCCTGGCCATGAGCGGCTAAACTTTCATAACTTGATCGAAGGAAACGGAGACCTCGGAATCAATAAAACTGTGAGATCTATCTGTTTTTAGTGTTCATGTTTTGAGTATTGGATGTTCTTCTATGCATATTGTCATGATTGTTGCGTTTAATTACTATGAGGCCTACTAGTTTATTATTTGTTGCAATCTACTGCTAAGTTAGATATCAAATTCGTAATTGTTTGATCCCTTTAACTTGTGAAGCAATTAGGGTTTAAGAATTTGCTGCGTCAGGAATTGTTAAGTCTTAAGAAGAACATTTGACTGAATTAAATACAACCGCTTGTGTTTGTGTTGTTTAGCTTCATCGATCTCTCTAGGTCTTAAGGCTGCCACTAGATTAAATCTTTAGCGCTTATCTAGGGTTGTTTAGTAGTAAGATTAATTAATCGTTTGTTTCCTAATTAATTACAACTAAGGAGAGATAGGAAAATAGTTCCAACGGTGAATACTCAAAGTAAGAATTGATTTATTTTTGCATCAATGATCAGTTGTAAGATTTTGATGGTGCATGTTGACTTAGACCAAGTTTCGTTATTTTGATTGATTTCGGTAATTTAGGTTGAATTTCTTTTCCTGAAATTGTTTATGTTTTTACTAAAATCCCCCCCATACTAGTTCACGTAACATAAAACTCGGCTAGACACTCTCCGTGGGAATGATCCCTACTTACACGACTACGTTTATTTTTAGGGTTTTAATTCTAGGTGCCTATGACGGCACGCCAGTCATCCAAGCCTTCACGTTTGTGCTTTCTCTTTGTGCAAGTCCATCTGATTATCAGTGGCTCACTTCACACAAGATTTGTCCCTTCCGAATCAACCATAGATTTTACTGTCTACGGTTTGGTGACCACCATGGGGCCCTGACAATCTTTCGACTCTCAATGACCTACTCCATTCGCTTTCACTCCCTCCTCTCAGCCATAACGACTGGAACCACTAAAACCTCTCACCTAATGTTGCGGCTCAGATCGCCGCTCTCACCACACTTGTGCAAGAGAGCAATAAGTACCAAACCTTAGCAGCACACAACGCCGCAACCCTTGTAGAGAACCAAGCCCTTCAGGATAAGGTAAACTAATTCTATTCCCCCGATAGGACAATGAGTCAGCAACACGCCTCTTCCTTTCGCTTCCCTTTTCATCAAAGATAACTATTCACAACCTTGGATCATGGAACCTTAACAAGCCAATCCCATGTCAACTCGGGCTCCAACTACTACAACACCCCTAGTTGAGCCGACCCATACCGGGTCAACTCAATCCATTGTCAGTTGCTAATGGGGTTTGCGCAGCAGAAAAAACAAAAATAAACCCCCACACACAACAACATAGATGCCAAGGAACTTATACCAAATTTATGGTGTTTGTATAAGAAGTAAAAATCCAAAATTATATCTGCGTTTGGAGGTTTCCTGTTGCGATGCGGATCGTTCCCACTCTAAGCTAAGAGTGTACTTTCGATATCCACATGAAGATAGGACGGGTGATCGTCTTGCTGTCTCAAGTGCTACCAAGAACACAAGGATCAAGGATGCTGAAATTTTTTTTGGAAAAATTCTCTTCTCCACCTAGAGAGAAAACATGAGAGAGAGAGAGAGAGAGAGAGAGAGAGGGGTGGCTAGGGTTTCTTTTATTTTGTAAAGGGTTTTTTTTTTCTCATTTAATTTTTTAGTTGCACTTAAATAGTGCACACTGAAAAACCTAATCTAATATGGAATAGCAATCTACTTATTCCATATTAAGATTAGCAATATTCCAATACCAAACCAAGCATTTCAATTCAAATTTAAAAATTAAATTTGAATTCCATATTATCAAAATTAATATTAATAAATATTAATATTAAATAATAGTTGTTATTTTTAAAATTTAAAATATATATATATATATATATATATATTAAACTAAATATTTAAATATAAAATCTCACTAATTTAATTTCCATATGAAATTAAATATAGGCAGCAACATCAACAAATTTATTTGCATTGTGAGATTACCTAAATGCTCTTTCATATTAAAAGACGAAAATACCCTTTCGTCATAAATGATGAAAACGTCTCTCTCACTTATCCATCCTTAATCTGTCTTCTATGTGTGTGACCTGGAGGCTCCTCATCACATCGGCAGTGAGTAGTCTCGCGATTGACACCAATCAATCGTCTCACTAAATACAGACCAAGATTGGCCTCTACCAAGGCATCATGGCCACCCGATATATTCGGATTTAGTGAAACATCTTACTTATCAACAATACAGTTACCGTGCAATTCAATCCTTTTCATCATCCATTATCTCATCAAAGGTCGAGGCACAAAAGTAGTGTTAACCTCGGATATCTTGTATATCTCGGTATTCGGTTATTGGACCAACAACCGAAATAGATTAGATTGAGCTATAGCTCAATCCCACTATGCCCACAAATATAATGTCTTTGCCATCTACCGAATTACTCAACAAAATAATTTCTCCCGTACCCGAAAGTGACGAATCCTCTGTTAATCCACCATAGTCTTGATACACTTTTCGATATAGCCAATCACTATCATTCCGATAGCTCTGAATAGAACTATGTTGGGCTAGTGTCAAACTACACCAATTGGTGCAAAAGGGAATCCGGTGATCTTAAGTCTAAAGATTTCATGTACCACCATTTGTTAGAGGATTTATTCCACAAACACTAGGGTTACCGTCTATGTGGAATCCTTCGATGGGTATGTCTAGTGAATTCGCCTATGAAAAATACCCATGTGTTGCACCAGGTTGTCGACAAACAACCTTGATAAGTGAGATTTGTCACTGTCTTTCGACAAGGTCATTTAACACTATGATAGTCTTACCCTATTATATGTGTCCTTAGTTATAATAATATTGGGGCTATGAACATTTTTAGAAGGGCCACCGTATGTGATCATAGGGTCCTCACTATCGGGATTTGAAGCACTCGATACTCTTATCACGGTTCTACCATTCTAAGGACATACATTATAACAAATATAAAATACGAATTACATAATGTAGAAAATGCCTTTTGCTAATTATAAACATTATTGTGAGAGTTAACATTTACAAAATGGATTGGCTTTAGGGCACTTACTCTAAAAATCTCTCACTTACATGATAGCCAATCATTCATATATTTAATATCGAATGACCTCAAGTGCTTTTCATGCTTCTGCTGTGACAGAGGCCTTGTTGGTGGATCTGTGAGATTGTCCTCAGTATGTACTTTGCAATCTACACATCTTTCCTCTCAACCATTTCTTTGATGAGATAAAATCGCTTGAGTATGTGTCTGGACTTCTGTTGAGACTTGTTAGGAAATGATCAAGTCATGGTAGCGGAAAACAAAAATATATAACAGTAGATCGTTCCTTTAGAACCAAGATCAGGGCACAAATTTTCAATTTATACATTAAATCAAAATCTGCAATAAATTCATATTAGAGTTAAGAATTCAAACGCACGTTTGGAGTCTCCTCCAACTTGTCTCTAAATGGGTTTCACTACCGATCCAAGAGTAGCATTGAACCAGCAGTAGTCCACACGAAGATAACCTGAAGAACTAAAGAAGGATTTGCTAGATCCTTTTTAGCCTTAAAAAGCAAGAACAAGAATCAAATGAAATATTTGATTCAACCAAATGTAAAGTGGCATGGGAAGAGAGAAAAAGGGGGCTGGAGTTTTTTTTTTTTTAATCAAAAGTGATTGAATGAATATCTTATTTAATTCACAAAATGTTGCACTTATATAGTGCGCACAATACCCTATTCCATCATGGAATAGGTTTGGGCACCAACCTAAACAGTCCCTATGTCCAAACAGCCCCATTTAGATATTTTTATTTTAATTAAATTCAATTAATATATATAAAATATATTAATATTTAACAATAACAATAACAATAATTCATTTAAATATATGCGTACACATATTTAAATATAATCTCACATTTTTAATTTTAATATCAAATTAAATAAAGGCAACAACCTCAACAAATTTAATTGCACTGTGAAATTACCAAAATACCCTTTCACCTAAAAAGACGAAAATGCCCTTCTCATAAACTGATTCTTAAATTATCTTCTATGTGTGTGACCCATAGGCTCCTTATCATACCGGCAGTGTGTAGTATCACGATTAACACCAATTAATCGTTTCACTACACACAGACCAAGATTGACTCCTAGCAAGGCATCATGACCACCCGATAGATTCGGATTCAGCGAAGCAACTACCTGTCAACGATATGGTTACCATACAATCCAATCCTTTCATCATTCATTATCTCATCGAGACTGAGACACAAAAATAGTGTCAACCTCAGTTACTCTCGATATGTATGCATTCAGTTACTGGACCACTGACCGGAATATTAAACTGGATATAGCAACAACTCAATCCCACTGTGGCCACAGTTTTAGTGTCATTGGCTTTTACTAAATTGTGCCGTGAGATAACTTCCCTGTACCTGGGAGTGATGAATCTTCTGTTAATCCTCCATAGTCATAATACACTCCTTGATGCAACCAATCACTACTGTATTGACACCAATCGGTGCACAAGGCACTCCTTTGATCTCAAGTCTAAGGATCACATGCACCGCTATTCGTTAGAGGATTTGTTCCATAGACATTGGAGTTACCATCCATATGGATCCTCTGGTGGGCCAGTCCAGTGAACTAGCCTACAGCAAGCACCTATGTGTTGCACTAGGTTGTCACCAAACAACATTGACAAGTGATATCAGTTATTGCTTGTAATACTTTCTTTCTAGCTAGTATACTCGTAAAATACTCAATAAAACTCATTAAAAATAGATATAAGAAATACACATATAAACAAGTAATAAAGTATGGGCCCATTTTAATTTTTCTTTATATACAAATATTTACAAAATATACTCAAAAGAACAACTTGACTGTGTAGCCCAACTCTTCCACTGCGTGACGTTCCGAGTGACCGCAACTCACCTATTACCTGCAAAAACATTGAAAACAACGGAGTGAGCACTAAAGGCTCAGTAAGTAAACCCACTATGCTACCCTTCTCTCTCCGTTGCTTAAATTCTGAATTTTCTTTCCTTACATCACATTTCCCAATTATTCTTTATTCTTTCTCTGTTCTTCTCTTTGTTCTTTCTCTGTTCTTTCTTTATTCTTTCTCTATTCTTTCTCTATTTTGCTCTCTGTTTTTCTCTCAATTTTCTAATTTCTCTCTACTCATGATAAGGAGCATGATATTATGCATATTCATGATGCAAATTGACAAATGCATAAATTATGCATTTTCTTTTCTATTTTTCTTATTCTTATTATGTTTCTTTTTCTTTCTTTCTTTTCTAGTCTTTCTTTCTATTCTTTCTTTCTTTTCTTTTCTATTCTTTCTTTCTTTGTTTCTATTGTTTCTTTCTTTTCTTTTCTATTCTATTGTTTCTTTCTTTCTTTCTTTTCTTGCCGATCGGACTCCGTTGAGGCATGGATTTGGAGCCTTGGCCGTGTGAGTGAATTCTCTAATTCGTCCTCATCCACACGCACTTCTAACGGATTGTATAATTCTTCTTTTTGAATTCTGAGACCGCTCACTAAAGGTGGCGTGCATATGGAACTATGTCACTCATGGGCTCCCCATTGCAACTACCTTCTCTTCTTTTTATCTTTTTACACTTCTTTAACTAAAAATTCAGATTTGAATATCTTTAATATTCTCATTTCTTTCCATTTTCTCTTTTAACACATGTTAGTGCTTTTTCATGCTCTTATGAATATGTATGCATGTAGATGGTTTCATGCTTATAATTCTTTCTAAATGCAAATGTTTAAATGCAAGGATGCCAAGTAAAATAAAAATAAATTTCTATCTACCATATACAAACTCATATCAATTCATAAATGAATAAAACTCATGCATACACTTCTCTTGGACATTTCATCAAACATATTGCATGCATAATCAAACTCTAATTTAACTACAATTCTATCTCTTTCTCAAGCCACTAATATTTGGAGTAAAACTCCCTTAAACAATTACCAAACCTGTTCAAAATAATACACTCCCAAAAATTCCACTCAACTCTTTCTAACTTCAACCAAACTTCAATTAATCATCATACAACCAAAACCACTTCTCATGGCTAAATTCTATTCATCAATAATCATCAAACTCATCAATAATTCATCAATTTCATCAACAATTCTCAAAATCATAAACATATACATATATGTAAAATCTCTACACACTTGATTTCTCAAATCATAACTTGGGTGGGATTTACTTACCTTTAGTATGAGCAATCCAACCCCTTTAAGAATCTTCTTTGATCAAACTCTCTTCTTCTTAAATCCTATGAGCACAAACCATTAAAAATCAACACTTTAAAAATGAAAAATCACTTCTTAGTGCAAGGATCTTACCTAAGGTTGCTTGGGATTGAAAATCCACTCAAAAATACCCAAAACCTATGAATTTCATTTGAAGAAAAAATTGAAGAATTTGAGAGAATATGGAGGTGAAAGTGGCATGAAAATGGGTAAGAGTGGTTAGGGTTTCACTCTTCAATTTGATATAGCATAAAAATATATATATTTAGTTTCCCATTTTGCCCTTGCACTTTCTTTAAAATTCCATCTATGTCCTTTAGTCAATTACCATAATGCCCTCATTTTTATTGCATTCTCCATAAAATTCTATCTCCTTTCACTCCCCACTTTTTCAACTAATTTTGAGTGAAAATACCATTTTATCCTTAATGCAAGTTTAAGGCATTTTCTTCACATTTTCCTTAAAATAACCTTAGCAAAAATCAACTAAAGGTATAACAGCATAAACTAAATTACGTACCTTCATGTGGGCGTTACATTGCCTTTCGACAGGGTCGTTCAACACTATGATAGCCTTACCGTATTATCTGTGCCTTTACTTCAGAATAATATTGGGGCTACGGATGTTTCTAGAATGGCCACCATATGTGCTCATAGGATTATCACTATCAAGATTTGAAACACTTGATACCCTCGTCACGGTTTTACCATTCTAAGGACAAATATCAATACATACAATATGATTTACGTGATATATGATGCATCCAAATGCAACACCTAATTTTACCTCACTACATTCTAATGCAAAGTCGTGTAGTAGCAAAGAGCAAGTAAGAGTCTTTCCCGCAGAGGATTTGTGAACTTAATTAATTATATACTTCTAACGGGGTTTGTCACGAATTATAAAAACTCAACAAAAACTAAAAAAAACTCAAAGCAAACAATGTAAATCAAGCAACTAATAACGAAAGAGAAATCAATGAGATAAACGAGATTGAAGGTTTGTTCGCCACCACTAGACATGGATTGCATATAATAAAAGCACTCTTTAACTTTCTATCCTCTTGATCAAATCAGCTCAGAAAATACCAAACGTTGATAAGTCTTATCTCTCCTTACTGAGTCGTTGGACTAGACACGGTCATAACCCAATTCCCTATTTATTAAATAACCTAGGATACGATCTCTAGATTCAAAGTAATAAAAGCATAAAGTTGCAAGAGGCCTACTGAATCAAGGCTAAACTCATATGGTCAGTTTAGTTATCTTGAGTGATTACCCCCCATGTATGCATGCATGCACTTTACCACTAGTTATTTAGGTTAAAAAATCGATTCCGTACTAAACAACCTAAATTGGCAATAATAGATTAATCCTAACGATTTAATTGGCCACTTAAACAATTAGAAAAATCTAGTTAGACCCTATTTTCAGAGAAATAATCACATAACCAAAAGGGATCAAAAGATAAAAAGATGCAGATTTTATTAATCACAAGACATGTCTAGGGTTTTGAAATCAAACTCAATCACAAAAAAATTAGTTCTTCATGAATAAATATGAGAACGTCATTGTATTATTCATAACAAATAATAATAACAAAGAAGAAGAAAAACTTAGTGAAACTTGGTTGGATTAATGAAGTTGATAATGATCTCCTCCAGTTCTTCTTCTCTGAGCCTTCTTTAACCTCCCTTTTTCTTCAGTTCTTGAATATCTTTGTTCTCTCTTTTTTTATCTCTAAAAGAAATCCCCCAAAATAATGCTAAAAGACTTCTATTTATATCCCACAAGGGTTAGGGTTTTGTTTTCCTTAATTCTAGTTAGTTTAGGACTCTTAAACCCTATTTTCCTAGTCAACAACAGAAGAAAATTTTCCAGCTGTCGTGACTGTGCCCCAACACTTTGCTGCAGCATGGTTGATTTTGGACTAAGTGTGCTGCAGCATGGTCCAATTCCTCTGCTATCCTTGCATCATTCTTCAGCACTCTAGAGATGGTGATTTTTGAGCATGATAACGATGGAATCTGGTGATGTGATAAACATATGAAATTTAGCCCTTTGAATCAGCTTTCTAAGGGTTCAAGAATCATCTTGATAAAATATCTACAGCTCAAGTTATTGTCAAAATACTGAGACATGCTCAAACTGGAGCGTAATCTAGAATTTCCTCTTTACTTCAAAACTCCATAACTTCTTCAATTCAACTCCGATTCTCGATCCGTTTGTTTCTAGTCGTCACAAATTCTATCACCAACATTATCTCTCATCCAAATATTATTTGTGAGCCTTATTCCCTGATAACACAAAAAAAATACCAGTGATCCCGAAAAGTGTGTTTATGAAACAATTAAGTTAATTCATGCGAATTAATCCTAATTTCCCACAAATGATACCTATAAACCACTAATTATAAGTTTTTTTTCAAGTAAGTATCAATATAGTATAAAATTCCTTTTATTGATCAATGAACGTTATTACAAAGAGTCAATTCTGCAATAATTAATTAGCTCTAGGGCACCTACTCCCTTTGCCTGAGCTATTGCTCTATTGTTGTCACAATAGACATCTATTGGATCAACAATCATGGAAACACACCAAGTTCTGTGACGAACATCTTAATCCAAACTACCTCCTTAGCTGCATCGGATAATGCAATATAGTTAACCTCCATTGTAGAGTCTGCTACATTGCTTTGCTTGGGCTCTTCCAGCTCACTATAGCTCCATTGAGACAAAATACAAACCCAGACTACGAGCAATAATCATCTTTATCCATTTGGAAACTAGCATCACTATATCCTCTTAAAATGAGCTCATCTTCTCCTCCATAAACCAAAAACACATCCTTAGTCGTTTTTAGGTACTTAAGGATGTTCTTGACAACTATCCAGTGTCGCTCACCAGAATCCTATTGATATCTACTACAAGTGCTTAATGCACATGAGACATCAACCCGGGTACATAACATGACAAACATGATGGATCCAATTGCTGACGCATATGGGATCCTCTTCATTCTATCTCTCTCATTGTGTGTTTTATGACACATATCCTTAGAGAGAGAGAGAGAGACCATGTGACATTGGAAGAAATCCCTTCTTGGATTCTTTCATACTGAATCTCTTCAGTACCTTGTCTATATATGTACTTTGACTTAGGCTAAGCAACCTACACGAATCTTTATTTCGAGGATGTAGACTACTTCTCCTAAGTCCTTCATGGAAAAGCACTTAGATAACTAAGTCTTTACCAACTATAAGTTCAGTATATCATTCCTGATTAGAAGTATGTCGTTGACATACAACACCAAGAATGCCATTGCGCTCCCACTTACTTTCTTGTAAACACATGAATCTTCTTTGTTCTTGATGAAACCAAATTCTTTCACGGCTTCATCAAAACGAATGTTCCAGCTCCTTGAAGCTTGCTTGAGTCCATAAATGGACCTTTGCAACTTGCATATCTTATCAGCTTATCCATCAAGAATGAAACCATCGGTTTGTGTCATATACACATTCTCTTCAAGGTTTCCATTCAGGAAAACTATTTTGACATTATCCACCAAATCTCATAGTCGTGATATGCAGCAATCACAAGCATAATCTGGATAGACTTAATCAAGGCAACCAAAAAAAAGATTTCTTCATAGTTAATACCATGAATTTATTTGAAACCTTTGGCAACTAGTCATGCCTTATAGGTATGCACCTTGCTATCCATGTCAATCTTCTTCTTAAAGACCAATTTACACCCTATGAGTTTTACCCCTTAAGGTGGATCCATCAGAGACCACACTTGGTTATGGTATATGAAGTCCATCTCGAATTTCTTGGCTTCAAGCCATTTAATGGAATTTGGATCCAATATAGCATCATTGTAGGTTCTGGGTTCATTGTCTTGGTAGACTAGTATGTCAGCATGCTGAGTGACGAGAAAACCATATCTCTCGGGCTCATGACATACTCTTCCTGACCTATATAACTCCTATGTTACTTAAGGTGCTTCACTTTGATCCACAAATTGTAGAGTAATCTCCTCATGATGTTCAACCACTTACACATGCATTATATCAAGTAAGGTCCCATTCCTCCTTTCAGACACACCATTATGTTGGGGTGTATACAGAAGGGTGAGTTGTGAAACTATCCCACACTTCTTTAGGTATTCAGAAAACCCAAAGCTCAAGTATTCATCTCCTTAATCTGACCGAAGAGCTTTATTACTCTTGCCCAACATATTTTGTACTTCACTCCTGAATTCTTTGACTTTATCAAAGGCGTCAAATTTATGTCTCATAAGGTAGATATAACCATATCTACTGAGGTCATCAGTAAATGTGATGAAATACGAATATCTATCTCTGACTTCAATTGTTAGTGGACTACATACATCACTATGGATGATGCCTAATAATTTAGTAGCCCTTTCACTTTGTCTTGTGAAAGGTGACTTGGTCATCTTGCCTAAAATGCATGACTTGCATATCTCAAATGACTGAAAGTCAAAAGAATCCAAAACTCCATCCCTTTGAAGTTTTGCAATGTAGGTCTGATTAACATGACCCAATCTACAATGCCAGAGGTATGGTTGGGTTTGATTGCTATGTTTAGCTTTCTTTGTTTCCACATTGAGAATATCCTTATTGTTTAAATCTAGAACATATAATCCATTGTGTAACCTTGCATTTGCATATAGAATACCATTCAAACTAAAGGACAACAATCTATTAGAAATCTCAAAACGATATCCCATATCATTCAAAGCGGATACTGATATAATGTTTTTTTTGAAATGGAAGGTACAAAATAACAATTATTGAGTTCTAGCAATAAGCCCATAGGCAAAGACAAACAATAAGATCCTACAGCCAATGCAACCACGTATGCTCCATTTCCAACTCATAGTTCCACCTTTCCTTTGGCAAGCAATCTACTTTGCCTTAGTCCTTGCACATTAGTGCAAACGTGAGTACCATGTCAATGACCCAAGATGTTGAAAGGGAGAACTTAATCTCAATCATATACATACCTGAAGTCAAAGCGTTCGACTTCTTCTTACTTGCGAGGAAAGCCTTGTAGTGTTTTCTCTAGTGGCCAAGCTTGCCACAATAAAAGCAAACTGTTAGTGAACGACCCACTTACGCAGCGGAAAACAAAAACACAAATGACATGGATTGTTCCTTAGAACCAAGATCCGGGTATAATATCACAGTTAATACAGTATATAAATTAAATCTGCAGAAAATCAGATTCAAGGTTCAATAATCTTACGCACGTTTGGAGGGTCCTCCAACTTTTTCCTTGAGCATTTTGCTACTGACCCAGGTGTAGGATCGAACCAACATAGCCCACACGAAGATAATCGCAAGGAACTAAGGAGGGATTTGCTAGATCCTCCTTAGCCTTAAGAAACAAAGAAGAAAATGAGTATTTGATTTTGGCTAAAGCAAAATCTGGTGTGGGAGAGAAAAAGGGGCTGTAGGGTTTTGCACTTTTCAATGAATAGTGAATGAGTAAAAACTCTCACGTTTTTTCAATTAACACTTTTCTTTTATAGTGTTATTTTACTTGCCCTATTCCCATATGGAATGGGCTTGGGCTCCAACCCAAACACCCCATGTTGCCAAACACTCACAAAGTATAAATTTTATATATTTTAACATTATTTCAATTAAAAATCAATTTATATATATATATATATTAATATATTTATTAACATTTAACAATAATGATAATTTATTTAAATATATGCGAGCACATATTTAAATGTAATTTCACTTACTTAATTTTTATAATAAATTAAATAAAGGCTACGACCTCAGTAAATTTAATTGCACTGTAAAACTACCAAAATACCCTTTCGCCTAAAAAGACGAAAACCCCTTCTTTCTTCTTGGCTCTTAAATTATCTTCTATGTGTGTGACCCATAGGCTCCTCATTATACCGGCCGTGTATAGTATTGCGATTAACACCAATTAATCGTCTCACTAATACACAGACCAAGATTGGCCCCTAGCAAGGCATCATGGCCACCTGATACATTCAGATTCAGCAAAGTAGCTACCTGTCAATGATATGGTTATCGTACAATTCGATCCTTTCATCATACTATATCTCATGAGACGAAGGCATAGAAATAGTGTCAACCTCCGATTACTCTCGATATTATGTATTCAGTTTCTGGACCAATGACCTGTATTATAAACCGGATAGAGCAACAACTCAATCCCACTGTGGCCACAGTTTTAGTGTCATTGCCATATACTGAATTGCGACGTGAGATAACTTCTCCCGTACCCGGCAGTGATGAATCCTCTATCAATCCACCATAGTCTTGATACACTCCTTGATGTAGCCAATCACCACTGTATTGACAGTTCTGAATAGAACTGCGTTAAGCTAGTGTCAAATTGTACCAATCAGTGCACAAGGCGCTCCGGTGATCTCAAGTCTAAGGATCACATGCACCACCATTTGTTAGAGGATTTGTTCCATAGACACTGGGTTACCATCCATATGGAATCCTCTGGTGGGTCAGTCCAGTGAACTTGTGCGGTATATCCGCCTACAACAAGCACCCATGTGTGGCACCAGGTTGTCACCAAACAACCTTGACAAGTGAGATCAGTCATTGCCTTTCGACAGGGTCATTCAACACTATGATAGTCTTACCGTATTATCTGTACCCTTACTTCAGAATAATACTAGGTTTACGGACGTTTATGGAATGGCCACCATATCTACTCATAGGGTTCTCACTATCAAGATTTGAAACACTTGATACCCTCGTCGCGGTTTTACCATTCTAAGGATATATATCAATACATATTGCAATAATAATGATTTACGCGATATAGAATAAAATGCCTTTTATTGATTAATGAACATTATTACAAAAAGTCAATTCTACAATAATTTGATTGGCTCTAGGGCATCTCCTCTAACAATCTCCCACTTGCACTATAGCAAATCATTCATGTATTTAATACCAAATGATCTCAAGTGCCTTTCATGATTCTGTTGCGACAGAGGCTTTGTCAGTGGATCTACGAGATTGTTTTCAGTATGCACTTTACTAATCTGCACGTCTTTCCTCTCAACTATCACTCTGATGAGATGAAATCGTCTGAGTATGTGTCTGGACTTCTGATGAGACCGTGGCTCCCTGGCTTGAGCAATTGCTCTATTGTTGTCACAATAGATGTCTATAGGATCAACAATCATAGGAACCACACCAAGTTCAGTAATGAACTTCTTAATCTAGACTGCCTCCTTGGCCACATCTGACAATGCAATATACTCAGCCTCCATTGTAGAGTCCGCTACAGTACTTTGCTTGGAGCTCTTCCAGCTCACTACACCGCCATTGAGTTAAAATACAAACCCTAATTGCGATCGATAATCATCTTTGTCCGTTTGGAAACTAGCATCGCTGTATCCTTTTATAGTGAGCTCATATTCCCCTCCATAAACCAAGAACATATCCTTAGTCCTCTTCAGGTACTTAAGAATATTCTTGATAGCCATCCAGTGACGCTCACCTGGATCCGATTGATATCTATTACAAGTGCTCAAAGCACATGAGACATCAAACCGAGTACATAGCATGGCATACATGATGGATCCAATTGTTGATGCATATGGGATCCTCTTCATCTTATCACTCTCATCTTGTGTTTTAGGACACAGATCCTTAGAGAGATAAACACCATGTGACATCGGAAGAAATGCCTTCTTGGATTCTTCCATACTAAATCTTTTTAGTACCTTGTCAATATGTGCACTCTGACTTAGACCAAGCAACCTATGCGATCTATCACGATAGATCTTTATTCCAAGGATGTAGGCTGCTTCCCCTAAGTCCTTTATGGAGAAGCACTTGGATAACCAAGTCTTTACCGACTGCAAGTACGGTATATCATTCCCGATCAGAAGTATGTCATTGACATACAACACTAGGAATGCTACTGCGCTCCCACTCACTTTCTTGTAAACACAGGGCTCATCTTCGTTCTTGATAAAACCTAATTCTTTTACTGTTTCATCAAAACGAATGTTCCTGCTCCTTGAAGCTTGCTTGAGTCCATAAATGGATCTCTGCAACTTACATACCTTATTAGCTTGACTATCAAGAACGAAACCATCAGGTTGTGTCATATATACATCCTCCTCAAGGTTTCCGTTCAGGAAAGCAGTTTTGACATCCATTTGCCAAATCTCATAGTCATGATATGCAGCAATTGCAAGCATAATCCGGATGGATTTAATCATGGCAACCGGCGAAAAGGTTTCTTCATAGTCAATGCCATGAATTTGTTTGAAACCTTTGGCAACCAGTCGTGCTTTATAAGTATGCACGTTGCCATCCATGTCAGTCTTCTTCTTGAAGACCCATTTACACCCTATGGGTTTTACCCCTTCAGGTGGTTCCACCAGAGACCACACTTGGTTCTGGTACATGGAGTCCATCTCAGATTTCATGGCTTCAAGCCATTTAACGGAATCTGGATCCGATATAGCGTCTTCGTAGGTTCTGGGTTCATCGTCTTGGTAGACTAGTACGTCCCATGTTGAGGACGAGATAAACCGTATCTCTCGGGCTCATGGTGTACTCTCCTAGATCTACGTAGTTCTATGCTACCTGAGGTGGTTCACTGTTCCAAAAGTTGTGGTGTAACTTCTCATGATGCTCAACCACTTCTTGTGGCACATCTCCATCCTTTGTCTAATTATTGTGGTTCCAGAACTTCATCGAGTTCTATTTCTCCCATTAGTACTTTTAGAAACTATTCCTTTTCTAGGAAGACATCAGATCGAGCAACAAAATTGTGCTTTGGGTGCTAGGAATAGTATCCTTGGTCTCCTTGCATACCTTACAAATATACCATTTACAAGATTTTGGGCCCAGCTTGTTCGAAGTCAATTTCTAACGTAAGCTTCGCAACCCCAAATCTTAGATAAGACAAGTTGGGCTTTCGCCACTCATAGTCATATTGAGTCTATCTACAGACTTTGACGCACACGGTTCAAAACATGAGTGCGAGTTTCTAAGGCATAACCCCAGAACGATGCAGGTAAATCACTAAAAAACACAGGACAACCATGTCAAGTAAGGTCCTGTCTCTATTTTAGACATCCATTGTGTTGGGGTGTATAAGGAGGGGTGAGTTGTGATATTATCCCACATTCCTTCAAGTACTCTGAAACCCTGAGGCTTATGTATTCACTCCCTCGATCACGAATGAAGAGCTTTAATACTTTTGCCCACAATATTTGTACTTCATTTCTAATTCCTTGAATTTATCAATATAACAACTTCTGTGACTATCATATTCATAAAATATATCAATAAAAAGACAAGTAGATTAATCAAAAAGGTTGGGTCCAAAAATTTCTTTACTTAATAAATATATTCTTTACATAGTACAACATCATTGTACAAAAGACTCTAAAAAAGACAGTGGACAGGCAGTCAAGTCTCCTGCTTGCCGACGCATCCGACCACGTTCTACCTACTTCTGAAAAACAGAGAAAACAATGGGGTTAGTACAAAAGCTGCCAGTAAGTAAATCTTACTTCATAATCCCTGTACAAATCTGTTTAGTACTAGTATACTCTAGTAATCTCTCTGTTCTTTCTCATTCTAACTCTTACATTCTTTTCTCTTTCTATTCTCATCACCATGGAGAATATCATACCAACATGGATGAGTATTAAAGTAACAACATGATTTTCTTTCATTCATTATTCTTTGCCGGTCTTGGTCGATGATGGATTTGAACCCTTGGTCATGTGAGTGTGCTCTCTTCTTGTGTATAGCCCTATCCGCATGTATTCTCACGGCTATACAAATTCTGTTCTCATTCTCATTCCGCTCTCTCATGGCGAGAACGCTCTCTCTCCTGGCGGTTTACATGCGGGTAACTCTACCCTCACGGGTTTCCCATGCACGACCTTTTTTTTTCTTTGTAGCACTAATAATATTTATTTTCATTTTATGTGCTAGTTTTCTTTCTCTTTATTCTAAGAGAATTAGTTCTTTTCTTTATCTCTATTCATAGAGGTTTCTTCTCATTTCTCATATTTCTTTCTCATGTGATTACTCAATTAAACATATGCATATGGATGGTCATGCCTAAAATCTTTCTTAGCATTCATGACATGCAAATATGCTATGTTGCATAAAGTAAGGTTCTCTACTTCTACTCATGCTTCTTTTAGGCATTTCATCAAAACAATATGTGCATACATAAACTCTATTCTAATTGTTAATGATTTCTTTCTTAATCATCCACAAATAGGAGTTTAACTCCTTTAAACATCATATAACCGCAAGGAAAACACACTTCAAATATTCCTCCAAATCTTCTAATTCTATCAACCTTCTACCACTTTAACAACACAATCCACCCTTCTCATGGTGGAAATCTTTCATATACAACAATTGAACTCATTCATGAATTCATCAACTCATTTCAAACATAGAAATTCAGCATTAAACACACATATATAAAATCTTCACACATCATTCAATCAAGTAAATCACAACTTAGGTAAATTTACTTACTTAAGCTCAAGGAGAAACCACTTAAGTCTCCTACTCTGAAGGTTGATATTCCTCTTAAACCTTCAATACAAACTTAAAGGATCTACTTTTCAACAATAAAACTTACATCTATAGTAAGGATTCTCACCTTTAGTGCTTAGGATCAACTTGTAACAACTTCTAGTCAAAGTTCTTCAAAGATCCTTGGAAACTTGAATGAAAATTGAGAGAATTGAAGGATGAAAGAGGCGGTGGTGAAGAAGCAAATCAAAGGTTTTCTAAAGCTAAACCCTTAATATCTCATATTTTCTCACTCTTTCCAATATACCCTTGGTCCTTCTTTGAAATTCCACTTATGACCTTCATTCTTTGCAAAACAACCCCATTCAACCTATTCTCCAAGCAATTTCTTGCATTTCACTCCCCACTTTCCTGTAATTAAGGGTAGAATGGTCATTGAGTCCAAAAGGAAGAATTCCCATAAAACTCAAGGAAAAATTTAGCCGAGGCGAAGCTATTTCTTCGCCCGGCGAAAACTCACAACAGCTACACGGGACGTAGCCACGTCGCTGCGGCGAAGCTTTTCTTCGCCCCGGTGAAGACTATAACATCCAGATTTCGCCAAGTCTTACAAATTTTCAGGGCATTCACTCAACCAAACCAAAAACGCCCTTTCAACTAAGGGTAAACCAAGCAATATTAACAACATACAAACTCAAATGAGCAATAAACAACAACATTCAAGATCATCAACTCTTAACTACGACCTCAAGTGGGGCGTTACAACAAAGGCTACAGATTTATGTCTCTAAGGTAGACATAACCATATCTACTGAATCATCAGTAAATGTGATGAAGTATGAATATCCACTCTGGCTTCAACTGTTAGTGGACCACATACATCACTATGGATGATGCCTAAAAGCTCAGTAGCCTTTCACCTTGTTGTGAAAGGAGACTTGGTCATCTTGCCTAAAAGGCATGACTCGCATACCTCAAATGATTAAAAGCAAAAGGGTCCAAAACTCCATCCTTTGAGTTTTGCAATGCGAGTCTATTAACATGACACAATCTCCAGTGTAGAGATATGTTAGTTTTTATCGGTTAGTTTAGCTTTCTTGGTTTCAATATGAGAATATCTTTATTGTTTAAATTAGAAACTATATCCATATATAACCTTGCAATTCCAAATAGAATACCATTCAAACTAAAGGACAACAATCTATAGATATTTCAAAATGTACCCTATATTATCCAAAGCGGATACTGAAAAATATTTTAGAAATAGAAGGTACGTGATAATGTTATGTAGTTCCAATAACAAGCCGTAGGCAAAGATAAACAATAAGTCCTACAGCCAATGCAAGCGACATGTGTCCATTCCAACTCATAGGTCCACCTCCCCTTGGTGAGCACTCTACTCTACCTTAGTCCCTGCACATCCGTACAAATATGAGTACCACATCCTATGTCAATGACCCAAGATGTGAGGGAGAGAAATAATCTCAATCATAAAAATACCTAAGTCGTAGCTCTGACTTCTTCTCGCTTGTGAGGAAAGCTTGTAGTGTTTCCTCCAATGGCCAGGCTTGCCCACCGCCCTTCCCTATGCCACTCTCAGGCCCAGAGCAACCTGTCCTTTAGGCTTAGGCTTGGGTTTGGCCTTGGCCTACCTTATCGTTACCCTGCTTTACTGGAGTAACCAGTAAAACAGGCTTGGACTTTTTCAAGTCCTGTTCCGCAGTCTCAGATGTTCAGAAGTTCTGACAGAGTTTTCTCCATCGTGTTTTAATTGAAATTCATTATGACGGAGCATAAGAGTCAGGCAAGGATTGCAAAATTAAATCCATTTTTAATTCTGATCCAAGCCACATCCCAAAGTCGCAAGCCGCTTTGTTGCTCGATCATCTGAGCACATAGACCAACTTGGGCTCCCTCAGTCAGACGATCCCCAACAGCTGTTCAACACCTTGTACCTCTCATATTGAGATTTGTTTCATAAGCTCTTGAGGTGAGAATAATGGAAGAAGCATCCATATTCTCATGCTGCTTTTGCAGCATAGGTGTCATCGATGTAAGATCAAGCATTGACACTATCAGCATCATCAAGGAAATTTTGATAAGTATCCTTTACTCCTGAGTGGCATCAAGATGAGGCTCCGCATGTATGGCTTTTCAAGGATATACAATTTCTTTTCTGACTTAAGTATAATCGAAGATTCAATACCAGTCTGAGAAATTAGATCCATAACCTGCTTTCTTCTTCGATTATCGGTCGCAGGTTCATAATGCTCATTTTGATGAATCTACAATGTAGAAAAGATAAAGTATTAATAAGTTCATTATTATTTAATATGGTCTTTTATAACGATGCTCCCATATTTTACTCAAGCCAATAGCCCTCACTATTAACTCGGGAAGCCGTTGACTTTCCTAGTGGAGATTATCCCATCTTGCCTATTTCAAAACTTTGCTTTGGCGAACAAGCCAAAGATGTTGTTAGGTAGGCCAACAAACTTAATCCACACAGTTGATAGCTATATAAACCTTAAAGTGGAAAAACCAACAAGCAATCACACAATCCAAGGCTCCAACCATTGTCCTCAAGTGTGATTAGTATCAGTAGAGTGGACACTACATGTCACCACGTACAAATAGTATGTGTACTACTACTATGCCTATGACGCATTTATCAACCTTCACTTTGGCGAACAAAGAAAAACCGTCATTTTAAGTCGACCCATCACCATTAAGGAAAACTCCAATGCATTTTAACCTCCCACTGGTAGAAGTGTACCCTTCGTTTTGGCGAACAAGGTTTCGACGAAAGTGGTTTGATTAAAACCATGGTGATGGAAGGCTTACGTGACTTAATATACTTTAATTGAGGGTTTGTTATTTAATGTCTCATTAGATTATTATTTTTGTTAGAATGACATTGTTTGGCATGTTATTCAACATTCAACCTTAGCATGCATTCTAAACACAATATTAAAACGTGCCGGTACATGGCCCAGCTAAAGCCGATTTCCTCAAGCCTAGAGGAATCGGTGGGTCACCTAGGGGTCCTGTAATAAACATATTGAGTCTTCAAGTATGGTTGCCTTGTCCTTTGCTCAGTCTTTAAGTACATTACAAATACATCATTCTAAATTTACAATAAAATTAATTTTAAACTAATTTTACATCAACAAATTTAGAAACCTCGATTTACATTCGAGGGGAATGAGATGAGAAGAGAATGTACATTAAGAAGAGGAGAAAGGCAAGACACGTAGGCCCTATTTTAATAAATTACAATCATACATACCCAAAAATTTTAAAACATTCACCATAGGTCTAAGGCTCATGTACCGGGCACCATGCAATGTACAAACAAGTACATATCATACATTTCAAAAACAATCATTTTTTAATTGGGTGGGTTTATTAATTAATTACCCTCTTATATGTGAAGAATGATTATTGGCTTTATAGGTTATTAAAAACTGCAGATTAGTCCCTTCGTGAAAAATACAGAATTGGGAAAGCTACAGACTTCCGCTGCGGTGAAGGTTTTATCTTCGCCAGGGCGAAAAATTCCAGAGAGCACTTCGTCGAGGCAAAGATAAATCTTCACCGCGGCGAAAGCTGGAAATCCCTAATTTGAATAGTTCGCGTTTTTTTTTTTTTGTAGTTTTTGTGTAATAACACAAATCGAAATCAAATCGAACGCACACACATTCAACCAGGATATCAACCAACCAATATAATATCCATCAACACATTATAAACCATTTTATCATTTGAATCATTCATCTAAAAACAGATTTTTTCTGATTTTGTAGTTTTTACAGATTTTTCAAAAATGACATGTTATCAACCAAATAAATGTTATAAATCATACAATAAACTGTAGAAATTAATACCCGAGGCTCTGATACCACTGTTAGTGAATGACCCACTTACGCAGCGGAAAACAAAAACATAAATGACATGGATCGTTCCTTTGAACCAAGATCTGGGTATAATATCACAGTTTATATAGTATATAAATTAAATCTGCAGAAAATCAGATTCAAGGTTCAATAATCTTACGCATGTTTGGAGGGTCCTCCAACTTTTTCCTTGAGCATTTTGCTACCGACCCAGGTGTAGGATCGAACCGACGTAGTCCACACGAAGATAATCGCAAGGAACTAACGAGAGATTTGCTAGATCCTCCTTAGCCTTAAGAAACAAAGAAGAAAATGAGTATTTGACTTTGGCTAAACCAAAATCTGGCGTGGGAGAGAAAAAAGGGCTGTAGGGTTTTGCACTTTTCAATGAATAGTGAATGAATAAAAACTCTTACGTTTTTTCAATTAACACTGTTCTTTTATAGTGTTATTTTACTTGCCTTATTCCCATATGGAATGGGCTTGGGCTCCAACCCAAACACCCCCTAATTAGATATTTATTTTAATTCATCATTATTTTCAATTAAAATCAATTAATATATATTAACATTTAACAATAAGGATAATTTATTTAAATATATGCGAACACATATTTAAAGGTAATTTCACTTATTTAATTTTTCTAATAAATTAAATAAAGGCTACGACCTCAGCAAATTTAATTGCACTGTAAAATTTCCAAAATACCCTTTCACCTAAAAAGACGAAAACGCCATTCTTTCTTCTTGGCTCTTAAATTATCTTCTATGTGTGTGACCCATAGGCTCCTCATCATACCAGCAGTGTATAGTATCGCGATTAACACCACTTAATCGTCTCACTAATATGTAGACCAAGATTGGCCCCTAACAAGGCACCATGGCCACCCGATAGATTCAGATTCAGCAAAGTAGTTACCTGTCAATGATATGGTTACCGTACAATTCGATCCTTTCATCATACTGTATCTCGACGAAACGAAGGCATATAAATAGTGTCAACCTCCGGTTACTCTCGATATTATGTATTCAGTTTTTGGACCAATGACCTGTATTATAAACCGGATAGAGCAACAACTCAATCCCACTGTGGCCATAGTTTTAGTGTCATTGCCATGTATTGAATTGCACTGTGAGATAACTTCTCCCGTACCCGACAGTGATGAATCCTCTATCAATCCGCCATAGTCTTGATACACTCCTTGATGCAGCCAATCACCACCGTATTGACAGCTCTAAATAAAACTGCGTTAGGCTAGTGTCAAACTATACCAATCGGTACACAAGGAACTCCGGTGATCTCAAGTCTAAGGATCACATGCACCACTATTAGACTTTGCAAAACGGGTCCGGACCCGCGGGTCGGCTCATACCCAGGTAAAAAATATAGGGTACGGGTCCAATATATTAAACCCATTTTTTGAGACCTGTACCCGTACCCGGTCCAATAACTCACGGTTTATACGGGTGAACCTGCGGGTACCCGTATTTGCTAGTCACTAATGAATCTTGAATCCCTAACCCAGTAACCCCTAATTTTATCACGCATTCACGCCTCTCATCTCATCTCTGATCTCTCACTCTCACTGTCTCAGTAACTCTATTGCGGCCGCATCTCATCTCTCAGACTCTCAGTAACTCAAATCTCTCCTGCCTCTCAATCTTTCATCAGTCATCAGTCTTCTTCGTACCTGAAGTTCAACTCCCTATCTCCCTCTTCGATTAATCGTCAGTAGGGATGGTGAAGTTTGTAGCTGTGAGTCTGGATTTCAGCAATTCAGGAGACCTGGAAATGAAAAGTACTATTGATATGAAAGGATTGATGATATTTAGCAAAAAGTTCTTACAAAGATGCACCTGCCATCTTTTATGGTGTGAAGAGTGGATGGGATGTTGGCAGATTCTTGTTAATAGAAGCATTCACTTGGCTTGTAGCTCTTATGAATTTTTATTATTCTTTTCATCATTTAATAACCTGATTTATTCAGTTAATAGTCTGTCATGAATGGTTTCCAGAATCTCCCTTGGACTCTTTCTGTGGATTATTTGGTATTTCTGCATATCTAGCATATTGTCTAGGATTAAAATTCTTCTTCTTTAGGAGTTTGAAAATTTGTTTTCTTAGACATTGTTAATGGGTTTTACATCTGACATTTCTTGTCATTGATATTTGATGCAGTTAATTGTTTGGTGTGAGTTGTTCTTTACAAGCTTTCCAGTTGGCTTCTTCCAATAGTCACGTTATGGATAGTTTAACAATTTAGCGTTGCTTTGTGTGTGAATGAAAATTAATCTGGGCAAGATTTAGACATGAAATCAAGCATATTACCCGATATGAAAGAAGTAGTTTGATGATGGTAACTAGGACGTTTTAAAGTAGCAGCAGAATAATAAGAAAAGACTTTAAAACGGGGGTTTGCAAGGCTGGATTATTATAATGTTTCTTTAGGTTTGGAGAGTTTACAATGAAGCCTAGAAGAATTCTTAAGATGATAGAAATGAAGTGTTGAAGAATTTGACCCTGTTTGTTAATTGTATGATTGCCAGAACAGTTTAGGCTTCATGTATTACTTGAATTCCTAACTTTTTCGTAAAATTCATAATTTTGTTTATTTTGATTGGTATTTGTAGTTTTGTATTATATGTTATTGTTTGTTTATGTGTTATTTGTTTATTTTGGTTCCTATTTGTTTATATTCTAAATTGAATTGAATTTAGAGTAGTTCATTTAGGGGGTGTAAATGTAAAAAATAAAAACTATAGGAATTTTGGGGGTGTAACTGTCATAATTGAAAACTGGTAGGGGTGAAGAAAAACTAAAATTTGGAGAGAGAAAAAATGGGTCCACCCATACCCGTATAGGGTAGGGCACGGGTCCAATATTTTGGACTCGTATAAGGACCCGTACTCGGCCCACCCACCCGTTTTGCCAGGTCTAACCACTATTCGTTAGAGGATTGTTCCATAGACACTGGGGTTACCATCCATATGGAATCCTTTGGTAGGTCAGTCTAGTGAACTTGCTGCGGTATATCCGCCTACAACAAGCACCCATGTGTTGCACCAGGTTGTCACCATACAACCTTGACAAGTGAGATCAGTCACTGCCTTTCGACAGGGTCGTTCAACACTATGATAGCCTTACCGTATTATCTGTGCCCTTACTTTAGAATAATACTGGGGCTACGGACGTTTCTATAATGGCCACCATATGTGCTCATAGGGTTTTCACTATCAAGATTTGAAACACTTGATACCCTCGTCACGGTTCTACCATTCTAAGGATATATATCAATACATACAATGATGATTTACGTGATATAGTATAAAATGCCTTTTATTGATCAATGAACGTTATTACAAAGAGTCATTCTAAGGATATATATCAATACATACAATGATGATTTACGTGATATAGTATAAAATGCCTTTTATTGATCAATGAACATTATTACAAAGAGTCAATTCTACAATAATTGATTGGCTCTAGGGCATCAACTCTAACACAAACTATCTTCCCACCTTTACCAATGCACACTTGGACTTGAGAGCATCCTGTCCTTTGGGTTTGAACTTGGGATAGACCTTGGCCTTTCCCTTACCCTTAGGTTTGGACCTTTTCAAGTCTTCCTCCGCAATCCTCAACATGTTTAGGAGCTTGATAGGGACTTCACCATCGTGCTCATATTGAAATTCATTATGAACGGTGAATAAGAATCCGGTAATGACTGTAGAATTAAATCCACTTGTAAGTCTGCATCCACACCAAAACCCAAAGTCTCAAGCCTCTCTCTGTACCAAATCATCTTGAGCACATAACGACTAACTTGGACTCCCTCGGCCATTCGACTCCTAAATAGTGCCTTTGACAACTCATACCTCTCATGTCAAGCATTCTTTTGATATAGCTCCGTGAGTTGTAGAATTATGGCATATGCATCCATATTCTCATGCTGCTTTTGCAGCTCAGATGTCATCAATACTAGCATAATGCATTGGACATTATCAACATCATCAAGAAACTTTTGATAAGTATCCTTAGCTTCCTCAATGACATCAGGACCAGGCTCAACCAGATAGGGCTTGTCAAGGATGTATAATTTCTTTTTGGACTTAAGTACAATTCGAAGATTTCAAAATCAATCCTCGAAATTAGAACCATCTAGCTTGTTTTCTCTTTTAATCATTGGTCGCAGTGATAGGTTGCTCATTTTAATGAATCTGCAAGTGTAGAAGAACAAAAGTTATTAAAATGTTTATTATAATTTAATAAGGTCTTTTATTAAATAATTGCTCCCACTATTTTCCTCAAGCCAATAGCCCTCACTATTAATTCGGGAAAGCCCGTTGGCTTTCCTAGTAGACTGAGATCCCATCTAGCCCATTTCAAACCTTCGCTTTAGCAAACAAACGAAAATGGGTTGATTGGGTAGGCTAACAAACTTAACTTACACCAGTTGATAGCTCCAACTACCAACCTCTAATGTAAACCAAGCCAATAAGCCAATTACACAATTCAATGGCACCAACCATTGTCCTCAAGTGTAATCCACAGTATCAGCAGAGTAGACACTACATGTTACAACGTACACATAACATGTGTACATTCTACTATTGCCTATGATGAGCTTATCAATCTTCACTTGGGCGAATAAGCAAAACTCATCATTTTAAGTCAACCCATCACCATTAAGGAAAACTCCAATAATGTTTGACATCCCATTAGTAGAAGTGTGCCCTTCACTTTAGTGAACAAGGTTCCAACGAACAGTGCTTTGGTCAAACCCATGGTGATGGAAGTCATTTCAATTTGACTTAACATACTTTAGTTAAGGGGTTTTTATTTTATGTCTCACCAATTTTATCTTATTAGCATGTTATAGTCATAACATACACCCTTAGCATGCATACTATGTGTAAAGGAAACGTGTTGGTGCATAGACTTAACTAACTGATTTCCTCAAGTTAAAAGGAATCGGTAGGTCAACCTCGGTTTAAAAGGAAATGGATTCTTCAAGTAATTTCGCCTTCTTCCTTTCCATCGCTTCTTCTTCTCGAACAATACATAACTTCCAAAAATAAAATATTACATTTTACATTATTGAAAAGAAACATCAAGTTACATTCGAGAGGAGTGAGATGAGAGAAAGAAGTTATATGGGAGAATTAGAGAAATGTAAGGCACACAAGCCTTATTTACATTACATAACCCGAAAACTATTAAACTAGGTCTATAGGCTTATGCACCAAACACCATGCATACTCAAAACAAGAATCAAATCAAAATTAAATTTTGATTAGGTTCATAAATTACAAGTTACCCCTTGATTTTTAGCAATGTTCTTTAAGTCCAACATGTTTTAAAACTTTCATTTTAGTCCCTTGTTATCGGGCCTCACTTAATTGGGCCTCCAAAAATATTTCTAACATGCAAAAACATATATTATAAAAATTATGGATTTAAAATTCATAGCGCAATAATGTGATCCCGACCTAAAATTTAGCCCATTGCACCTTTTGCACGGGCTGCCCAAAAATTAAGATTTAGTGCATGTTTTAATGTGCACCATATCAGGCCCCTGGCTGAAAACCAAGAGCCAACCAAGGCCAAGTGCTCCCGTACCGTGTCAGGCCCTTGACTGAAAAACCAAGTGCTAACCAAGGCCCAGTGCTAGGAGCACTTGGCCACCATGGGGCAACCCCAAAACAACAGCTAACAAGAGGACAGTAGTAGTGGCCTTTGTACTATTGCACAAGGCTGTTATTGTACCGTTTGTGGTAGCTCAACCCAAGGCCATATGTTGGAGCATGTGGCCAGCACCTCCCACGTATGGTAGCGCACAACAACAGAGGTGCTTCACGCTGTCGCACATTTTAACTAGCAGCAGCCTGCATTTGCACGTTACTATTGTTGCTCATGCCTACTGCCATGTGTGGCAGCGCATAGCAGCAGGTTCTGCCCTTCACTCCAATCCCCTCTTCAGATCAAGATCAAGTTTTATTTGATCTTGATCGAACACACAATCAGATCAGATGCAATCACATAGTAGCGCAACATGTCAACCAAAACATATTTTTAAACCAATTTTGCATATTTTATACAAACCAATAAAACCCCAATTGATTAACACATATAGCAAAGCAACCAAACGTCACAAAAACAACGTATAAGATGGCTCTAATACCACTGTTAGTCGCTGGTGGGGTTTACGCAACAGAAAAATAGAAAAAAACCCCCACACACAACAACATAGATGCCAAGGAACTTATACCGGATTTACGTTATTTGTATAAGAAGTAAAAATCCAAAATTATACATGTGTTTGGAGGCTCCTTCTTGCGATGTGGATCGCTTCCACTCTAAGCCAAGAGTGCACTTCTGATATCCACATGAAGATAGGACAGGTGATCGCCTTGCGGTCTCAAGTGCTACCAAGAACACAACGATCAAGGATGCTGAATTTTTCTTGGAAAAATTCTCTTCTCCACCTAGAGAGAAAACGTGAGAGAGAGAGAGAGAGAGGGGTGGCTAGGGTTACTTTTATTTTGCAAAGGGTTTTTTTTTTTTTCTCATTTAGTTTTTTAGTTGTACTTAAATAGTGCACACTGAAAAACCTAATCTAATATGGAACAGCAATCTACGTATTCTATATTAAGATTAGCAATATTTCAATACCAAACAAAGCATTTCAACTCAAATTTAAAAATTAAATTTGAATTCCATAATATCAAAATTAATATTAATAAATATTATAATTATATATATATATATGTATGTTATTTAAACTAACTGTTTAAATATACAATATATGAAATTAACTATAGGCAACAACCTCAGCAAATTTGATTGCACTGTGAGATTACCTAAATGCCCTTTCCTTTTAAAAGACGAAAAATACCCTTTCATCATAAATGACAAAAACGCCCCTCTCACTTATCCATCGTTAATCTGTCTTCTATGTGCATGACCCAAAGGCTCCTTACCATATCGACAGTGAGTAGTCTCGCAATTTACATCAATTAATTGTCTCACTAAACACAAACCAAGATTGGCCTTTACCAAGACATCATGGTCACTCGATAGATTCAGATTCAGTGAAATAGATTACCTATCAACGATATGGTTACCGTGCAATTCAATCCTTTCATCATCCATTATCTCATCAAAGGTCAAGGCAAAAAAATAGTGTCAACCTCAAATATCCTTTATATCTCGGTATTCGGTTATTGGACCAAAGATCGAAATAGATTGGATTGTGCTATAACTCAATCCCACTGTGGCCACAGATTTAATGTCGTTGCCATCTACCGAATTACTCAGCGAGATAATTTCTCCCGTACCCGAAAGTGATGAATCCTCTATTAATCCACCATAGTCTTGATACACTTTTTGATGTAGCCAATCACTACCATTCCGATAGCTCTAAATAGAACTACATTGGGCTAGTGTCAAACTACACCAATTGGTTCACAAGGGGCTCCGGTGATCTCAAGTCTGAGGATCATATGCACCACCATTCGTTAGAGGATTTATTCCATAAATACTAGGGTTACTATCTATGTTGAATCCTCTGGTGGGTATGTCCAGTGAACTCACATATGACAAACACCCATGTGTTCCACCAGGTTATCGACAAACAACCTTGACAAGTGAGATCTGTCATTGTCTTTCGACAGGGTTATTCAACACTATGATAGCCTTACCATATTATATGTGTCCTTAATCAGAATAATATTGGGGCTACAAACATTTCTAGAATGGCCACCATATGTGATCATAGGGTGCTCACTATCGAGATTTGAAGCACTCGATACCCTCGTCATGGTTCTACCATTCTAAGGACATACATTATAACATATATTAAATACGAATTACATAATATAGAAAATGCCTTTTATTAATTATAAACATTATTACAAGAGTCAACATACCAACTAAACACACCCTTCAGCTTCCTGGAAATACAACCCTTGCATTTGGTTGTCGGTCCATCCCACCAGTCAGTCCTGTTCGGCTTGGCCATACACATCAACCTAAATGTGTTCCCTCACCTACAAAACACAAGCCTTTACACCCCCATGGCAACCTTCCTTGAGCATGCCCTAGCCAAATAATTATCCGAGAAGGAAACTATGATACAACGCATCCCTGACATGCTCACACCCCTCAAGAAGAGCCAACCTCAAAGTTATGCTATCTCACCCTTCATAGACACCATGGCTCTCATAGAGATGTTGCGCAAGTTCACCTTCCCTAACATGAAACTCTATGCTAGGATCCCTAACCCGGATAACCACATAACTTTCTACAAACAAAGGATGTTGGTCACCGCTATTCTTGATAACCTCCACAAAGCATGCATGTGTAAGAGCTTTAGCTCTCGCCCCATGGGACCAGCCTTCCAATGGTACACCACCTCCTCAACAACTCCATTGCCTTCTTCGCTCAACTCATAGACACTTTCGTTGAGCAGTTTGCCAGCAACAAGAGACTTGAGAAGCTCTCTGGTGACCTTTATAAAGTTCATCAACACAATAGAGAGTCACTTTAGGAATATGTTAGTTACTTCAATAAAGAGAAGATCTCCATCCCGTATTGCATTAAGGAGATAGCCGTTGACACATTTAGAAAGGGTCTCCTCCTTGATAGTGACCTTTACAAGGAACTCATCAAGTTCAAATGCACCACCATGGAAGACGTGCTAGCTCAAGCGTAGGTTGAAATAAGATGGGAGGAGGATGATGTCCATCGAGCCAGATATACTTCATATGACAATCGGTGTGATGACCGATGCACCAAACAGTCATACCTCGACACCAACACGAAGAGACAAGCTAGAGTTGGTTCATGCCCATCCATCCCCTAACTTAGCCGAGTTAATGTAAAAAACCGATTCTACTTTGTTATCTGGTCATATGTACAAGGGTCTGATCTTAAGTCTGGCTATCAATCAGCCTATAAAATTGTAACTTGATCTGACAGTTTGTCAACACAATGTCTTAGTCAACTCTACATTGTTATAAAGAGTTTATTCAACATTCAAGCAATTAAGTCATGACTTTCGAAGTGTAAAAGTCATTAGTCATACGACTCGACACTAACACCAAGGGACAAGCTGATGCTAGTACCTACCCATCCATCCCTCATCATAGCCGGCTTTTCAACGAAGTCCTACCTGCCTTGGCTCATCACCATGGCCACCACTCGTAGAAGTGACTCCAGCTCAAAGGCTCACAAGTTCACTCTCAGACTCAAACTCAAACTCAGACTCATCAATTGAGCCTTCATTGCTCGAGTCTCCATCACTCGCTTCCTTCACAATTTAGCCTACATGGTAACATACATTTACACCTTTAGTCAGAGTTGTGATCTCACCCTTAGGTAACATCACATAAGTCATGGACTATTCATATGCATTCCCCCCAAACATGGTCCGATCATCTCTACCTATTTGTACTAATTATAGGCTTGTTAAGAATACGTCATTTGGCATTCCAATGTTATGCAACCTATGTGGCTATCAGGCGGCTTATGTGGCTGCAAGGCAACTTTCTTGTTGACTTTTACACCTTCCGTTTGAAGGGTTAGTAACATTTAGGGTGTGTTTGGTTAAGGTTGTAGGAAGATAACACCGGTAATATATCTTTTATTTCGGAAATTCCCATGTTTAGTAATCAAGTAATAAAAGATTTCGGTAATATTTCAAAGCCAATAGTATTTACTATAGGTAATATATGGGGTAATCAGATTACCACCTCAGGGGGTGTTATTAAAAGACTACCGAGGTAATCTACTATTCATACCAATTTTACCCTTAATTAAAAAACATTTCAGACACAAATGCCCTTATATGTCTACCAAATAACAATTAGCCCAACTATGCAAAATTACTTTTATAACCTCATAAATTAAATTTTTGGATAGAAATACCCCTGAATACCACCAAAAATTAGTCATCCACTGTAGACGAATACCGGCCATCGATCGATAGCCACCACTACCGGCCATCGATCGCCAGCCACCACTACCAGCCATCACTAGCAGTCACTTGAATGGCGCATGACCGGTCGAATCTGGTGACCCTGCACCGATCTGGCTAGCGGCCAGATCCATAGTCGTTAATGTTAGAGTAGATGCCCTAGACCCAATCAATTATTGTAGAATTGACTCTTTGTAATAATGTTCATTGATCAATAAAAAGCATTTTATACTATATCGCGTAAATCATCATTGTATGTATTGATATATGTCCTTAGAATGGTAGAACCGTGATGAGGGTATCAAGTGTTTCAAATCTTGATAGTGAGAACCATATGAGCACATATGGTGGCCATTCTAGAAACGTTCGTAGCCCCAGTATTATTCTGAAGTAAGGGCATAGATAATACGATAAGGCTATCATAGTGTTGAACGACCCTGTCGAAAGGCAGTGACTGATCTCACTTGTCAAGGTTGTTTGGTGACAACCTGGTGCAACACATGGGTGGTTGCTATAGGGTGCAACACATGGGTGCTATAGGCGATTACACCACAGCAAGTTCACTGGACTGACCCACCAGAGGATTCCATATGGATAGTAACCCTAGTGTCTATGGAACAAATCCTCTAACGAATGGTGGTGCATGTGATCCTTAGACTTGAGATCACCGAAGCGCCTTGTGCACCGATTGGTGTAGTTTGACACTAGCCTAACGCAGTTATATTCAAAGCTGTCAATACGGTGGTGATTGGCTGCATTAAGGAGTGCATCAAGACTATGGTGGATAGACAGAGGATTCATCATTCCCAGGTACGGGAGAAGTTATCTCACGGCGCAATTCAGTAAATGGCAATGACACTAAAACTGTGGCCATAGTGGGATTGAGTTGTTCCTCTATCCAGTTTATAGTACATGTCATTGGTCTAGTAACTGAATACATAATATCGAGAGTAACCGAGGTTGACACTATTTCTATGCCACAGTCTCGTCGAGATAACGAATGATGAAAGTATCAGATTGTACTGTAGCCATATCGTTGATAGGTAGCTGCTTCGCTGAATTCGAATCTATCGGGTGGCTATGATGCCTTGCTAAGGGCCAATCTTGATCTGTGTGCAGTGAGAAGATTAATTGGTGTTAGTCGCGATACTACACGTTGTCGGTATGATAAGGAGCTATGGGTCACACACATAGAAGATAATTTAAGAACCAGTTTATAAGAAGGGCGTTTTCGTCTTTTTAGACGAAAGGGTATTTTGGTAATTTCATAGTGCAATTAAGTTTGCTGAGGTCGTACCCTTTATTTAATTTGTTAATTAAAATTAAATAAGTAAAATTATATTTAAATATGTGTTCGCATATATTTAAATGAATTATTGTTATTGTTAAATGTTAATATATGAAATATATATATTAATTGAATTTAATTGAAAAATAATAATAATAATTATTAGAATATCTAAAGGGGGCTGTTTGGATAGAAGGGGTGTTTGGGTTGTTAGAGTAGATGCACTAGAGCCAATTAATTATTGTAGAATTGACTCTTTGTAATAATGTTCATTAATCAATAATACAAGGTATTTTATTCTATATCGCGTAAATCATTATTATTGCAATATGTATTGATATATGTCCTTAGAATGGTAGAACCGTGGCGAGGGTATCAAGTGTTTCAAATCTTGATAGTGAGAACCCTCGGAGCACATATGGTGGCCATTCTAGAAACGTCTGTAGCCCCAATATTATTCTGAAGTAAGGGCACAGATAATACGGTAAGGCTATCATAGTGTTGAAAGACCCTATCGAAAGGCAGTGACTGATCTCACTTGTCAAGGTTGTTTGGTGACAACCTGGTGCAACACATGGGTGCTTGTTGTAGGCGAATATACCGCAGCAAGTTCACTGGACTGACCCACCAGAGGATTCCATATGGATGGTAACCCAATGTCTATGGATTAAATCCTCTAACAAATGGTGGTGCATGTGATCCTTAGACTTGAGCTATCAATATGGTGGTGATTGGCTGCATCAAGGAGTGTATTAAGACTATGGTGGATAGACAAAGGATTCATCACTCCCGGGCACGGGAGAAGTTATCTCACGATGCAATTCAGTATATGGCAATGATACTAAAACTGTGGCCACAGTGGGATTGAGTTGTTGCTCTATCCGGTTTATAATATAGGTCATTGGTCTAGAAACTAAACACATAATATCGAGAGTAACCGAAGGTTGACACTGTTTCTATGCCTTCGTCTCGTCTCGTCGAGATAACGGATGATGAAAGGATCGAATTGTACGGTAACCATATCATTGATAGGTAGCTACTTTGTTGAATCCGAATCTATCGGGTGGCCATGATGCCTTGCTAGGGGCCAATCTTGGTCTGTGTATTAGTGAGACGATTAATTGGTGTTAATCGCGATACTATACACTGCCGGTATGATGAGAAGCCTATGGGTCACACACAGAGATGATAATTTAAGACTCAGGAAGAAAGAAAGGCGTTTTCGTCCTATTAGGTGAAAGGATATTTTTGTAATTTCACAGTGCAATTAAATTTGCTGAGGTCATAGTCTTTATTTAATTTATTAGAAAAATTAAATAAGTGAAATTACGTTTAAATATGTGTTCGCATATATTTAATTAAATCATCATTATTATTAAATGTTAATATATAGATTAAATATATATTAATTGATTTTAATTGAGATAATGATGAAATAAATATAAAATATCTAATTGGGAGTGTTTGGTAACATGGGGTGTTTGGGTTGGAGCCCAATTCTATTCCATATGGGAATAGGGCATTAAAGTATCACTATAAAAGAAAATGTTTCTTTGTAAAATTATATAGATTTTTATTAGTTCATTTTCCTTTGTAAAGGAAAAACACACAGCCCCAAACTCTCTCTCCCACGGCAGATTCAATTTTTGCCTAAAATCAATTTCATTGATTTTTCTTCTTGATCCTAAAGCTAAGGAGGATTTAGAAAATCCCTCCTTAGTTCTTTGTGATTGTCTTCGTGTGGACTACGTGGGTTCGATCCTATACTTGGGTCGGTAGCAAAACATTCAATGACAAATTTGGAACCTCCAAACGTGCGTATGTATTTCTAAACTCATGATTAATTTCTGCAGATTTCTATTTTAACATAAACTGTAAAAATGTACCTTTGATCTTGGCTCAATGGGAACGATCCTTGTTATTATGATTTTATTTTCCGCTGCGTATATGGATTGTTTCCTAACAGTGGTATCAGAGCCTAGGGTACCAAATTTTACAGTTTTTATATGGATGGTTGATAACATGTATTTGATGATATTATTTTGCCTTACAAAATCTGCCTTAAAATCATGTTTTAAGAAATTTATTAATCGATTAATTTAATTTGTTGATGATCTGCAAGTTTGGTATATTGGTGATGGATTTTTGGTTGAAATCAGTGTGTATGACTGATTGAAAATCCGTTTGGAGTGTACATGGTTACTGTATGAATAGATCCGAAGCTACAAGTCTGTGTACGCACGCCGCGGCGATATAACCCATCGCCGAAGCGAGCGTTGTTCATGCTGATGCTGGTGACGAAACCAGCGCTCGCCACGGCGACATAACCCATTGCCGCGGCGACCATCCTTAGGACGAACGCTGTACGAAATTTCTGAGGCTATCACCGCGGCGAATGTACATTGAGCGTGAACATCAAGTAATCAATGCACACTGTAGTGATCTAACTCATTGTCGCAGCGAGCGCACTTCCGAGTGCAAAAGGGGCCAGAATGTTACGTTTTAAAAATTTTGGACTAAATTGCAGATCTACAAATTGTCAAGGGGTAAGATAATTAACCCACAAATTTCAAAAATTGATTGTTTTTGAAATGTATGCTTTGTACTTGTTTGTATATTGCATGGTGCACGGTACATGAGCCTTACACCTAAGGGTGAATGTTTTAAAATAATTTTGGATATGTATGGTTGTATAATTTATTAAAATAGGGCTTGCGTTGTTGGAGTAGGTGCCCTAGAGCCAATCAATTATTGTGGAATTGACTCTTTGTAATAATGTTCATTAATCAATAAAAGACATTTTATTCTATATCGCATAAATCATTATTATTGCAATATGTATTGATATATGTCCTTAGAATGATAGAACCGTGACGAGGGTATCAAGTGTTTCAAATCTTGATAGTGAGAACCCTATGAGCACATATGGTGGCCATTCTAGAAACGTCCNTAACTAAAGCCAAGCACTAAGGGCCATTTCTCTTATGGAACAACATGACCAAGTGAGATATTAAATTTTGGCATAACAATATGCACTATTGAATATTAATATTTACACTTGGTTAAGCCTAAACATAATCTTCCTACTTCAATTCTTGCCTTTCTCTAACCCTTTCTTCATTAGGGTTTAGCCAACTCATGCATGCATTTTCTCTTTGGATTTTCATCAAACACTTCATATGCACATGCAACTACCATGTTGGCTACACTTCCACATCTCTCTAAATCCACCAAAATTTGAGCAAAAACTCACTAATTATAGCGTCAAACCTGGCCATTTTCAACAATTCCCAACACTTCAAAAATTTCAACACTAATTCTTCCATAACTTCACCAAATCATCACATAACCATACACTACTTCTCATGGCTGGAAATTACACATCATTCTACATCAAAAACAGCCAACAATTCTCACATACAATCACATGAAAACATGCAAGAATCATACTACACAAGTCTTGCTCAAATCAAGGCTAAAATTAGGTTTACTTATGTTGAATGTGTGATATGACTTCCTTTTGCTAAAAGTCTCTTCCTCTTGGACCTAGATCATATAAAAACCATAAGAATTTAAAACTTTAAAGTTTAATCACACTCCTTGTGCTAGAATCTTACCTTTGGATGCTTTAGGATTGAAAATCTATAAAAATCCAAGACAAAATCTATGATTTTCCTTTGAAATTTAGTGAAGAAAATTGAGAGAAAATGGGGGTGAAGGGTGGCGTGAATAAGGTTTAGAATGGCTAGGGTTTAGGTTATTGCAACCTTATAACTAAATAAATAAATATATATATTCCCATTTTGCCCTTGCACTTTTCGTGAAATTTCATCTATATCCTTTAGTCAATTACCAAAATACCCTCATTTTTATTATTTTCTTCACATTATTTTACTTCCTTTCACTTCCCACATTTTCATCTAATATGAGTGAAAAGACCATGTTACCCCTAATGAAGTTTTAAGAAATTTCTTTCACATTTGTCTAAGGTGACTTCAAAGAAATCCAACTAGCGGTATTAGGGCATAAATAAAATTACGTACCTTGATGTGGGTGTTACAATTCTCCACCCCCTTAAAAGAATTTCGTCTGCGAAAGTCAAATGAGCAACTTAGGATAGCGTTTACGTACATCTTGCTCTACTTCCCATGTAGCTTCTTTTACTATATGATTCCTCCATAGAACTTTTACTAATGGAATACTCTCATTTCGGAGCTCCTTAACTTTTTTGTCCAATAACTGAATTTGGCGCTCCTCAAACAAGATTCTCCTCTAATTCAACTTCTTCTGCTTTCAATATATGGGAGGGATCACTGACATACCTTCAAAGCATTGATACATAGAAAACATTGTGCACTCTATCTATATTTGGCGGTAGCGCTAACTGGTACACTACTTTTCCTACTCGTTGCAATACTTTAAATGGGCCAATGTATCAAGGGGCAAGTTTTCCTTTACCACCAAATCACATTACGCCCTTGTAAGGGGAAATCTTAATAAACACCTTATTACCCACTTCAAATTCTATATTCTTTCTCTTTAAATCTACATAGCTCTTTTGTCTGTCTTGATCTTGCTTCATTCTGTTCCTAATCAACGTAATGTCTTCCATCATTTTCTGAGTTATCTCCGGTCCAAGAGCTGCATTCAAAGCATCTTTCTCTCCTACTTCATCCTAGTGCAGTGGGGATTTACATCGTCTACCATATAGAGCTTCATAAGGAGTCATCTTAATTGTAGACTGATAACTATTATTATAAGTAAACACTATCAATGGTAGCATCTCATGCCAGGTCATTTTATAATCCATACAACACGCTCTTAGCATGTCCTTAAGCACCTGATTGGTTTTCTCAGTTTGGCCATCTGTCTATGGGTGGTAAGCTATACTGAATGCTAACCTGGTACCCAAGTTTCTCTATAGACTAGTCCAGAAAGCTAAAAACAAATCTGGAATCTCTATCTGATACTATTATCTTAGGCACCCCATGCAATCTAACTATCTCTCTAATATAGATCTAGGCCAATTGATCTGAGGTGGTACTATCTTTTACTGGAAGAAAATGCGCTTATTTGGTTAATTTGTCTACTATCACCCATATGTTAGTAAACGATCCAGTTATGCAGCGGAAAACAAAAATATTTATGACATGGATCATTACATAGAACCAAGATCTAGGTACAAAATTACAGTTTATACATATTAAATAAGAATCTACAGATTTTATTTAGAGTTTAAGAAGTCATATGCACATTTGGAGGCTCCTCCAATTTGTCTTTGAGCGTATGTCGCTATCGACCCAAGTGTAAGATCGAACCGGTGTAGTCCACACGAAAATAACCTCAAGGAACTAAAGAGGGATTTGTTAGATCCTCTTTAGCCTTTAAGAACCAAGAAGAAAAATCAAAGTAATTTGATTTAAGCAAAAAATTGAAACTAGCGTGAGAGTGTTTAATGGGCTGGAATTTTCCTTTCAATGAAATGAATGAGAGTCATAATTTATTTCACAAAGTGTGCACTTATATAGTGCACACCATACCCTATTCCATCATGGAATGGGCTTGGGCTCCAACCCAAACACCCCTTGTTTCTAAACACCCCTTTTAAGATATTTTAATATTAATTTATCATTATCTCAATTAAATTCAATTAATGTATATTTACAATATATATATATATAGATATTATATATATATATATATATATAATAGTATATATTAACATTTAACAATAATGAAATTTATTTAAATATATGCGAACACATATTTAAACGTAATCTCATTATTTATTTAATATCAAATTAATAAAGGTAATACCTCAGCAAATTTATTGCACTGTGAAATACCAAAATACTTCGCCTAAAAGACAAAGCGCCCCTCGTCTAAGCTGGCTCTTAAATTATCTTCTATGTGTGTGACCCATAGGCTCCTCATCATATCGGTAGTGTGTAGTTCGCGATTAAAACCAATAATTGTTCACTACACATAGACCAAAACTGGCCCTAGCAAGGCACATGGCCACCCGATAGATTCGGATTCAACGAAAGTAGCTACTTGTCAATGATATGGTTACCGTACAATCTGATCTTTCATCATCCGTTATGCGACGAGACCGAGGCATAGAAACAGTGTCAACCTTAGGTTACGCTTGATATTGTATATTCAATTACTGATCAATGACCTATTTAATAAACTGGATAAAGCAACAACTCAATTCCATTGTGGCCCAAATTTAGTGTCATTGCCATTTTACTGAATTGCGCCGTGAGATAAATTCCCGTAACTGGGGTGATGAATCCTCTGTCATCCACCATAGTCTTGACATACTCTTGATGTATGATGCGTGTTTCCTACAACATGCAAATGTAGCAAGTATACTAGTCGCACAAGTATAGAGTGATGAGTGAGTATGTTCCCACGAGGATTGTTGCTAAGCACTAATTTTGCTACCGTTTTCAAGTTGAAGCAATCGAATTCTTTTGGATTAAAGGGAGCAATTTAAACTATAACTAAAACAAAAATTACTAAAATAAGAGTAAACTATGAAAGCAAGATTTAAAATAGGATAAAATCAATTCAAACAAACGGGTAGGGTTTTGACTCATTCGGACTCTGTGGGTTAAACCTAAAGAATTAAACTAAATTTATATTCACATGCATTGATTGTAATTGAACTCTCTAAGGGTCCAACATACCTTCTCAGGCTATGTTTTCCTACTCTTCCCTATTAACCTTCCGCACCCCAACAATTGAAAGTTAATAAATCTGAGCTTATTAAGCACAAGAATCCTAGATTGATTTCATTGGTCTTGAATCTATCTCTAGCATCCAATAATACAATGTGATACCCAAGAAGCTTAACATGAATCTATTCAATCTCATCATGTTCATCACGTAAAAAACAATAAATACAGAATAATCACAACAATCAAGCAAAATCAATGAAATTAATAATCATAAAATCTAACCATTAGAATCCGAACTACATCAAAACCCTAACCAAAAAGGTAGTTCATGGCTCTAAATCAATAAAACAATTAAAAGAAACGAAAAAATCCAAGTTCAACATCATGGACACAAGAGAAAGGAAAAGAATCTCCCCAATTGACGAATCATGGTTTCACCTCGATCTTCACACTTTGTTTAATCCAAAATCACTCAAAAATAAATCTAAGAAAATGTAAAAAAAAGCTGGTTCTATCTCTCCACGACGCCCTAAACAAAAAGACTAAGTATTTCTTTATTACCTCGCCCAAAATCCTAAAACTTAGCCTAAAACGAAACTTGTGTGTTTTACAAAAACTGGAAAATGTAGACTTCGCCGTGGCAAAGAAGGAATCTCACCGCGGCGACAAAGTAGCTGAATCTGGTGCGTGACTAGCTCATTTCGCTGCAGCGAAGCTTCCTAAAAATTCTAAAATTACAGAATTGCCCTCCGCTTGCTTTAAGTCAGAGACTAAATCTGTCTTTATTCGTCAAAATGTCATTTTAACCTGAAACACGAAATGTAAGGAATTAAGTAGCAATTCAGGCAAAAATAAACTAAGAAGTATCTAAAATCCAGCCTAAAAGCTTAAATAAACAGTATAATCCTCGGATTATCAAATACCCCCAAACTAGGGACATGCCCTCCCCGAGCATCAGTACAAAACAGAAAAAGAAAAACACAAACATTCAAAAACACAAAATAGCAAATGACAAAAATTGAATAAGAGAAACAAGAGACTCGACTCACAAAACAACTGCCTAGAATTTATACCAATCTCAAAAGTTGTTGCAAAATTATTAATAGAAAAATGTTTAACACTCCAAGAAGTTATAAGTTGCATCGACTTTCTTTCTCAATTGGTCCCCCGAGTAGGTAATCCCCACTTCAATCCACCTTCCAACTTCCCAGATTATTTTATGCAGGAATGCAAAGTTTAACAAATGGTGGCAGACTCCATAAGCCTAAATATCGAACTACTCTCCACTAATGAGGACTACACAAAGATAAGAATCAAAAGGTCTTTATAAGCTTGTAACTCTAGGCTCGGGAAGTGGGCTCCAAGAAAAAGGATAGGAATAACAAAGTAAGAGAACTCGGTTTTCCTCATGCAAACACTTAAGTCAAATCGAACTCCATTTCTTCTCAACCACCAATCAACGTGTCCACTAATTTACAACCCTCAAACTTGTATCTTTCTTATTTCGGATACCATATATGCGGCGGGGGAAGTGCGACTAAGGTGTACGTGGTGTTGTTAAACCAGTGGTCGCCAAGTACTGCTAGGTAGTTTTTAAGGCGATTACTGGTTTCCAGCCGAGATACCCTTAAACTTGGCAAAAGACGGGGGTGAACAGTACTGCTACAGTGGCACCCAGGTTCAAGTTTTTTTTTTTGAAAAGAAGAACAAATCAATTGAATTGAGGTGAACTACCTCTTTTGTTTTTATTGCCCTTCTCACAACCCCCAAACTATTCTTTTAGTTTATTTGTACAACTCTTCCCGTTCTTTGTGTTTGCATTAGGATTGAATTCTCCTAAGGGTACGACAGAGTGTTTAGGGTATGAGGATCAGACAATTTTTGGTTTGCCAAGAAAAATAAAGCAATAATAATTCATACAGCTCAAATGGGTGACTAGGGATAATTTCATTCATGGGTTAGCTAGAAAGGCTCAAACGTTCCAAAAAGAATGCCTAAATCATCTCCTCAACCATGTCTAATCCTAGAATTCCACATCAAGCACTTCATTACTAGGTTCTAGAGTCCACCAACATTATCAAAACTTTACCTAAGTACATAAAATGAATCTAAGCATGCCGAAAAAGTGAAAATGGTGGTTGAACCACTCAACAAACCTTAATCAAAATTCAGTCAATAAACCTAAACTTGAAGCAATGCTTAACATTTCTCAACAATAAAATCGCAACAATCCAATTCGCATCATCGATTTATACAATTCATTAGTAGCAAAAACAATCAAACCAAAGTAAAATAAACAAAATCAAAAATTTCTAATTTTCCTACCCCCAAACAAAAGATGACATTGTCCCCAATGTCCCATTACGCATAAATTAGGAATAGAAAAACAAAAATAACAAAGGTACGAGATAGTTCCCTGATTAATCCGTGAAGCTTCGCTCCATAGTGCATACCCGATATGTGACCTTTTCATCACCCAACATCTGTCAAAACAATTGAAACTGTGGTGTCCACTATGTTAGAAAAATCCACTGACTAATATGAAAGCATTACAACCTAATCTCATCCTTGCAATAACTACAAATTAAAAGAAAATGAAATAACTAAAACAACTACCACAATCCAAAACAAAAATATAAAATGAGTTTACTGTTTGAAATGAAAAACAAAATCAACTAAAAACAAATAAAAATAAACAAAAACAAAACAGGTGTTCCGGTGCTCATTCTTTGCCGCCCTCTTCTTCCTCTTCCGATTCGGAGCCCATCCACTCATCTGAATCCCAGTCAGCCCATTGGAATACTGTAATGTCAACGTTGACCTTGTTAAAGCTACTCTTCTGCATATCATACATCATCTGGGTCTGATAAGCCAACCAATCCTGACGTTTTGCCATACGTTTCATCATACCTATCATCTGCTGTATCATCTCCTTCTGTGTAGCTGTGGAGCTAGAGGATGTGACAGGGCCTTGTATGGTTCTTTGCTGTTTTGTTCCTACTCTTGGTTGCTCAGCTTCTGGACATTCAAGATGCTTTTGAAAATAATTTGAATCGAGGATGGGGGCAGCATGAATACGTTGCTCATCATCATCCACCTTGGCTCCAGCTCTAATGCACAAGGTTATAATGAGATGTGGGAAAGAGTAACTTGATCGCCCTGGTTGGCGGCATGATGAATGTTGTTCAAGATAATTCGTCCCACATTTATACTCTTTCCTGTGGCAATAGAATAAAGAAATAATGCCTTCTCGTAAGTTACCGTGCTATAGTGCATTTCCGGCATCAACCTCGCACTAACAAAATACTGCCACAGTCAAGCCATCGGTGTCAAATAATTTCCCTTAATGGTCTTCTTTTGTTTCTTCGACACTGCCTAAGTTGCATCCGGTTTTGCAATGACCGGAAGAATGATACTATCCTGAAACTGTGATGCCCTAAACCTTGCATACTCATCCTGATCGATCCTAGGCAGGGTATAAAACTCATTGATCACATCTTCTGTAAACTGCACATCAACCCCTTTCACAAATGTAGTACCCTTCTCACAATCCCGGAGATTGGCATAAAACTCCCTTACTAGCGGCTCTACAGTCGGTTGTGCAGGAGCACTCATAAACAGTTCCCATTGTCTCCCTCGACTCCAGTCCAAAGCCTGACTCGCGGTCAATCCGTGCTCAGGAATAAAGCCCTTATCTCTTCTTTGGATAGCCCATTGATATCGTTTCCGAGCCTCCTCACTCACGAAGCGGTTGTCCATTTTCTTTCCTTTTCCTTTGCCCTTGGATGGAACCTTAACTTTGAGCGGCATGTTTTCAAAAAGTATCCTTTAACTCACAGTGCAACCCCAAAAATTCAAACCTAGGTGGCCTATGACAAATAATCCAATCCTACAAAAATTGACAACACTTCCAAAAATTCGCACTTAGACCCCCAAACTACGATTTCTCCAAATTCAACAAAACACTCCAAAACTCAAAACCCACACTCCTCAATATCACAACATGCACAATCAACCCTTCCTCAACAAAATCGAACTCACAAGCACCCAAAAATTCGCAACTCAATCAACAATCAACTTTTTCAGATCTACAAATCAAAACTTGAAATTGTGCGAAAATAAGTTTAGGGAATGATAATCCATGGATTATACTGTTTTCATTAGACTTTTTAGTCAGATTTCAGGTACTTTCTAGTTCATTTTAACATGAATTATTGCTTAAATCTTTACATTTTGTGTTTCAGGGTAAAACAGACATTTTGAGCAAATAAGGGAAAAATTGGAAATTCTAAACTCAGAAGTAAGCGGATCTCAGAAGTTGGGAGAGTTCTGAAGTAGAATAAAGCACTATGAAGCTCGCTTCCAAGGAAGAGCACCGAAGAATCAAGCGAAGAATCAAGCGAAGAATCAAGCAGAGTGGCAGTTCTGTAATTTTAGAACTTTTCCAGAAGCTTCGTCCCGGCGAAGACTTATTCTTCGCCATGGCGAAGTACGCCAGACATGAACATGTCTGTTTCTCTCTTCGTCGCGGCGAGGTTTCTTCTTCGCCGCGACGACGGTCATGAATTCCAATTTTGTAAAACGCACAGTTTTACTTAGAGCGTGTTTTTCTGGGAAATTTGGGAGAAGTATAAAAGGAAACACTTAGCATTTTTCCAAGAGAGGTCGAATAGGGTTTAGAGCAGCTTTGGCATTTCTTTTGATTTTATATTTGAACGATTTCGAGTTGTAGAAGGGTGAAGATTCGATTTCAAACCATAGGATTCATCATTTGGGGAGATTTCTTATTTTTTTGTTATTTTCATTATGTTGAACTTTACTATTTTCGTTTCTTTCATTTGTGTTGTTGATTTAGCCATGAACTAACCCATTTTGGGTTAGGGTTTTGATTGTAATTCGGATTTTAATGGGTTAAGTGATTTATTGTTTTATTTTCATATGATTATGCTTTGATTGTGTGTTACTCTGAATTTTTAATGCTTATATGTGATGAACATGGTGAGATTGAGAAATGAATCATGTTAGGCTTCTTGGGTAATCACCATTGTAGTATTGGATGCTAGAGATAGATTTCAACAAAATCAAATGAAATCATTTAGGATTCTGTTGCTTAATGACTTGGATTTGTTAACTTTCAAATTGATGGGTACGAAAGTTGATAAGGAAAAAGTAGGGAAACATAGCCTGAGAAGGTATGTTTAACACTTAGGAGAGTTCGATTTACAATCAATGCATATGAATATGAATTTAGTTTAATTTATAGGTTTTACCCATAAAATCCGAATGAAGTCAAAACCCACCCGTTTTACTTGAAATTAATTTCTATCTGTTTTCATTCGCATTCTTAGTAATTTTAGGTTGTTTAAAATTATTGTTAAGTTTTAATAGAAAAGCTCCAATTAATCCAAAGAAAAATCGATTGCTCCAACTTGGATAGTAGGAAAACTTAGTGCTTAGCTAACATTCCTGTGGGAACGATACTCACTCATCATTATATTACTTGTGCGATTAGTATACTTGCTACATTTGCATGTGTAGGAAACACGCATCAGGGAACTTGAGATCTACCAATACACGAAGGATATTCGCCACCAATTTACCCAGAATCAACCCAGATGGAAAGCCCCAATTTCTTGAACTTAAAAATTTCGTGAAAAAATTTCGCAAAAATTGTTGTTGAAATGAGTGTTTTTGGTTTTAGGAGGGTTATTAAGGAGTGAGAACTTTGGTTGGGGGAAAACACTTGGAGGCAAAGGATTGAAATTGGAAAATTTTTCTCTCAAAATGGATTTGAAAAGTCGGTGAAGAATGAAAACGCAAGTGGGTATTTATAGAAAACTGTCTTCGCCACGATGTGAAGTTCTTCGTTCATAGAACCCTAATTTGAAACCAGGTTCACTGCAGCGAAGAAAAAATACTTTGTGGTCGGTGTGAAAAATTACCATGGCTAATCGCCGACCGACGGAGGAAAAATCTTTGCCATGGCGAACTTGCGTTAGAGAAATTTCGTTTCCAACCTGCTTCCGCCGCGGAGCGAAGACAAATTCTTCGCCAGGGGCGAAACAATCCGTAGCTGCAACATATTTTTTAGGTTTCTTCGCCCCGGCAAAGTTGGGACTTTTCAAAACTCATTTTCACACAATGTGCTTCTTCGCCCCAATGAAGTCTGAAGCATTTCTTTCTTTGCATTAGTTGAAAATTTCACCTGAAAACAACAATAAAACACCACAAAATTAAAAATCATTCATTCAAAACACATGAAATGAGAGAAATGAGAAAAAAATTAAAACGCTTGGTTGCCTACCAAGAAGCGCTTGTTTATAGTCGGAAGCTCGACTCTCTCAATTTTCACGTCAGTCGGATTATCCAAGTACATCACATTTGGAATATTCCTTGGGGTCGAGCTTCTTTAGCTGATGATCTTTTTCACTCAGTGGCTTGTTGAGAGTTTCACCACCCATTCCTCCCTTGGTCATACTTTGTGGGGTTTGACTCTTCCACGACTGCTTTCCTTTTTTCTGATTTCCCTCACCCTTGTTGAGCTAGAGATCCGGTCCTTGTGAAAACACAATCTCGACTGTGGATCTCTTGGAATTTGTGCAACCCTTTCCATTATGGTCCTTACTCTCAAATGATTCGGTTTGACAATGCAGCTCCTAATTTCACCTTAGGATTGTTCAGTTGGAAGGTTTCAATCTTTGCCTGGTCCACCACATCGATTTTAAACATGACTCTGTTTGGTGGGAGCTCTGATTGATTCAAGGACATTAAATGTTATTTCTCATCTCACTTGCATCCTCATGATCAACTTCCCTTCTTGAACGTCGAATTAAAGCCTCTCCGGTAGCCAAAAATGGTCGTCTCCCAGGATAAGAGGAATTTCTTTGTCTTCTTCCATATCCAACACAAAGAAATCCGCAGGAAAAAAACAATTGTCCACCTAATCAACACATCCTCCACAATGCCCCTCGGATGCTTTTTGAATCGTCTGCAAGTTGCAAGCATATGGTTGTCGGCTTCACTTCACCAATTTTAATTTCTGAAAACAGAAAAAGGCATAAGGTTAATGCTAGCACCTAGGTCACATAAAACTTGATCAAAGGTGATATCTCCTATAGTGCAAGGAATAGTCAAACTCCCTAGATCTTTGGCTGGGGTAACTTCTTCTGGAGAATGGCGCTGCACTCCTCCGTCACCGTTCTCCTCATCTTCTAGCTTCCTTTTGTTCGATAGGATTTTCTTAAGGAACTTCGGCGTAGCTCGGCATTCTGCAATGCATCTGCAAAAGGATGTTATATACAATTTCTTAAACATCAAGAAATTTAATAAACTGCTTATCCTGATTTTCTTTTCTGAGTCTTGGGAAAAGGTACGGGTGGGGTGTTGATGCGCCAACTTTAGGGTATCTCGGGGAATGGCAATTTCTCTTCCCTTTTCTTTTTCCCATCTTTTTTACTTCTACTCATCTTTCCTTGGGCTAGGTGGTTCTCTCTTCAACAATGATTTTCTTCATCAACTTCCTCATTAGATTCTTCATTTTTCTTGATTGATTTGTTCCTTTTCCTTGATTTTCCACCTCTTCTAAAACTGTCCCACTTCTCAACAAAATTGCATTTACTTGCTCAAATGGATTAGTCACCGTGTGCTTGTTGGTAGAGATTCCGCGCGGTCTCTCTCATTTAACTTCCGGCCAATTGCCCCATCTGTACCTCAAGTTTCGAATGGACGCCCCTTGATTTCTGAAATTCTCCTATTCATTCATAAAACCCGTGGTTTCCTGCATGAATTTCCCAAACATGTCCTCCAACTTGTCACTCTTGGATCTCCCGGTTGATTATTCACCTGGTTGGTTATTCGGCAATGTCCTTTGGTTCCATTGATTATTTTGCTGGTTCTGATTGCCCCAAGCCAGATTTGGATGATTTCTCCACCGGATTGTATGTGTTGGAATCGAGTTGTTTGGGTGCTCTGATTTCCTGCCAAGTAGTTCACTTGCTCTGATGATGATGATGAAGATGATGAAGCAAATGGTCCCCACTTGATACTCGCTGCTCCCATGGTTTCCTGCACAAAAATCACAAGTTAGTTGAGGTGCTTGAATAGAGTTTACCTGCTATCCCAACTGTTTCTTTTTGAAGTGCCGTGAGTTAGGCTGAGATGGCTTGTGAAGGCATCAACTTCATAAAGACCCATAGATTTTCTTGATAGTTGCTCTCTCATTTGGTCTTTGATAGTTGTTGCATGCAAACCTCAAGCAACTCATAAGCCTCCTCTGGTGTCTTATCTGCAAAGCTTCTCCCGATGTTGCATCCACCATGGTTTGCACATACCATCAGTCCATTGTAGAATGTTTGGACTTGAGCAAATTGGCAACCCATGGTGTGGACATTCCTCATCAATTCCTTGTAACTCTCCCAAAGCTCATACAATGACTCGGATTCATCTTGTAGAAATGATGTGATATCATTTCTCAGTTTTACTGATTTTGCTGGAGGAAAGACTTGGTCAGGAATTTCTATGTAGATCATTCCATGTGTGATAGTCCCCGATGGTAGTGCCATTAACCACCCTTTTGTTTTATCCCCTAATGAGAATGGGAATAACCTCAACCTAATGGCGTCATCTGACACTCCATTCGACTTGAAGGTGTCACAAATTTCCAAGAAGTTCGCAATATGCTGATTCAGATCTTCCTTCAAATCACCATTAAACCTTACCGATAGCTAGATCATCTGGATGATTGTCGGCTTTATTTCAAATGTGTTGGCTTGGACCGCTGGTCTCATAATGCTTGAACACTGCCATTAACTGTGGGAACTGAGAATCCCTGTCCTTATGTTGTTTTGGTTTTGCCATTTCAAAGCTATTTCTTCCGTTTCAACCAATATATCCTTTCTTCTCTTTCTCTCTCTGTTAACGTTTGGCGGTTCTCTCCAATCTCATCTCAACAAGAACCACTGGCTGACGTCTTGCTCGCATAAACTACACAAAATAAAAGAAGAAAGTGAGATCACCAACCAACTGAAAATTGAAAACAAAAATTAAAACTCCAATCTAGCTACTATAGAAAAACTCAATGTTAACTTAAAACTCAATCCCCGGCAACGGCGCCAAAAACTTGATGCGTGTTTCCTACAACATGCAAATGTAGCAAGTATACTAGTCGCACAAGTAATAGAGTGATGAGTGAGTATCGTCCCCACGAGGATTGTTGCTAAGCACTAAGTTTTCTATCGTTTTTTCAAGTTGACGCAATCGAATTCTTTGGATTAAAGGGAGCAATTTAAACTATAACTAAAATAAAAGTAAACTATGAAAGCAAGATTTAAAATACGGAGAACGATAAAATCCATTCAACAAACGGTAGGGTTTTGACTTCATTCGCGACTCTATGTGGTTAAACCTAAAGAATTAAACTAAATTCATATTCACATGCATTGATTGTAATCAAACTCTCTAAGGTGTCCAACATACCTTCTCAGGCTATGTTTTTCTTACTCTTCAGTCTTCCCTATTAACCTTCTGCACCCAACAAATTGAAAGTTAAATAAATCTAAGCTCATTAATTAAGCACAAGAATCCTAGATTGATTTCATTGGTTCTTGAATCTATCTCTAGCATCCAATAATACAATGGTGATTACCCAAGAAGCTTAACATGAATTATCTCTCAATCTCATCATGTTCATCACATAAAAACAATAAATACAGAATAATCACACAATCAAAGCAAAATCATCTGAAATTAATAATCATCAACTCTTTAACCCATTAGAATCTGAACTACATCAAAACCCTAACCCAAAATAGGTTAGTTCATGGCTAAATCAATAAAATAATTAAAAGAAATGAAAAATTCCAAGTTCAACATCATGGACACAAGAGAAAAGGAAAAGAATCTCCCCAATTGACGAATCCACTGGTTTCACCTCAAATCTTCACACTTTGTTTAATCCAAATCACTCAAAAATAAATATAAGAAAATGTAAAAACTGTTGTCTATCTCTCCACAAATGCCCTAAACAAAAAGACTAAGTATTTCTTTTATACCTCGCCTAAAATCCTAAAACTTAGCCCAAAAAAGAAACTATGCGTTTTACAAAAACTAGAAAATGGAGACTTCGCCGCTGCGAAGAAGGAATCTCGCCGCGGCAACAAAGTAGCCGAATCTGGTGCGTGACTGGCTCATTTCGCCGTGGTGAAGCTTCCTGAAGAATTCTAAAATTACAAAATTGCCCTCCGCTTGCTTCTGAGTCCAGAAACTCCAAATCTGTCTTTATTCGGTCAAAATGTCCATTTTAACCTGAAACACGAAATGTAAGGAATTAAGTAGCAATTCAGGCAAAAATAAACTAAGAAGTATCTAAAATCCGGCCTAAAAGCTTAAATAAACTAGTATAATCCTCAGATTATCAATATAGCCAATCACTACTGTATTGACAGCTCTAAATAGAACTACGTTAGGCTAGTGCCAAACTACACCAATCAGTGCACAAGGCACTCCGGTGATCTCAAGTCTAAGGATCACATGTACCACTATTTGTTAAAGGATTTGTTCCATAGACACTAGGGTTACCATCCATATGGAATCCTCTGGTGGGTCAGTCTAGTGAACTTGCCTATAGCAAGCACCCATGTGTTGCATCAGGTTGTCACCAAACAACCTTGACAAGTGAGATCAGCCACTGCCTTTCAACAGGGTCGTTCAACACTATGATAACCTTACCGTATTATTTGTGCCCTTACTTCGAAATATTACTGGGGCTATGGACGTTTCTAGAATGGCCACCATATGTGCTCATAGGGTTCTCACTATCAAGATTTGAAACACTTGATACCCTCATCACGATTCTACCATTCTAAGGATATATATCAATACATACAATGATGATTTACGCGATATAGTATAAAATGCCTTTTATTGATCAATCAATATTATTACAAAGAGTCAATTCTACAATACTTGATTGGCTCTAAGGTATCTACTCTAACACCATAGTGCATTATAACCCTTTTGAACTCTTGGAAGGCATGTAATGAAATCCATTTATATACTTTCCCATTTCCATTCAGGAATGCTGAGTGGCTGAAGCAATCCTAATGGTCTCTGGTGCTCTGCTTTAACTTGTTGACAAACCATACATTTTGCTACATACTTTCCGATATCTTTCTTTATACTTGGCCACCAATAACTCTTCTTTAAATCCTGATACATTTTGGTTCCTCCAGGATGCACAGTGTATGGTATGTCATGAGCCTCCGCAAGAATCTTCTTTCTCAGCTTAGCATCATGAGGAATGCATATACGACTCCTAAAACTGAGAAAATCAGCTGAAATCTGATACTCTAATATCTTGCCTTCCAACACTCGTTGACTCTTTTTTTGACACCACTCGTCGACAAGTTGCTTTTCTTTAATCTTTTCTAGTAAAGTAGATTGAATTTCTAACCCGACAATTCTTCCTGGTATCATCTCTATCTGTTCCTTGAGAAATTCTTCCAATAGTTCTTTCTACACTATGAGCTGAGACAAAAAGGCTTTTCTACTCAAGGCATCAGCTACCACATTGGCTTTTCTAGGTTGATACTTGATTTCACAATCATAATCTTTTACTAGCTCTAACCATCTCCTTTATCTCATATTTAGTTCTTTTTGGGTGAAGAAATACTTCAAACTTTTATGATTAGTATAAATATTACTCTTTGCCCCATACAAGTAATGCCTCCACATCTTTAATGCAAAAACTACAACTGCTAACTCTAAATCATGTGGAGGGTATCTTGTCTCATACTTTTTCAACTGTCGGGAAGCATAAGCTATTATCCTACCCAACTGCATCAACACAGCACCAAGTCCCTAAAGTGAGGCATTTGTATAAGTATCATAGTCTACACCCCCCTATGGTAACACTAGAATATGAGTTGTGGTGAGTCTTCCTTTTAATTCTTGGAAACTCTCTTCACACACATCTGACCATATGAAAGGAGTTCCCTATTTGGTAAGAGCTGTAAACGGCTTAGCCAACTAAGCAAATCCTGCAACAAACCGCCTGTAGTAACCTGCAAGGCCTAAGAAACTTCTAATCTTTCACTATCTTCAGCCTTTACCACTCTAGGATTGCCTTTACCTTATTGAGATCTACTGACACACCTTCTTTTGAGACAGTGTGGCCTAAGAGGATAACTTGATCCAACCAGAACTCACATTTAGAAAATTTGGCATACAACTTCTTATCTCTCAGTCGCTGCAGCACAAATCTCAGATGCTCTTCACGCTCTTCTCTTGTCTTAGAATAAACCAGGATGTTATCAATAAACACCACTATAAATCGATCAAGACAATCATGAAACACCTAGTTCATTAAGTCCATAAAGATTGCTAGGGCATTGGTTGACCCGAAAGGCATCACTACAAACTCATAATGCCCATATTTGGTCCGAAATGCATTCTTGGCAATATCTTGCTCTGCAACTCTTACTTGGTGATAACCCCACCCCAGCTAAATCTTTGAAAACACTGCTGCTCCTTTAAGCTGATAAAATAAATCATCTATGCGAGGTAACGGGTACTTATTCTTCACTGTCATTTTATTCAACTCTTGGTAATCTATGCACATCCATAGCGATCCATCTTTCTTCTTTACAAATAGAATCGGAGCACCCCAGAGAGAATGGCTGGGTCGAATAAAACCCTTATCTAGGAGTTCTTAGAGCTGCTTTTTCAATTCCTGGAGCTCGGCTAGGGCCATACGATAAGGGGCTTTAGAAATCGGTGTTGTCCCTAGTGCCAACTCAATGCTAAATTCCATTTCTCTTTCTGGAGGTAAACCTGGCAAATCATCTGGAAATACATCAGGAAACTCCCGGACTACTGGCACATTCTGGATATCTGATCATGGGACATCACTGCTTTGCTCCACATGGGGAAAATCATCTGGAAATACATCAGGAAACACCATTTTCTTAACATTTTTCTGGCTTTTACACTGTTGATTAACATATTAAGCTAATGGCCTTCTCCGAAACTAAACTTATCGCCGTCATCAAGATTAAACTTTGCTTTCTTCTTTTGGCAATCAATCTCTACCCCATATCTCCCTAGGAAATCCACACACAAAATAACATCAAAGTCGGGCATATCAAAAACAATCAAATCCATTATCAACATCCTTCCATGGATCAATACAGACTCCCCTGAAAGCATATCCCGAGTTACCACACTATCACCATCTGGCAATTCTATCTTAATGGGCTTATCTACCATATTAGTTTCAAACCCAATCTCTCTATCATCCCATGTGTAATAAATGAGTGTGTGCCTCTAGAATCAACTAATGCATAAGGGGGAATTGAATGAAATAATAACTGACTAATAACTGCAGATAGGCTGGCCTCAGCTTCACTTTGTGCAACTGTAAATACCCGAGCATTAGTACCTCTGGATGTCTGTGCGGTGGGTGTAAGAGGGCCTTACAGTCTTTCATCATATGTCCGGGCTGTCGGCATCTAAAACACATACCCTTGAGACACTCTTCCGGATAATGTTTCCCATATCTATAACATTAGGGAAAATCAAAAGTCCTCGACCGTTTATTCTTCCTGTCCCTCATGTTCTTCTTTGACTGGAATATTTTCTTATTCTTCCCTTCTCTATTGTTGGGGGGCATCAAACCTGTCTCTTTGTGGAGCGGGAGGTGGAATACTAGGCATTGCTAGTGATAGAGTCAATAGAGTTAACTTATTTACAAATACTTCAGCTCGTAAAGCCTGCTCCAAGGCCTCACTATAAGTCTAAGGGGGTTGGGCACCTGCCATCACGTCTTGAGCTATTTCTGTATTCAGCTGATGCATGAACTTGTTTATCCTTAATTCTGGTGTGCTCACTAAACCTGGTGCACACCTTGCCAAGGAATTAAATCTAATGGAGTATTCTTTCATTGAACTGATTCCCTGTCGTAGGCTAATAAATCATGCATTCTGTCAGTTGTCCTGTATTCTGCCTCAAAAAGTCATCTAAAATCTCCCCAGGTAATAGTGGCTATGTCATGAGTATCCTCTATCAGCTCCCACCAGATCCGGGCATCACTCTTAAACAAAAAACTGACATACCTCTTCTCCCAATCTGTCATGGGAAAAAGTGTTGTCGTATGCTCCATAGATCTAATCCATTATTCTGCCACTGATGGGTCAGTTGTACCTCTGAATTCTGATAGCTGATGCTAACTAGGTAACCCATAAACAAGGTTAAGATGACTCTGTACTATCGGAGGTACCGATCCTTCTCTCTCCTCTCTAGTGGTCGGTACTACAACTGGGGTCTCAACTCTCTCCAATATAGGTTTCCCCTGACTCTCTACCAATACCTGCTAAATAATGTTACGAATCCTCGCTTCATCGAGGATAGGGGGAGTAAATCCTGACGGGTTAGATGGCTGACCCGTACTCGATGCATTCTTATTATCGGATCGAGTCGTCTGTCTCATCTAAAACACATAGCACCAATATTATTAGTCAGCCAGTACAGGTGACAAAAAGAAATAGCTTACAACGATCGGCTATGGTACGTCAACGTGGTAGGAGAGGACCCCTGTCAATTTGATTAATTCCTAACAGTGGTATTAGAGCCCCTTATATGAGATTGCATTATTTAATCTTTGTTGGTAACTGTGTGATTTAATAATTACATGATTTGGATTTTAATTTGATTGATTTTGATAGATTAAAATGGATATTGTTGTGTTGATGGGGATATTGAAATCTGTTGTAATTAGGCTAATTTATGATGAAACCGGAGTTGAAATAAAACCCTAGATGCACCACCGTGGATGGTGGTGCTAGCTGTCGTGCATGTTGGTGCATGGCAACACCGTGACACAAGCAATATTCAGTTATTGGACCATGTAATGCTCATATCAAGGTACATAGCTTTATTTATGCCCTAATACCCTTAGTTGAATTTTGTTAAAGTTATCTTGAACAAGTGTGAAGAAAATTCCTTAAACCTTCATTAGGGGTAAAATGGTCTTTTCACTCATAATTAGTTGAAAAAGTGGGGAGTGAAAAGAAGTAGAATAACATGGAGAAGTTAATAAAAATGAGGGCATTTTTGAAATTGGCTAAGGGACATAGATGGAATGTTTAGAAAGTGCAAGGGTAAAATGAGAATATATATATATATATATATCTCCACCCATAGTTCATGCCATCGTCACCCTAAATTCTCTCAAATTTCTTCACTCAATTTTCAAGGAAATTCATAGGATTTTAGTTCAGTTTTGATAGATTTTCAATCCTAAGCATCTAAAGGTAAGATTCTCGCACCAAGATGTGAGATTAAATTTTAAAGTTTTGAATTCTTATGGTTTTATATGCTTAGGGTTTAAGAGGTGTTAGAGTAAATGCCCTAGAGCCAATCAATTATTGTAGAATTGACTCTTTATAATAATGTTCATTAATCAATAAAAGGCATTTTATTCTGTATCACGTAAATCATTATTATTGCAATATGTTTTTATATATGTCTTTAGAATGGTAGAACTGTGACGAGGGTATCAAGTGTTTCAAATCTTGATAGTGAGAACCCTATGAGCACAAATGGTGACCATTCTAGAAACGTCTGTAGCCCTAGTATTATTCTGAAGTAAGGGCACAGATAATACGGTAAGGCTATCATAGTGTTGAACGACCCTATCGAAAGGCAGTGACTGATTTCACTTATCAAAGTTGTTTGGTGACAACTTGGTGCAATACATGGGTGCTTGCTGTAGGTGGATATACCGCAGCAGGTTCACTGGACTGACCCACCAAAGGATTCCATATCTAAGGATTTGGGGTTGCGAAGCTTATGTTAAGAACTTGACTTCGAACAAGCTGGTCCCAAAATCCTGTAAATGTATATTTGTGGGGTATCCAAAGGAGACCAAAGGATACAATTTCTACCACCCAGAAGAGCGCAAAATATTTGTTGCTCGATCTGGTGTCTTCCTAGAAAAGGAATATTTTCTAAGAAGTACTAGTGGGAGAAAAGTAGAACTCGATGAAGTTCTAGAACCACAAGATATACTAGACGAAGGACAGGATGATGTGCCACAGGAAGTGGTTGAGCATCATGAGGAGGTTACTCCACAACTTGTGGAACAAAGTGAACCATCTCAGGTAGCATAGGAGCTACATAGATCTGGGAGAGTACACCATGAGCCTGAAAGATACGGTTATCTCATGACTTAACATGGTGACGTACTAGTCTACCAAGACGATGAACCCATAACCTACGAAGACGCTATATCGGATCCAGATTCCGTTAAATGGCTTGAAGCCATGAAATCTGAGATGGACTTCATGTACCAGAACCAAGTGTGGTCTTTGGTGGAACCACCTGAAGGGGTAAAACCCATAGGGTGTAAATGGGTCTTCAAGAAGAAGACTGACATGGATGGCAACGTGCATACTTATAAAGCACGACTGGTTGCCAAAGGTTTCAAACAAATTCATGGAATTGATTATGAAGAAACCTTTTCGCCGGTTGCCATGATTAAATCCATCCGGATTATGCTTGCAATAGCTGCATATCATGACTATGAGATTTGGCAAATGGATGTCAAAACTGCTTTCCTAAACGGTAATCTTGAGGAGGATGTGTATATGACACAACCTGATGGTTTTGTTCTTGATAGTCAAGCTAATAAGGTATGCAAGTTGCAGAGATCCATTTATGTACTCAAGCAAGCTTCAAGGACCTGGAACATTCGTTTTGATGAAACCGTAAAAGAATTCGGTTTTATCAAGAATGAAGGTGAGCCCTGTTTTTACAAGAAAGTGAGTGGGAGTGCAGTAGCATTCCTAGTGTTGTATGTCGATGACATACTTCTGATCGGAAATGATATACCAAACTTGCAGTCGGTAAAGACTTGGTTATCCAAGTGCTTCTCCATGAAGGACTTAGGAGAAACAGCCTACATCCTTGGTGTAAAGATCTATCGTGATAGATCACGTAGGTTGCTTGGCCTAAGTCAGAGTGCGTATATTGACAAGGTACTGAAAAGATTCAGTATGGAAGAATCCAAGAAGGGATTTCTTCCGATGTCACATGGTGTTTATCACTATAAGGAATTGTATCCTAAAACACAAGATGAGAGAGATAGGATGAAGAGGATCCCATATGCATCAGCAATTGGATCCATCATGTATGCCATGTTATGTACTCGGATTGATGTCTCATGTGCTTTGAGCACTTGTAGTAGATATCAATCGGATCCAGGTGAGCGTCACTGGATGGCTGTCAAGAATATTCTTAAGTACATGAAGAAGACTAAGGATATGTTCTTGGTTTATGGAAGGGAAGATGAGCTCACTGTAAGAGGATACAGTGATGCTAGTTTCCAAACAGACAAAGATGATTATCGATCGCAATCAGGGTTTGTATTTTGTCTCAATGGCGGTGCAGTGAGCTGGAAGAGCTCTAAGCAAAGCACTGTAATGGACTCAACAATGGAGGCTGAGTATGTTGAATTATCAGATGAGGCCAAGGAGGCAGTCTGGATTAAGAAGTTCATTACTAAACTTGGTGTAGTTCCTACGATTGTTGATCCTATAGACATCTATTATGACAACAATGGAGCTGCTCAAGCCAGGGAACCACGGTCTCATCAGAAGTCCAGACACATACTCAGACGTTTCCATCTCATCAGAGAGATAGTTGAGAGGAAAGACGTGCAGATTAGTAAAGTGCATACTGACGACAATCTTGCAGATCCACTGACAAAGCCTCTGCCGCAGCAGAAGCATGAAAGACACTTGAGATCATTTGGTATTAAATACATGAATGATTGGCTATAGTACAAGTGGGAGATTGTTATAGTAGATGCCCTAGAGCCAATCATTTATTATAGAATTGACTCTTTATAATAATGTTCATTAATAATAAAAAGCATTTTATATTGTATTGCGTAAATCATTATTATTGCAATATGTTTTGATATATGTCCTTAGAATGGTAAAACCGTGATAAGGGTATCAAGTGTTTCAAATCTTGATAGTGAGAACCCTATGAGCACATATGGTGGCCATTCTAGAAACGTCCGTAGCCCTAGTATTATTCTGAAGTAAGGGCACTGATAATATGGTAAGACTATCACAGTGTTGAACGACCCTGTCGAAAGGCAGTGACTGATCTCACTTGTCAAGGTTGTTTGGTGAAAACTTGGTACAACACATGGGTGCTTGCTGTAGGCGGATATACCGCAGCAAGTTCACTAGACTGACTCCCTAGAGGATTCCATATGGATGGTAACCCCAGTGTCTATGGAACAAATTTTCTAATGAATGGTGGTGCATGTGATCCTTAGACTTGAGATCACAGGAGCGCCTTGTGCATCGATTGGTGCAGTTTGACACTAGCCTATTGCAGTTCTATTAAGAGCTGTCAATACGGTGGTGATTGGCTGCATCAAGGAGTGTATCAAGACTATGGTGGATTGACAGAAGATTCATCACTCCCGAGTACGGGAGAAGTTATCTCATGGCGCAATTCAGTAAATGGCAATGACACTAAAACAGTGGCCACAGTGGGATTGAGTTGTTGCTCTATCCGATTTATAATACAGGTCATTGGTCCAGAAACTGAATACATAATATCGAGAGTAACTAGAGGTTGACACTATTTCTATGCCTTCATCTCGTCGAGATACAGGATGATGAAAGGATCGAATTGTACGATAACCATATTGTTGACAGGTAGCTACTTTGCTAAATCCGAATCTATCGGGTGGCCATGATGCCTCGCTAGGGGCCAATCTTGGTCTGTATATTAGTGAGACGATTAATTGGTGTTAATCGCGATACTATACACTGTCGGTATGATGAGGAGCCTATGGGTCACACACATAGAAGATAATTTAAGAGCCGAGCAGATAGAAGGGCATTTTCGTCTTTTTGGGAGAAAAGGTATTTTGGTAATTTCACAGTGTAATTAAATTTGCTGAGGTCGTAGCCTTTATTTAATTTGTAAGAAAAATTAAATAAGTGAAATTACATTTAAATATGTGTTCGCACATATTTAATTAAATCATCATTATTGTATTGATTTTATTTGAGATAATGATGAAATAAATAAAATATATAATTGGGAGTGTTTGGCAACATGGGGTGTTTGGGTTGGAGTCTAAGCCCATTCCATGTGGGAATAGGGCAACTTAGTTTGCCTATAAAAGAGAATGTGTGTGTGAAATTAATGTGGTGATTTTTACTAGTTCATTTGATTAAAAGAAAAAACACACAACACAAAAACACTTTCTCCCACGCCACTTTCACTGTTTGATTGAAAATCAAATATTTCTTTTATTCCTGATTTCTTAAGGCCAATGAGGATCTAGCAAATCCCTCCTTGGTTCCTTGTGATTATCTTCATGTGGACTTCTTGGGTTCGATCCTACACTTGGATCGGTAGCAAACACGTTCAGAGACAATATAATGGAGCCTCCAACGTGGGTATGAATCTAAACTTTAGATTTATTTTCTGCAGATTCTTGATGTAATATATAGACTATAATTTATGTGGCCTGATTTTGGGTTCTAAGGAATGATCCATTGTTGTAAAATTTTTGTTTTTCCGCTACGCAACTCAGATCGTTTCCTAACAAGAGAAAAGGGAATTCTACCAAAAAGAGATTATAGTGTTCGAGTTGCTCAAATTCAAGGTAAGTAAATCCAACTTTAGCTTTGATTGGATAAATACTTGTGTAGAGAACTTTTTATATGTTGTATGTGTGTTTGGATGATGAGAATTATGGATTGAAAATTGATGTTGTTTGATATGTGAATATCGTGGCCATGAGAAGTAATTTATTATATGTGATGAGAAGTAATTTATTATATGTGATGAGAAGTGACTTATTAGTATGTGATGAGAATTGATTTATTAGTATGTGATGAGAATTGATTTATTGGTATGTGATGAGAAGTGATGTATTTTTATGTGTTGAGTTGATGGGATTTTGGCTGAAAAATGAAAGAATGGATGTAGAAAGGTGGAGGATGAAATTCGGCTAGGTTGATTGTTGGCTTTAGGGAGTTGTTTGCTCCAATTTTGGTGACTTGAGAGATATGGGGAAGTGTAACCAATTTAGGGTTTGTATGTGCATGTAAGGTGTTTGATGAAATATCAAAGAAAGTGCATATACATGAGTATGTTGGATTATTACTTTGTTATGGAAATGTTGTTGGTAGAGAATACTAGTTCCATAATGATATCTTTATATGCCATAATGCATTTTTACATTTGAGCATTTGCATTTAGAAAGAATAGCAAAGAATGAGCATATTTACATGCACATATACATGTATGAGAACATTAAAGAATAAAGAGAAAGAAAGAAAAGCAATTAAATGTAGAATTATTGTTTTAAGAAATATAATTAAAGAACAATTCAAATCTGAAATTTTACTTAAAGAAATATAAAAAGAGAAGAAAAGAGAAGGTTGTTATGATGGGGAGCTCGTGAGTGACAAAGAAGAATAACCCCGCATGCACGCCGCTTTTAGTGAGCGGCCTGAGAATAAGAAAGAATAATGTGTACAGTCATGTGGATGAGGACTGTACCCAAGAAAGAATTTGAGAATACACTCACACGGCTAGGGTTTCGAATCCATGCCTCAACCGAGTCCGAACGGCAAAGAAAGAGTAGAAAAGAAAGAAAGAAAGGAAAGAAAAGAATAGAAAAGAAAGAAAGAAAAGAATAAAAAAAGCAAGAAAGAATAGAAAAACAAGAAAAACAGAAGAGAAAGAAGAGAAACATAAAAAGAAAGAAACGTAGAAATAGAAAGAAAAACAGAATAAGAAAAAAAATAGAAAAGAAAATGCATTGCATAGAAAAAGTTTATGCATTTTTGCATATGCATATGCCATTTCTACTATCCTGAGTTAGTTTCTCTATTTGTGCTTACATATCGGTAAGTGAGAAATTAGAATACTAGAAAGAATAGAGAAGAATTGAGAAGTTTGGTGTAAGGAAAGAAAATCCAGGATCTGAGTAACGGAGAAAGAATAGAAGTATTGTGGGTTTACTTACTGAGCAATTAGTGCTCACTCCGTTGATTTCACTGTTTTTGCAGGTAGTAGATGAGATGTGATTGGATGGGACGTCAAGTAGCGGAGGAGAAAGGCAACACTGTCAGACTGTATTTTTGAGTTTATTTTTGTGACTATGGTACTTGATGTACAGATTTGTATATAAAAGTAATGCTATTTTTGGGCCCACTACCTTATACATATATCCATATATGTTTTTCTATGATATATTTAGTGAGTTTTCATTTTATACCTCCCAAGTATACTAGCTAGAAAGAATATTACAGACCAATGACCGGAAAAGATTAGATTGAGCTACAACTCAATCCCACTGTGGCCATAGATTCAATGTCATTGCCATTTACTAAATTACTTAGTGAGATAAATTCTCCCGTACTTGGGAGTGATGAATCCTTCGTCAATCCACCATAGTCTTGATACACTCTTTGATGTAGCCAATCACTACCGTATTGATAGCTTTGAATAGAACTATGTTGGGCTAGTGTCAAACTACACCAATCAATGCATAAGGTGCTCCGGTGATCTCAAGTCTAAGGATCACATGCATAACCATTCGTTAGAGGATTTATTCCATAGACAGTACGGTTACCATCCATATGAAATCCTTTGGTGGGTCTGTCCTATGAACTTGCTTCCAACAAGCATCTATGCCTTGCACCAGGTTGTGGGCAAACAACCTTGACAAGTGAGATCAATCACTGTCTTTCGACAGGGTCATTCAATATTATGATTGCCTAATTGTATTATTTGTGTCCTTGGTCAGAATGATACTGGGGCTACAGACATTTCTGGAATGGCCATTATATGTGATCATATGGTTCTCACTTTCAAGATTTGAAACACATGATACCCTCGTCATGGTTCTACCATCCTAAGGACATATATCAATACATATAATTATGATTTACACAATATAGTAAGAAATGTCTTTTATTGATTAATAAACATTATTACAAAGAGTCAATTCTACAATAATTGATTGGCTGTAGGGCGCCTACTCTAACAGTTGCCTATATTCAATTTTAATATTGAAATTAAAATTAGTGAGATTATATTTAAATATATATGCGCACATATTTAAATGGATTATTATTGTTAATTAAATGTTAATACATTTTTAATATATTAATTGATTTTAATAATAATAATAATTAATTAAATTTAAAATACCATTAAAGGGGTGTTTGGTTGCAAAGGTGGATTAGGGTTTGAGCCCAATGCTATTCCTAAGTGGAATAGGATTTTAATTAAAATTGAACTATATAAGTGCAACTTAAAAATTAAAACAAATAAAATTATTAAATTAAAACAAAACCGTAGCCACCCTTTTACTCTCTGTCACGTTTTTCCATAGAGTGAATCAAAGAATTTTTATTCTTTGATTTTACTTGATTCTTGAAGCATTCTATTTGTTCTAGCAAAACAATAGTCGGTTCTCCGAATTATCTTCGTGTGGATCAACGTTCGTGTGATTCTGTTCTTGAATCGGGTAGCGAAATCAAAGCCTTTTAAGGAACCTTCAAACGTTTGTAAGTATTCTAAATCCTTGTATGGATTTATTTTACGCAGATTTTGTTTTTAACATGTAAACAATATAATCTATACCCAAATCTTGGCGAAAAAGGTAATTGATTTCCTTTACTTTTTTTTTGTTTTTCAACAACGTATGGAGATCAATTACTAACAGTGGTATCAGAGCCTTGTGTACTAGATTATATTGTTTAACTGATGTTTAATAACATGTATATTTTTTTGATAACTTGTTATTGCATGCATTAACTATTTTTTAAATCTAGAAATTCATTAAATTGCATGATTTTACAATCAATTGACTAATCAATGTTTTGATGAATGATTTTTGGTTGGTTGATGTTTTGGTCGAATGTTGGTGCATTCAATTTGATTCAAATATGCGAAGAACCGCAAAACATGAACTGGTTATTCACAGATCTGTAGTGTTTGCCATGGCGAAATCAAGCTTTGTTGCTATGATCGCGAGATCGTGGCCTTTGACGGGGAAAAATAAAATTTCGACGCATAGTGAACAGCAAAAAATTAGATTTCGCTATGGTGAAATAAAACTTTTCTGAGGTAAGATGCATTCTAGAATCCTAAAGCTATCTGGAGGCTTAATCTTGCCGCGACGAAATAAACGTTTCTCGCGGCGATCGTGGGGTATTTGAACTTCATTGCGGCAACAAATTTTCTCTACCGCGGCGAGGTAGCTACTGGACCAGTTTATGTTTTTTCATGCAGGGACTGAATTGTAGTTTTTCAAAACCTTTAAAGCCAATGATTATTCTACACGTCTAAAAGGGTAATTTAATAATTTCACCCACTGAATTCAAAAATGTTTATTTTGAATGTAGGCAATGTTCTTGTTTGAAAATTGCATGGTGCCCAGCACATGAGCCTTAGACCTTTGGTCTGTTTATTTAAAATTTTTGGAATTGTTTGTAATTTTTTAAATGAATAGGACTTGCGTTTCCTACCTCTCTCTAATATCTCCATGTATTTCTTTTTCTCATCTCACTCCTCTCGTATGTGATGCGAGGTTTCTATTTTATTGATGTAAATTAAAATAGGATTTTATTTAGTAAATTTTTTTGTAATGATCGTGATGAAGAAATGAAGGAGCAATGAAGAGGAAAAACTTGAAGACCCGAGTTTAATAATTTTAACCCTAGGTTGACCTACTAATTCCTCTAGGCTTGAGGAAATCGGTTTTAGTGGGCCATGTACTGGCACATTTGTTTTTTTTGCTTAGAATGCATGCTAAGGTTGAATGTTTAATAACATGCTAATCAATGTCATTCTAACAAAGATAACAAACTAGTGAGACATAAAATAAAACCCCTCAAATAAAGGATACAAGTCAGTATTAAAAACGCCTTCCATCACCATGACTTTAATCAAACCACTGTTCGTTGGAACCTTGTTCGCCAAAGTGAATGGTACACTTCTACTAGTGGGAGGTTAAAGCTCATTGGAGTTTTTGTAATACCCAAGATGTCAAAGGTATGTTTCTAACTCAAAATAGTCATTTAGATATTAATTTTATGTTAAAAAGCATAAAATCTAACTGAGGGCAAAATAGTCAATTCATTTGGAACTGTATGAATCAGTTATCCATAAAAAGGCATTAGGGGCAAAATAGTCATTTTGCCTATGGATAACATTGAAAAAGTCAAGGATAAGTGGGCCTAATTGCATTTAATGGCATTAATTAAGTAATAATTATGTTTAGTGCAAAATGACCAAAATGCCCTTAAATAAAGAATTAAGGACTTATGAGTTATACAATTAAAATAATTGGGCCAATAGTATAATTTTGGAAAATAAATGAAATATTTTCCTATAAATGAGAGGAAATTCGTTCAAG